>NC_057795.1:683733530-684084991 GCF_018294505.1 Triticum aestivum | reverse complement strand
TGATCTATACTTGTGCATCCAAAATCCTTTAAACCAGTTTTGCCACATGAATCCACTATATCTACTTTTCCAAATACTTTTGCCCTTATTTTGGACTCTAACTTGCATCATTTGAATGGAACTAACCCGGACTGACACTGTTTTCAGCAGAATTGCCATGGTGTTATTTTTGTGCAGAAATAAAAGTTCTCGGAATGACCTGAAACTTCACGGAGAATATTTTTGGAATTAATAAAAAATACTAGCGAAATAATCAACACCAGGGGCCCACACCTTGTCCACGAGGGTGGAGGGCGCGCCCCCTGCCTCGTGCCCCCCTGAGGCTCCACCGACCTCAACCCCAACTCTATATATTCACGCCCGGGGACAAAAAAAAATAAGAGAGAATGATTCATCGCGTTTTACGATACGGAGCTGCCGCCAAGCCCTAATCTCTCTCGGGAGGGCTGATCTGGAGTCCATTCGGGGCTCCAGAGAGGGGAATCCGTCACCATCGTCATCATCAACGTTCCTCCATCACCAATTTCATGATGCTCACCGCCATGCGTGAGTAATTCCATCATAGGCTTGCTGGACGGTGATGGGTTGGATGAGATTTACCATGTAATTGAGTTAGTTTTGTTAGGGTTTGATCCCTAGTATCTATTGCTGGACGGTGATGGGTTGGATGTTGCTATGACTTTGCTATGCTTAATGCTTATCACTAGGGCCCGAGTGCCATGATTTCAGATCTGAACCTATTATGTTTTCATGAATATATGTGAGTTCTTGATCCTATCTTGCAAGTCAATAGTCACCTACTATGTGTTATGATCCGGTAACCCCGAAGTGACAATAATCGGGACCACTCTCGGTGATGACCGTAGTTTGAGGAGTTCATGTATTCACTAATTGTTAATGCTTTGGTCCGGTACTCTAGTAAAAGGAGGCCTTAATATCCCTTAGTTTTCAATAGGACCCCACTGCCACGGGAGGGTAGGACAAAAGATGTCACGCAAGTTCTTTTCCATAAGCATGTATGACTATATTTGGAATACATGCCTACATTATATTGATGAACTGGAGCTAGTTCTATGTCACCCTATGTTATAACTGTTGCATGAGGAATCACATCCGATATAATTCTTCATCATTGATCCATTGCCTACGAGCTTTTCACATATTGATCTTTGCTTAGTTACTTTTCCGTTGCCACTGTTACAATTACTACAAAACTGCTACCGTTACTTTTGCCACCGTTGCCGTCACTTCCATACTACTTTGCTACTAAATATTTTACTGCAGATATTAAGTCTTCCAGGTGTGGTTGAATTGACAACTCAACTGCTAATACTTGAGAATATTCTTTGGCTCCCCTTGTGTCGAATCAATAAATTTGGGTTGAATACTCTACCCTCGAAAACTGTTGCGATCCCCTATACTTGTGGGTTATCAAGACTATTTTCTGGTGCCGTCGCCGGGGAGCATAGCTCTATTCTTTGAGTTACTCGGGATTTATATCTGCTGATCACTATGAGGAACTTGAAAGACAAAAAAAAACCAAGATTTATACCTCAACTACGAGGGGAGGTAAGGAACTGCCATCTAGCTCCGCACTTGATTCACCTTCTGTTATTAGTAAATTTGCGACACCTACACCTGCTATTGATTCTGATATGTCACATGTTATTGATGATGCCACTTCTGCTATGTATGATGCTTATGATGAAACTACTTCTATGCTTGAAAATACTGTGCCACTAGGTGGATTTCTTGATGAACAACTTGCTAGGGTTAGAGAGAATGAAATTATTGAAACTGATAATATTGATGAATGAAGATTCTCCCCCTAGATATGAATTGCTTGATGTGCCTGAGGGTTATGTTATGGATGAAGAAACTGCTACATACTTTTTTGCTTGCAAAGATAGATATGATCTTAAGAAACTGTTAGTTAAGCTGAAAGAAAAGTCTTTGAATGCTAGAATGAAATATGACCCTGCTTTTGCTACTTCACCTATCTGTATTTCTGATAAGGATTATGATTTCTCTATCGATCCTGAGTTAATTATTTTGGTTGAATCTGATCACTTTTATGGCTATGAATCTGAAACTGTTGTGGCACATCTTACTAAATTAAATGATATAGCCACCCTATTCACCAATGAGGAAAAAATTCGTTACTACTATATCCTTAAGTTATTTCCGTTCTCATTAAAGGGTGATGCTAAAACATGGTTTAATTCTCTTACTCCTGGTTGTGTGCGTAGTCCCCAGGATATAATTTATTACTTCTCTGCTAAATATTTTCCCGCTCATAAGAAACAAGGTGCCTTAAGGGAAATATATAATTTTGTGCAAATTGAAGAAGAGAGTCTCCCACAAGCTTGGGGGAGGCTTCTCCGGTTACTTAATACTTTTCCTGATCATCCTCTCAAGAAGAATGAAATACTTGATATCTTTTATAATGTACTAACTGATGCTTCTAGAGACCACCTGGATAGTTGTGCTGGTTGTGTTTTCAGGAAAAGAACGGCTGAGCAAGCTGAATTGCTATTGAATAATATGTTGAGTAATGATAATAATTGGACACTTCCTGAACCAACTCCTAAGCCAGCTCCGAAGAAAAGGGGTATTCTATTTCTAAGTCCCGAAAATATGCAAGAGGCAAAGAAATCTATGAAAGAAAAAGGTATTAAAGCTGGAGATGTTAAGAATTTATCACCTATTGAAGAAATACATGGTCTTGATAACCCGACACAGGTAGTAAAGGTAAATTCTCTCTATAGATTTGATGAAGGTGATATTTCTCGTAATAAATCTGCTAGCCAATGCTCGGATGAGTTTGATAATTTTATTGTTAAACAAGAAAACTTCAATGCTTATGTTGGTAGACATTTGAAACGTAAAGCTTATATGATCGAACACTTGAGTGATTATATGTCTAGAGTTAAAGGTGACCTTAAACTTATTAGTAAACATGCTTCTATAGTTACCACTCAAGTAGAACAAGTGCTTAAAGCTCAGAATGATTTGCCCAGTGAATTAAATAATAAGAAAATGATAATGCTGTTAGAGTTGTGACTAGAGGGGGTAGAATGACTCAGGAACCTTTGTATCCCGAGGGCCACCCCAAGAGAATTGGGCAAGATTCTCAGAGAACTAATGTTGATGCACCTAGTCCTTCTAAGAAGAAGAAAAAGAGAAATGATAGGACTTGGCATGCTTCTAGTGAACCTGTTGTTGACACACCTGAGAATCCCAATGATATTTCTATTTCTGATGCTGAAACACAATCTGGTAATGAACATGAACCTAGTGATAATATTAATGATGATGTTCATGTTGATGCTCAACCTAGCAATAACAATGATGTAGAGATTGAACCTGCTATTGATCTTGATAACCCACAATCAAAGAATCAACGTTATGATAAGAGAGACTTCGTTGCTAGGAAGTGATACGTCCATTTTACATCATGCTTCTTTATCAATATTTATTGCATTATGGGCTGTTACTACACATTATATCACAATACTTATGCCTATTCTCTCTTATTTGACAAGGTTTACATGAAGAGGGAGAATGCCGACAGCTGGAATTCTGGGCTGGAAAAGGAGCAAATATTAGAGACCTATTCTGCACAACTCTAAAAGTCCTGAAATCCCACGGAGGCACGTTTTGGAATTAATAAAAAATACTGGCGAAAGAACCAGAGGGGGCCCACACCCTGGCCACGAGGGTGGGGGGCGCGCCCTACCCCCTGGGCGCGCCCCTTCCTCGTGGCCCCCCTGGCAGGCCTCCGGTGCCCATCTTCTGCTATATGAAGTCTTTCGTCAAGGAAAAAAAATAAGGAGGAAGCTTTCGGGACGAAACACCGCCGCCACGAGGCGGAACCAATCTCGGGCTCCGGCGGAGCTGTTCTGCCCGGGAAACATCCCTCCGGGAGGGGGAAATCATCACCACCGTCATCATCAACGATCCTCTCATCGGGAGGGGGTCAATCTCCATCAACATCTTCACCAACACCATCTCCTCTAAAACCCTAGTTCATCTCTTGTATCCAATCTTTGTCCCAAAACCTCATATTGGTACCTGTGGGTTGCTAGTAGTGTTGATTACTCCTTGTAGTTGATGCTAGTTGGTTTATTTGGTGGAAGATCATATGCTCAGATCCTTTATGCATATTAATACCCCTCTGATTATGAACATGAATATGATTTGTGAGTAGTTACGCTTGTTCCTGAGGACATGGGAGAAGTTTTGCTATAAGTAGTCATGTGAATTTGGTATTCGTTCGATATTTTGATGAGATGTATGTTGTCTTTCCTCTAGTGGTGTTATGTGAACGTCGACTACATGACACTTCACCATTGTTAGGGCCTAGAGGAAGGAATTGGGAAGTAATAAATAGATGATGGGTTGCTATAGTGACAGAAGCTTAAACCCTCACTACTAGGGAAAAGCCTATACACAGAAAGTTACTAGTAGCGAGGGTTAAAACCCCTCACTACTGCTACTTACCAGTAGCGCAGGTTTTTAAACCTCGCTACTACTAAGTTGATAGCAGTAGCGCGTGTTTTTAACCCTCGCTACTACTAAGCAGTCTCTACCGTGCCCCCCCGGGACATGCCATAGTAGTAGCGCGGGTTTTTAAAACCTCGCTACTACTAAGTTTGATAGCAGTAGCGTTGGTTTTTAGCCCTCGCTACTACTAAAGGTCCCATTTTCAAACTCTACCCCCCCGTGGATCGCCTTTTTCAGTTTAAAAAAAAATAGAAGGAAATGATGAAAATGTCAAAAAGATAAAAGAATATAAGTTTCCCATGTGATATGTGGTCTAGTTGTTGGGAAAATTTGCAAATATGAATTTCGACTTTATTTGCAAAATCTCTCGAGAATTTGTAAAAATGGGCATAACTTTTGCATACTAACTCGGATGAAAAAGTTTTTTATATGAAAAATCATCTACTCGGAAAGTTACATCCAAATTTAACGGGGGGGGGGGACCCCGTTAAACATTATCAAAATCCTCAAAAACCAAACAGAAAAAAGTTACGGGGCTTTTAAGATCTAGAGTGGAAAAAATCGAAAAAATTTCAAACTGTGTGGTCAAACTGTGGTCAAACAATGGTCAAACTAATTATTCTAGAATATTAGTGTTACTAAATAATTATTTTAGTTTTTTTTGAATTTTGGTCAAATCTGGTCAAACTGTGGTCAAACTAATTATTCAAGAAATATTAGTGTTACTAATTTTTTAGAACAATAGTTTCAAACTCAAATAGTGAAATGTGTGACTTAATGCTCAAGCTAAATTCCTGAGGTTAATAGGATTGACATCTTACTATTGTCAGGAAAACAACAAGTGCAGACTTGGAAACGAGGGAGAATAGAACCCGGAAGTTAAGCGTGCTCAGGCTGGAGTAGTGAGAGGATGGGTGACCGTCCGGGAAGTTAGATGATTTGGAATGATGAGGGGTGATTAGAGATTAAATTGAGCAGCGATGAGGGGTGATTAGAGATTTGAGGTTAAAATAATTCAGAAATTTTAAAATTAGGGAAAAATCGAAATATTTTTTTTGAAAAAATAAAAAAAAACCCGCACTGGTAGTAGTAGCGCGGGTTTTTACCCACGCTACTACTAAAGGACGTAGTAGTAGCGCGGGTGGCACCCGCGCTACTGCTATAAGTTAGCTGTAGCGCCTTATTAGTAGCGCCGGCCCCCGCGCTACTAATAGGC
This sequence comes from Triticum aestivum, assembly GCF_018294505.1. Classification (NCBI taxonomy): domain Eukaryota; kingdom Viridiplantae; phylum Streptophyta; class Magnoliopsida; order Poales; family Poaceae; genus Triticum; species Triticum aestivum. Next base: position 684,079,269 of record NC_057795.1, on the reverse strand, counting down.
CCAAAACCCGCGCTGCTGCTAGGCTTTTCCCTAGTATTGCCTAGTTTATGCGTTGCTTCGTAAGGGGCTGATTTGGATCCACATGTTTCATGCTATGGTTAGGTTTACCTTAATACTTCTTTTGTAGTTGCGGGTGCTTGCAATAGGGGTTAATCATAAGTGGGATGCTTGTCCAAGAAAGGGCAGCACCCAAGCACCGGTCCACCCACATACCAAATTATCAAAGTACCGAACGCGAATCATATGAGCGTGATGAAAACTAGCTTGACGATAATTTCCATGTGTCCTCGGGAGCGTTTTCCTCCATATAAGAGTTTGTCTAGGCTTGTCCTTTGCTACAAAAAGGATTGGGCCATCTTGCTGCACCTTGGTTACTTTATTTACTTGTTACCCGTTACAAATTACCTTATCACAATACTATCTGTTACCGATAATTTCAGTGCTTGCAGAGAATACCTTACTGAAAACTGCTTGTCATTTCCTTCTTCTCCTCATTGTGTTCGACACTCTTACTTATCGAAAGGACTACGATAGATCCCCTACACTTGTGGGTCATCAAGACTCTTTTCTGGCGTCGTTGCCGGGGAGTGAAGCACCTTTGGTAAGGAAAAATTTATATAGTGTGCTGAAATTTACTGTCACTTGTTACTATGGAACGTAATCCTTTGAGGGGCTTGTTCAGGGTATCTTCACCCTGACCAGTAGAGCAAAGAGTTGCTCCTCAACATACTGAACCTACTGAAAATGCTTACTTTGAAATTCCTTTGGGTATGATAGAGAAACTGCTAGCTAATCCTTTTACAGGAGATGGAACATTGCATTCTGATTTGCACCTAATCTATGTGGATGAAGTTTGTGGATTATTTAAGATTGCAGGTATGCCCGAGGATGTTATCAAGAAGAAGGTCTTCCCTTTATATTTGAAGGGAAAGACATTGACATGGTTTAGGCTATGTGATGATATGGGATCATGGAACTACAACCGATTGAAATTGGAATTTCATTAGAAGTTTTACCATATGCATCTTGTTCATCATGATCGTAATTATATATATAATTTTTGGCTCGCGAAGGAGAAAGCATCGCTCAAGCTTGGGGGAGGCTTAAGTCAATGTTATATTAATGGCGCAATCATGAGCTCTCAAGATAAATTATTATTCAAAATTGAAAAAAAGTCCAGTTTACTCCCCTGAATAAAGTGGGTGGTTCACTTTACCCCCTGATCTTTTATTTCTGTTCCCTTACCCCCCTCAACAAACCCAAACTGGACCAAAAACCCCCCAGGCTGGTTTCTCTCTTCCCCAGTGCTGATGTGGCGCAGTCAACGGCGGTATTGACCCTAGTGGCCCCCACTTGTCAGATACCCTCCTTTAAAAATAGTCCCTGTAATTTCGCAAAGATACCCTCCTTCAAAAATGAAAAAAGCAATCAACCCCTGTCCCGTCGGCTGCCTCCTCGCCTGTCCTCCATGGAGGTGGCAGCGGCGCCTGTGCTCGTACAGGGCCACTCCACGGAGTAGAGCAGTAGGCTAGACTCGCCGGCAGGGAGCAGGGACGGCGGACGGGTCAAAGTGCGCGCCGACGGGGAGCAGGGACGGCGGACGGGTCGAAGTGCGCACAAGCGGCACACCGTTGACCAGGTCATCACAGCGCACTAACGTGAAGCCCTCCGCGGCTGCTGCTCCCACCCATGCGCGGCCGATGCTCACGCCCGTCGAGGCCGGCGCCTCTGCTGCTTGCGCCCGACGTCGCTGTTGCTCCCGCCCATCGCGCCCGCCACCACCGCTGCCCCCGCCCGCAAGCAAGTGCCCGGCTCCCGCGGTAGCTCGGCCACAACCGGCCCTCCAGCGGCGGTTGCTGCTCCGACGCTCGCGCACGATGCTTCTCCGGTGGGGAAGCAGGCCCTCTGTTACCCATGGTACATCCGGAGAGGAGAGACGAGGAGGGAAGGGCTTGATTGCTTTTTAGATTTTTGGAGAAGGGTGTCAGTGTAAAATCTTTTATCTAACATGTGGGACCCACTAGGGTCAATACCGCCGTTGACTGCGCCACATCAGCACTAGGGGAGAGAAATCAGCTAGGGTTTTTTTGGGTCCGGTTTGGGTTTGTTGAGGGGGGTAAGGGAATAGAAATAAAGATCAGGGGGTAAAGTGAACCACCCACTTTATTCAGGGGAGTAAAATGGACTTTTTTCTTTAAAATTTTTATGCCCGGATTTCTCTCAATAATCGCTCCATGCTCAATACTTCTTGTACTGGTTCTTTTATGATGAAGACTATTGAATTCAAATGGGATTTATTGGAAAGAATTAAATGCAACTCTGAAGATTGGGATCTCGACAAAGGTAAGAAGTCAGGTATGACACCTAAGTTTGATTGTGTTAATCTTTTATGGATACAGATGTTTTCCGTGAATTTAGCACTAAATATGGACTTGACTCTGAGATAGTGGTTTAGCACTAAATACAGATGTTTTCTGTGAATTTAGCACTAAATACAGATGTTTTCCGTGAATTTAGCACTAAATCTTACTGTGAATCCTTTGCTACTCATGTTGATCTCCCTAAGGAGAAGTGGTTTAAATATAAGCCTCCCATTGAAGTAAAAGTAGTTGCACCTATTAAAGTTCAAGAAAAGACTATCACTTATAATGTTGATCCTGTTGTTCCTACTGCTTATATTGAGAAACCACCTTTCCCTGTTAGAATAAAGGATCGTGCTAAAGCTTCAACTGTGGTTCCTAAGAGTAATACTAGAACACCTACACCACCTGAGCAAATTAAAGCTGAACCTAGTATTGCTATGGTTAAAGATCTCTTGGTCGATAACATTGATGGGCATGTTATTTACTTCTGTGATGAAGCTGCTAGAATTGCTAGACCTGATACTAAAAATAAACATAGACCTGTTGTAGGCATGCCTGTTATTTCTGTTAAAATAGCAGATCATTGTTATCATGGCTTGTGTGATATGGGTGCTAGTGCAAGTGCAATACCTCATTCCTTATACATAGAAATTATGCATGATATTGCACCTACTGAGATAGAGGAAATATATGTTACAATTAAGCTTGCTAATAGAGACACTATTTCACCACTTGGGATTGTTAGAGATGTTGAAGTCTTGTGTGGGAAGGTCAAATATCCTGCTGATTTTCTTGTTCTTGGTTCCCCGCAAGATGACTTTTGTCCCATTATATTTGGCAGACCCTTCTTGAATACTGTTAATGCTAGGATAGACTTCAAAAAGGATGTTGTTACTATTGGTTTGGGGGATATGTCTCATGAGTTCAATTTTGCTAAATTTCGTAGACAACCCCATGATAAAGAATTGCCTAGTAAATATGAAATTATTGGTCTTGCTTCTATTGCCGTGCCTCCTAATGATCCTTTAGAATAATATTTGCTCGGCCATGAAAATGATATGTTTATGAATGAAAGAAGGGAATTAGATGAAGTATTCTTTAAACAGGGACCTATTTTGAAACACAACTTGCCCATTGAAATCCAAGGGGATCCTCCTCCACCCAAGGGTGACCCCGCGTTTGAGTTTAAACCATTACCTGATACTCTTAAATATGCTTACCTTGATGAAAAGAAGATATATCCTATTATTATTAGTGCTAACCTTTCAGAGCAAGAAGAAGAGAAATTATTGAAAACTTTGAAGAAGCATCGTGCTGCTATTGGATATACTCTTGATGATCTTAAGGGCATTAGTCCCACTTTATGTCAGCACAAAATAAAATTGGAGAAAGACTCTAAACCGGTTGTTGATCACCAACGACGGTTAAATCCTAAGATGAAAGAAGTGGTAAGAAAAGAAATACTAAAGCTTCTAGAGGCATGTATAATTTATCTCGTTGCTGATAGTCAGTGGGTAAGTCCTGTCCATTGTGTCCCTAAGAAGGGAGGTATTACTGTTGTTCCTAATGATAAAGATGAATTGATTCCACAAAGAATTGTTACAGGTTATAGAATGGCGATTGATTTCCACAAATTGAATAAAGCTACTAAAAAGGATAATTACCCTTTACCTTTTATTGATCATATGCTAGAAAGATTATCCAAACATACGCATTTTTGTTTTCTAGATGGTTATTTTGGTTTCTCTCAAATACCTGTGTCAATAGAGGACCAAGAAAAGACCACTTTTACTTGTCCTTTCGGTACCTTTGCTTATTGACGTATGCCTTTTGGTTTATGCAATGCACCTGCTACCTTTCAAAGATGCATGACGACTATATTCTCTGACTTCTGTGATAAGATTGTTGAGGTTTTCATGGATGATTTTTCTGTATATGGAACTTCTTTTGATGATTGCTTGAGCAACCTTGATCGAGTTTTGCAGAGATGTGAAGATACTAATCTCATTTTGAATTGGGAGAAGTGCCACTTTATGGTTAATGAAGGTATTGTCTTGGGGCACAAAATTTCTAAAAGAGGTATCGAAGTTGATAAAGCTAAAGTTGATGCTATTGAAAAGATGCCGTGTCCTAAGGACATTAAAGGTATAAGAAGTTTCCTTGGTCATGCCGGTTTTTATAGGAGGTTCATTAAAGACTTCTCAAAAATTTCTAGGCCTCTTACTAATCTCTTACAAAAATATGTTCCTTTTATCTTTGATGATGATTGTGTAGAAGCATTTGAAATACTTAAGAAAGCCTTGATTTCTGCACCTATTGTTCAGCCACCTGATTGGAATTTACCCTTTGAAATTATGTGTGATGCTAGTGATTATGCTGTAGGTGCTGTTCTAGGACAAAGAGTTGATAAGAAATTAAATGTTATCCAATATGCTAGTAAAACTCTGGACAGTGCCCAGAGAAATTATGCTACTACTGAAAAGGAATTATTAGCAGTTGTATTTGCTTGTGATAAGTTCAGACCTTATATTGTTGATTCTAAAGTAACTGTTCACACTGATCATGCTGCTATTAAATATCTTATGGAAAAGAAAGATGCTAAACCTAGACTTATTAGATGGGTTCTCTTGTTGCAAGAATTTTATTTGCACATTATAGCTAGAAAGGGGGCCGAGAACCCCGTTGTAGACAACTTATCTAGGTTAGAGAATGTTCTTGATGACCCACTACCTATTGATGATAGCTTCCCTGATGAAAAATTAGTTGTCATAAATGCTTCTCGTACTGCTCCATGGTATGCTGATTATGTTAATTACATTGTTGCTAAATTTATACCACCTAGTTTCACATACCAGCAAAAGAAAAAGTTCTTCTATGATTTAAGACATTACTTCTGGGATGACCCACATCTTTATAAAGAAGGAGTAGATGGTGTTATTAGGTGTTGTGTACCTCAGCATGAACAGGAACAGATCCTACGCAAGTGTCACTCCGAGGCTTATGGAGGACACCACGCTGGAGATAGAACTGCACATAAGGTATTGCAATCCGGTTTTTATTGGCCTACTCTCTTCAAGGATGCCCGTAAGTTTGTCTTGTCTTGTGATGAATGTCAAAGAATTGGTAATATCAGTAGACGTCAAGTAATGCCTATGAACTATTCACTTGTTATCGAACCATTTGATGTTTGGGGCTTTGATTATATGTGACCGTTTCCTTCCTCTAATGGGTATACACATATTTTAGTTGCTATTGATTACGTTACTAAATTGGTAAAAGCTATTCTAACTAGTAGTGCTGATCATAACACCTCTATTAAGATGCTTAAGGAAGTTATTTTTCTGAGGTTTGGAGTCCCTAGATATTTAATGACTGATGGTGGTTCACATTTTATTCATGGTGCTTTTCGTAAAATGCTTGCTAAGTATGACATTAATCATAGAATTGCATCTCCTTACCACCCACAATCTAGTGGCCAGGTAGAATTGAGTAACAGAGAGCTTAAATTAATCTTGCAAAAGACTGTTAATAGATCTAGAAAGAATTGGTCCAAAAAACTTGATGATGCATTATGGGCCTATAGAACTGCATATAAGAATCCTATGGGTATGTCTCCGTATAAAATGGTTTATGGAAAAGCATGTCACTTACCTCTCGAACTAGAACATAAGGCATATTGGTCCATTAAAAAGCTCAATTATGATTTCAAACTTGCCAGTGAGAAGAGGTAGTTTGACATTAGCTCACTTAATGAGTGGAGAACCCAGGCCTATGAGAATTCCAAAGTGTTTAAAGAAAAAGTCAAAAGATGGCATGACAAAAGGATACAAAAGCGTGAGTTTAATGTATGTGACTATGTGTTGCTATTCAACTCTCGTTTAAGATTTTTCGCAGGAAAACTTCTCTCTAAAGGGGAAGGGCCTTATGTTATCGAGGAGGTCTATCGTTCCGGTGCCATAAAAATCAACAACTTCGAAGGCACAAATCCGAAGGTGGTGAACGGTCAAAGAATCAAACACTATATCTCAGATAATCCAATAAATGTTGAAACTAATGTTATTGAAACCGTAACCCCAGAGGAATACATAAGGGACACTTTCCAGTATGTTTCAGACTCCGAAAAGGAATAGGTATGTGGTACGGTAAGTAAACCGACTCCAAAATAGTTCTAATGGCAATTTTTCTCCGTTTGGAATACTTAAGAAAATAGGAAAATAAGAAGTAGTCCGGGAAGGACACGAGGCGTCCATGAGGGTGGAGGGCGCGCTCTACCCCCCAGGCACGCCCCCTGCCTCGTGGGCACCTCGTGTGCTCTTCAGACTTCGTTTTCTTGCATGATACTTCTTTTAGTCGGTAAAAAATCATTATATAATCTCCCGAAGGTTTTGACCACTTTATCACGCAAATATCCTCTGTTCTTGTTTTGAGCCGTTTCTATCACAGATTATAACAAGATGTCTTCTCAAGAGTCAGTCAGGGAGAGCCGGGTGTCTCATCCGACACCGGGACCAGGAGCAATCAGTGATGTTGACCACTTTGGGCCATCAACGGAGGAGGAGATGGAGGCCGACTTGGAAAGGATAGATGCTATGGAAGAGGACCAATAAGTTACTTCTCGTCTTTGAGCCGGATTCACGATGGGGGAACTACATAGCTCAGCTATTCCAAACTCGGTTATCCCCTCCAATGTTAGATTTCTCTCTTATGAAAATATGAAAAAGGGTGTTACTTGTTCTCCCGCAGCTATGCAACATCCATGGGTGAAAGGAGCTTTAGCTGTCATGGGTAAGCTCCGTAAGGAAATAATGGAGCTCAAGCGGCAAGTCAATAAGCTCGAGGAAGAGAATCGTATCCTGAGGGGCATCATCGCCAAGAATATCACATCACCACCTCCGAAGAAGGAGACATAAATACATGGGTATGGGCACTCCCCTTGGCAACTTCCAAGCTTGGGGGAGGTGCCCCGGTATCGTATCACCATCACACTCCTATCTTTACCGTTTTTCTTAGTTCGATCCTTTTAGTAGTATCTTGATCTAGTACAATAAAGTTTTAGTATGATCTAGTTTTTAGTTTTTCTTTATGATCCTTCTATGTCATCGAGTCCGTGAGCTATATATAATAAAGATTAGTTTTGAGTCAAGGGCTTGATTATCTTGCTATGATTGTGAGGGAATAAAAGAAAAGAAAGAATAAAAAGAAATAAAGAGATCATATTGATCTTATGGAGAGTAATGACTTCACATATAAAGAGTATGATGAATAAAAGTTGTTGAGGGTTGACAAACATAGTTTTAGTCATCGTTGCAATTAATAGGAAGTAGTAAAGAAAGAGAGGTTTTCACATATAAATATACTATCTTGGACATCTTTTATGATTGTGATCACTCATTAAAATATGACATGCTAAAGAGTTGATGTTGGACAAGGAAGACAACGCAATGGGTTATGTTTTTGTATATCCAAAATAAAGTATATTGTCATGGATCATCCAACATGTTGAGCTTGCCTTTCCCCCTCATGCTAGCCAAATTCTTTGCACCAAGTAGATATACTACTTGTGCTTTCGAATATCCTTAAACCCAGTTTTTCCATGAGAGTCCACCATACCTACCTATGGATTGAGTAAGATCCTTCAAGTAAGTTGTCATTGTTGCATGCAATAATAATTGCTCTTTAAATATGTATGACTTATTAGTGTGGAAAAAACAAGCTTTATACGATCTTGTGATATGGAAGCAATAAAAGCGATGGACTGCATAATAAAGGTCCATATCACAAGTGGCAATATAAAGTGACGTTCTTTTGCATTAAGATTTCGTGCATCCAACCATAAAAGCACATGACAACCTCTGCTTCCCTCTGCGAAGGGCCTATGTTTTATTCTTGTCGTATGCAAGAGTCATGGTGATCTTCACCTTTCCTTTTTACATTTTATCCTTTGGCAAGCACATTGTGTTGGAAAGATCCCGATATATATATATATATATATATATCCAATTGGATGTAGTTTAGCATGAACTATTATTGTTGACATTACCCTTGAGGTAAAAGGTTGGGAGGCAACACTATAAGCCCCTATCTTTCTCTGTGTTTGACTAAAACTCCATAACCATAAGTATTGCGTGAGTGTTAGCAATTGTGAAAGACTAAATGATAGTTGAGTATGTGGACTTGCTGAAAAGCTCTTATATCGACTCTTTCTGATGTTATGATAAATTGCAATTGCTTCAATGACCGAGATGATAGTTTGTTAGTTCTCAATGAAGTTTCTGATTCATACTTGACATTGTGAATAGATTACTACTTGAGCATAAGAAATCATATGAAAATATTTATATGTTGATGTTATAAGAATGATCATGATGCCCTCATGTCCGTATTTTATTCTATCGACACCTCTATCTCTAAACATGTGGACATATTTTTCGTTATCGGCTTCCGCTTGAGGACAAGCGAGGTCTAAGCTTGGGGGAGTTGATAAGTTCATTTTGCATCATGCTTTTATATCAATATTTATTGCATTATGGGCTGTTACTACACATTATATCACAATACTTATGCCTATTCTATCTTATTTTACAAGGTTTACATGAAGAGGGATAATGCCGGCAGCTGGAATTCTGGGCTGGAAAAGGAGCAAATATTAGAGACCTATTCTGCACAACTCCAAAAGTCCTGATATCCCACGGAGGCACGTTTTGGAACTAATAAAAAATACTAGCGAAAGAATCAACCAGAGGGGGCCCACACCCTGGCCACGAGGGTGGGGGGCGGGCCCCCCTGCCTCGTGGCCCCCCTGGCCGGCCTCCAGTGCCCATCTTCTGCTATATGAAGTCTTTCATCAAGGAAAAAATAAGGAGGAAGCTTTCAGGATGAAACACCGCCGCCACGAGGCGGAACCTAGGTGGAACCAATCTCGGGCTCCGGCGGAGCTGTTCTGCTGGGGAAACATCCCTCCGGGAGGGGGAAATCATCACCATCATCATCATCAACGATCCTCTCATCGGGAGGGGGTCAATCTCCATCAACATTTTCACCAGCACCAGCTCCTCTAAAACCCTAGTTCATCTCTTGTATCCAATCTTTGTCCCAAAACCACAGATTGGTACCTATGGGTTGCTAGTAGTGCCGATTACTCCTTGTAGTTGATGCTAGTTGGTTTATTTGGTGGAAGATCATATGCTCAGATCCTTTATGCATAATAATACCTCTCTGATTATGAACATGAATATGATTTGTGAGTAGTTACGCCTGTTCCTGAGGACATGGGAGAAGTCTATCTATAAGTAGTCATGTGAATTTGGTATTCGTTCGATATTTTGATGAGATGTATCTTGTGTTTCCTCTAGTGGTGTTATGTGAACGTCAACTACATGACACTTCACCATTGTTTGGGCCTAGAGGAAGGCATTGGGAAGTAATAAATAGATGATGGGTTGCTAGAGTGACAGAAGCTTAAACCCTAGTTTATGTGTTGCTTCGTAAGGGTCTGATTTGGATCCACATGTTTCATGCTATGGTTAGGTTTACCTTAATACTTCTTTTGTAGTTGCGGATGCTTGCAATAGGGGTTAATCATAAGTGGGATGCTTGTCCAAGAAAGGGCAGCACCCAAGCACCGGTCCACCCACATACCAAATTATCAAAGTACCGAACGCGAATCATATGAGCGTGATGAAAACTAGCTTGACGATAATTCCCATGTGTCCTCGGGAGCGTTTTCCTCCATATAAGAGTTTGTCCAGGCTTGTCCTTTGCTACAAAAAGGATTGGGCCATCTTGCTGCACCTTGGTTACTTTATTTACTTGTTACCCATTACAAATTACCTTATCACAAAACTATCTGTTACCGATAATTTCAGTGCTTGCAGAGAATACCTTACTGAAAACTGCTTGTCATTTCCTTCTGCTCCTCGTTGGGTTCGACACTCTTACTTATCGAAAGGACTACAATAGGTCCCCTACACTTGTGGGTCATCAGGAAGCACGGTAAAGAAAGATAACCCTGGGTTCAGAAACCCGTGCCCTTTCCTCCTAAACCATCCAATAAAAAAGATGATGAGGATTTTGAGCGCTTTGCTCAAATGATTAGACCTATCTTTTTGTGTATGCGTTTGACTGATATGCTTAAAATGAATCCTTATGCTAAGTATATGAAATATATTGTTTCTAATAAAAGAAAGATACGAGAAGCTGAAATTTCCACCATGCTTGCTAATTAGACTTTTAAAGGTGGAATACCAAAGAAACTAGGAGATCCCAAAGTACCAACTATACCATGCACCATTAAAAGAAACTATGTTAAAACTGCTTTATGTTATCTTGGAGCCGGTGTTAGTGTTATGCCTCTCTCTTTATATTGTAGACTTGATTTGAATAAATTGACACCTACTGAAATATCTTTGCAAATGGCCGATAAATCAACTGCTATACCTATCGGTTTTTGTGAGGATGTGCCCGTTGTGGTTGCAGACGTTACTATTTTAACATACTTTGTTATTCTTGATATTCCCGAGGACGATAGTATGTTGATTATCCTTGATAGACCCTTTTTGAATACTGCAAGGGCAGTTATTGATTGCAACAAAGGCAATGTCACTTTTCATGTTAATGGTAATGAGCATACAATACACTTTCCAAGGAAACAACCTCTAGTCCATAGTATCAATTCTATTGAAAAATTTCAACTATTACTATTGGAGGCTTTGAATTTCCTCTTCCTACTGTCAAGAAGAAATATGATATTCTTATTGTTGGGGACATGCATATCCCTGTTGATGTAACCTAGTGTTATTCGAAAATTCTCCGGTTTCATGTTATTCGGAAAGAGTTTGTTAACAAGACTTGATCAACCTTGTTAGTGGATTCCTTTTGATGAGCATGAGATGGATGAAATTAGAAAGCACAACTTTCTGTACCTCCTTTCACTTTCTGTTATTTAGATTAAATAAAGCAAATATAGTATTTTCTGTCTGTTTTCTGAATTATCCTTGTAATAAAAAACACCCCAAAAATAAAAGTTCTCCAAATGTCCTGAAAATGAAATATGATTTTTTGTAGAATATTTAAGAATATCTGGCACTGAGAACACACCAGGGGGAGCCACCACCTGGCCACGAGGGTCCAGGGCGCGCCCCCTGCCTCGTGGACCCCACATGGCCCCCCTCCACTTATTCCAGCACCCACTCACTCCTTCTTCCTTCAGAAAAATCCTCCCATAGCTCAAACCCGTGTTCTAGCTCATCTTGCTGCCATTTTCGATCTCCTTGCTCAAAGCTCCATTCACAAAACTGTTTGGGGAGATTGTTCTTCTGTATGTGATTCCTCCAATGGTCCAATTAGTTTTTGTTCTAGTGCTTTATTTATTGCAATTTTTTGCTACTTAGGTGACCCTGTTCTAGAGCTTGCACGTCAAATTTATATGGTCAAAAGTAGTTTTAATGCATGATATAGTCTCTAGGCACTTGTGGGAGTAGTTGCTATCAATCTTTTTGAGTTTGGTTCACTTTTATTTTGAGTCACTAAAAATTTCAGAAATTTTCAGAGGAAGAAAATGTTGAAGAGATTGTTGAGAGGCTCTTCGAGCCGAAGCTCGAAGGATAAACATGATGAGGAAAATAAAAAGGCCAAATACAATCTCCCTCGCACTGTGGAGGTTCAGCCATGCGAATGGCCTTGCGAAGAATTCTTGAGAGCCGCCGGAATTTATGATGATTTTTATTACTTGGTTTTACGTCTCCAACGTATCTACTTTTCCAAACACTTTTGCCCTTGTTTTGGACTCTAACTTGCATGATTTGAATGAAACTAACCCGGACTGACGCTGTTTTCAGCAGAACTACCATGATGTTGTTTTATGTGTAGAAAAGAAAAGTTCTCGAAATGACCTGGAAATCAACGAAGGCACTTTTTGGAATTTATAAAAAATATTGGGCGAAAGAAATACACTAGGGGGCCCAGGGCCTGTCCACGAGACAGGGGGGTGCCCCCCCTGTAGGGCGCGCCCCTATCTCGTGGGCCCCCTGGACCTCCTCCGACCTCAACTCCAACTCCATATATTCTGTCTCGGGGAGAAAAAAATCAGAGGGAAAGTTTCATAGCGTTTCACGACACGGAGCCGCCGCCAAGCCCTAATCTCTCTTGGGAGGGCTGATCTGGAGTCCGTTCGGGGCTCCGGAGAGGGGGATTCGTCGTCGTCGTCATCATCAACCATCCTCCATCACCAATTTCATGATGCTCACCGCCATGTGTGAGTAATTCCATTGTAGGCTTGCTGGACGGTGATGGGTTGGATGAGATTCACCATGTAATCAAGTTAGCTTTGTTAGGGTTTGATCCCTAGTATCCACTATGTTCTGAGATTGATGTTGCTATGACTTTGCTATGCTTAATGCTTGTCACTAGGGCCCGAGTGCCATGATTTCACATCTGAACCTATTATGTTTTCATGAATATATGTGTGTTCTTGATCCTATCTTGCAAGTCTATAGTCACCTATTATGTGTTATGATCCGACAACCCCGAAGTGACAATAATCGGGATACTTCTCGGTGATGACTGTAGTTTGAGGAGTTCAATTTATTCACTATGTGTTAATGCTTTGTTCAGGTTCTCTATTAAAAGGAGGCCTTAATATCCCTTAGTTTCCGTAAGGACCCCGCTGCCACGGGAGGGTAGGACAAAAGATGTCATGCAAGTTCTTTTCCATAAGCATGTATGACTATTTACGGAGTACATGCCTACATTACATTGATGAATTGGAGCTAGTTCTATATCACCCTATGTTATACCTATTGCATGAGGAATCGCATCCGGCATAATTATCCATCACTGATCCGGTGCCTACGAGCTTTTCATATATTGTTCTTCGCTTATTTACTTTTCCGTTGCTACTGTTACAACTACTACAAAAACCCAAAAACATTTATCTTTACTTTTGCTACCGTTACCTTTATTATTATACCACTTTTGCTACTAAACACTTTGATGCAGATACTAAGTTATCCAGGTTTGGTTGAATTGACAACTCAACTACTAATACTCAAGAATATTATTTGGCTCCCCTTGTGTCGAATCAATAAATTTGGGTTGAATACTCTACCCTTGAAAGCTGTTGCGATCCCCTATACTTGTGGGTTATCACTTGGCTGAGAATGCAGGCCTCACCGACTTCCCCCACGACCTGCGCGAACAACATCTCCTACTCACTAATATTTTTGTGCAAATTTTTTAATAACATGCTAAGAAATCACCACTAAGGTTAGGGAGATGTCACTATATGATTTTTGTCGGGACTGTAAGATACCCTTTGCGGGCAGCATAGAGGAACCACATTGTAATGATGTGGAGGGGGTTTATTGATACGATTGCTGTAAGGGAAACGAGAAAAGTTTCCGATGCAAGAATTACTAGTATACATTTTCCTATTCTACGTTACTTTGCGATATTTGCTAGTAGATGCTTAATTGGTTGCGGGAATAGTGGAAATCTTAGTGCCCCTGATATTGTCATTTTGAGCCATGCTTTGTTTCGTGATACAACTTTCAGCTTAGGCGCTATTATTGCTAAACGATTAAGTCTGAATCGTACAAAGGGCCCCATCTTCAGAGGCATCTTTGCTTCACGCCTTGCTGAACACTTTGAGATACCCATTAGGCATTATGAGAAAGAGGAAAAGTTGCTGCCCCCTGCTTTCTAGATTATAAGAGTATGGTAGTGTTGGGGAACGCAGTAATTTCAAAAATTTCCTACGCACACGCAAGATCATGGTAATGCATAGCAACGAGAGGGAAGAGTGTGTCCACGTACCCTCGTAGACCAAAAGCGGAAGTGTTATGACAACATGGTTGATGTAGTCATACGTCTTCACGATCAACCGATCTTCAGTACTGAATGTACGGCACCTCCGTGTTCAGCACACGTTCAGCTCGATGACGTCCAGCGAACTCACGATCCAGTAGAGCTCGAGGGAGAGTTTTGTCAGCACGACGGTGTGATGACGATGTTGATGAAGTTACTGACGCAGGGCTTCGCCTAAGCTCCGCTACGATATGACCGAGGTGGATTATGGTGGTGGGGGGCACCGCACACGGCTAAGAGAGATCAATGATCAACTTGTGTCTATGGGTGCCCATTGCCTCAGTATATAAAGGAGGAGAGGAGGGGAGGCCGGCCGGCCCCTATGGGCGCGCCAAGTATGGAGTCCTACTAGGAGTAGGAGTCCATCATAGGGAAGGAGGGAAGAAGGAAGGAGAGGGAGGAGAGAAAGGAAAGGGGGGCCGGCCTCTGATATGTCTCCGTCGTATCTACTTTTCCAAACACTTTTGCCCTTGTTTTGGACTCTAACTTGCATGATTTGAATGGAACTAACCCGGACTGACGTTGTTTTCAGCAGAATTGCCATGATCTTATTTATGTGCAGAAACAAACATTCTCATAATGACCTGAAACTCCACGGAACATCTAGTTAAAAATAATAAAAAATCCTTGTCAAAGATGAAGACCACGGGGCCCACACCCTGTCCACGAGGGTGGGGGGCACGCCCCCTACCTCGTGGGCCCCCTGGAGCTCCTCCGACGCCAACTCCAACTCTATATATTTGCTTTCGGGGAGAAACAAAAATCAAGGAGAAGAAATCATCGCGTTTTACGATACGGAGCCGCTGCCAAGCCCTAAAACCTCTCGGGAGGGCTAATCTGGAGTCCGTTTGGGGCTCCAGAGAGGGGGATTCGTTGCCGTCGTCATCATCAACCATCCTCCATCACCAATTTCATGATGCTCACCACCATGCGTGAGTAATTCCATCGTAGGCTTGCTGGACGGTGATGGGTTGGATGAGATTTATCATGTAATCGAGTTAGTTTTTTTAGGGTTCGATCCCTAGTATCCACTATGTTCTGAGATTGATGTTGCTATGACTTTGCTATGCTTAATGCTTGTCACTAGGGCCCGAGTGCCATGATTTCAGACCTGAACCTATTATGTTTTCATGAATATATGTGAGTTCTTGATCCTATCTTGCAAGTCTATAGTCACCTACTATCTGTTATGATCCGGCAACCCCGAAGTGACACTAATCGGGACCACTCCCGGTTATGACCATAGTTTGAGGAGTTCATGTATTCACTATGTGCTAATGCTTTGTTCCAGTTCTCTATTAAAAGGAGGCCTTAATATCCCTTAGTTTCCGTTAGGACCCCGCTGCCACGGGAGGGTAGGACAAAAGATGTCATGCAAGTTCTTTTCCCTAAGCACGTATGACTATATTCGGAATACATGCCTACATTATATTGATGAATTGGAGCTAGTTCTGTGTCACCCTATGTTATGACTGTTACATGATGAACCGCATCCGGCATAATTATCAATCACCGATCCAATGCCTACGAGCTTTCCATATACTGGTTTACGCTTATTTACTTTCCCATTGCTACTGTTACAATCATTACAAAGTACCAAAAATATTACTTTTTCTGCCGTTATCTTTTGCTACCGTTACCACTACTATCATATTACTTTGCTACTAAATATCTTGCTGCAGATATTAAGTTATCCAGGTGTGGCTGAATTGACAACTCAGTTGCTAATACTTGAGAATATTCTTTGGCTCCCCTTGTGTCGAATCAATAAATTTGGGTTGAATACTCTACCCTCGAAAGCTATTGCGATCCCCTACACTTGTGGGTTATCAAGACTAATTTCTGGCGCCGTTGCCAGGGAGCATAGCTCTATTCTTTGAGTCACTTGGAATTTATATCTGCTGGTCACTATGAAGAACTTGAAAGATGCTAAGACACCAATTTATCCCTCAACTACGAGGGGAGGTAAGGAACTGCCATCTAGATCTGCACTTGATTCACCTTCTGTTTTGAGTAAGCTTGCGACACCTAAACTTGCTTCTGTTATTCGTTCTGATATGTCGCATGTTATTGGTGATGCCACTTCTGTTATGCATGATACTTATGATGAAACTACTTCTATGCTTGATACTACTGTGCCCCTTAGTGATTTTCTTGATGAACAAATTGCTAGGGCTAGAGAGAAAGAAATTATTGAAACTGATCATGTTGATGAAATCGATGATGAAAACATGCCTGTTATTCATGAGGGTTATATTTTTGATAAAGAAGCTTCTGCTGCTATTTTCGCTTGCAAAGATAACGATGAGCTTAGAAGGTTATTGGCTAAATGGAATAAGCAATCTCTTAATGATAGAATGAGGCCCAACCCTGCTTTTGCTACTTCACCTATTTGTGTTGCCGATAAGGATTATGAATTCTATGTTGATCCTGATATAATTACTTTGGTTGAATCTGATCCCTTTCATGGCTATGAATCTGAAACCTTGTTCACTAAATTAAATGATATAGCCACCCTGTTCACTAATGATGAGAGATCTCGTTACTTTTATATCCTTAAAATATTTCCGTTCTTATTAAAGGGTGATGTTAATATATGGTTTAATTCTCTTGATCCTGGTTGTGTGCATAGTCCCCAGGATATGATTTATTACTTCTCTGCGAAATATTTCCCTGCTCATAAGAAACAAGCTGCTTTAAAGGAAATATACAACTTTGTGCAAATTAAAGAAGAGAGTCTCCCACAAGTTTGGGGGAGGCTTCTCAAGTTACTTAATGCTTTGCCTGATCATCCTCTTAAAAAATGAAATACTTGATATCTTTTATAATGGACTAACCGATGCTTCCAAAGATTACCTGGATAGTTGTGCTGGTTCTCTTTTCAGGGAAAGAACACCGGATGAAGCTGAAATTCTATTGAATAATATGTTGACAAATGAAAATAATTGGGCACCTCCTGAGCCAGCTCCTGCTCCAATTCCTGAGCCTATTCCTAAACCAACTCTGAAGAAGAGAGGTGTTCTATTTCTCAGTTCGGAAGATATGCAAGAGGCAAAGAAATCTATGAAAGAAAAAGGTATTAAAGCTGAAGATGTTAAGAATTTACCTTCTATTGAAGAAATACATGGTCTTGATTTACCGCCTGTTGAAGAAACATATGATCTTAATCCATCACCTATTGAAGAACCTCCAGGTCTTGATAACCCAACACAGGTAGTAAAGGTAAATTCTCTCTATAGATTTGACGAAGGTGATATTCCTCACTATAAGTCTGCTAGACAGTGCTTAGAAGAGTTTGATAATTTTATTGTCAAACAAGAAAATTTCAATGCTTATTTTGGTAGACAATTAAAACATAATGCTTATCTGATTAAACACTTGGGTGATTATATGGCTGATGTTAGATGTGAACTTAAACTTGTTAGGAAACATGCTTCTATGGTTACCACTCAAGTAGAACAAGTACTTAAAGCTCAAAATGATTTGCTCAATGAAATGAATAGTAAGAAAAATGATTATGCTGTTAGAGTGGCTACTAGAACTGGTAGAATGACTCAGGAACCTTTTATCCTGAAGGCCGCCCTAAGAGAATTGAGCAAGATTCTTAGAGAAATAATATTGATGTACCTAGTTCTTCTAAAAGGAAGAAAAAGAAAAATGATAGGACTCTGCAAACTTCTAGTGAACCTATTGTTGAACCACCGTAGAATCCTAATGATATATCTATTTCTGATGCTGAAACACAATCTGGTAATGAACATGAACCTAGTGAAAATGTTAATGATGATGTTCATGATGATGCTCAACCTAGTAATGACAATGACGTAGAAATTGAACCTGCTGTTGATCTTGATAACCCACAATCAAAGAATCAACATTATGATAAGAGATACTTTGTTGCTAGGAAACATGGTAAAGAAAGAGAACCATGGGTTCAGAAACCCATGCCTTTTCCTCCAAACCATCCAAGAAAAAGGATGATGAGGATTTTGAGCGCTTTGCTGAAATGATTAGACCTATCTTTTTGCGTATGCGATTAACTGATATGCTCAAAATGAATCCTTATGCTAAGTATATGAAAGATATTGTTACAAATAAAAGAAAGATACCGGAAGCTGAAATTTCCACCATGCTGGCTAATTATAATTTTAAGGGTGGAATACCAAAGAAACTTGGAGATCCAGGAGTACCTACTATATCATGCTCCATTAAAAGAAACTATGTTAAAACTGCTTTATGTGATCTTGGAGCCGGTGTTAGTGTTATGCCTCTCTCTTTATATCGTAGACTTGACTTGAATAAGTTGACCCCTACTGAAATATCTTGCAAATGGCTGGTAAATCAACTGCTATACCTGTCGGTATTTGTGAGGATGTGCCTATTGTGGTTGCAGACGTTACTATTTTAACGGACTTTGTTATTCTTGATATTCCCGAGGAAGATAGTATGTCTATTATTCTTGGAAGACATTTTTTGAATACTGCAGGGGCTATTATTGATTGCAACAAAGGCAATGCCACTTTTCATGTTAATGGTAATGAGCATACGGTACAATTTCCGAGGAAACAACCTCAAGTTCATAGTATCAATTCTATTGGAAAAGTTCCATCGATTATTTTTGGAGGTTTTGAATTTCCTCTTCCTACTGTCAAGAAGAAATATGATATACTTATTATTGGGGATGTGCATATCCCCGTTGAGGTAACATAGTGTTATTCGAAATTTCTCCGGTTCCATGTTAGTCGGAATGAGTTTGTTAACAAGACCTGATCAACCTTGTTATTGGATTCCTTTTGATGAGCATGAGATGGATGAAACTAGAAGGCACAACCTTCTGTACCCTCTTTATACTTTCTGTTATTTAGTTGAAATAAAGTAAAAATAGTATTTTTCTATCTGTTCCTTGATTTATCTGTGCAATATAGAAATACCCCGAAAATAAAAGTCCTCCAAATGCCATGCCAATTTAATATGATTTTTTATAGAATATTTGAGGATTTATGGTACTGAAAACACCGCGGGGGGAGCTGCCATCTGGCCACGAGGGTGGAGGGTGCGCCCTACCCCCCAAGGGAGCGCCCCCTACCTCGTGGGCCCGCGGTGGCCCTCCTCCACTTATTCCTGCAACCATCCTCTTCTTCTTCCACCCACAAACACAAATATCTGGTTCAAGCACGAGTTCTAGCTCACTTTGCCGCGATTTTCGATCTCCTTGCTCAAAGCACCTCTCACAAAACTGCTTGGGGAGATTGTTCCTTGGTATGTGACTCCTCCATTGGTCCAATTAGTTTTTGCTCTAGTGCTTTTTTCATTGCAAATTTGGGCTGCATAGGTGACCATGTTCTTGAGCTTGCATGTCAAATTTATATGGTTCCAAGTAGTTCTAATGCTTGATATATCCTCTAGGCACTTGTAGGAGTAGTTGCTATCAATTTTGTTGAGCTTGGTTCGCTTTTGTTTGAAGTTACAAAAAATTTCAGAATTTTTCAGAGGAAGAAATATGCTTAGGAAAATGTTCCAAGGTGGTTCTTCAAGGAATCAAGGACCCAAGCTTGCAATACGTGATGCTGACGAGGAACCACCAAGAGACGCCCCAGTGCGGCCTTGTGAGTGGCCTTCAGAAAATTTTATGGATCGAGCGGGAATCAAAGAAGAATTTAAAGCATATTTGCGTAACGCCGATCTTGTGAGCTTTGAGGCCGACAAATGCCCCCAATACCATCAACTCACAAGCTCATTTGTGAGGAGGTTTGAATTTTCATCTACACGTAATTCTCCAACAGTCATGTTTGATCTTTATGAAAAATCTTATACCATGGACTTAGATGATTTTACTTCTGCTTGCAAAATCCCACAATGGGGTAGTATTAATGATCCCCGTAAATCTGAATTTAGAAACTTTCTTGCTGGTATAACCGTGGGGGAATCTAGATATATAACACAAGCTACTATAGGGAGCATCCATTTTCCTGCTATACATTATTTCGCGCTCTTCATAGGCAGATGCATACATGGTAAAGATGAAGAATGCCACATGTGTGTCCCTGATCTCAGTATTCTTAGGAGTGCTATGTTAGGAGACCAATCTTATCATATGGGAGCCATTGTAGCACGTAGGTTGCATCATAATAGATATAATGGAGATTTCTTTGGAGGAATTTATGCAACCCGCTTAGCTAATTTTCTTGAGGTGGACGTTTGTGAGGATGATATGGAGTTTCCTCCTACTTATTTATATTTTAATTCTATGGTCTCTCACCAGTTTGTCGAGAGGAATGAATCACCTCTCCTATATCGACTAATCTTTGACAAACGGCGTGTTGTTCGTATTACTCTCCCTGCTCCTGCCTTCTTTGATTATCAGGCAAAATGAAGATACATTATTACCAGAGAGGAGGTAGATGAGTATGAGAGGAGAGTGGAGGCAGCTCGACGCCACGCTGCATCTCAGGAGGCGATAGCCGCTGCATCTCAGTATGACCCCAGCTACACCTACGGATATCCGCCAGGCCATCCTTGGCAATGAACCAACTTAGGCCAAAAGCCTAAGCTTGGGGGAGTACGTATTTCCCACCAACATTACATTTATGTTTACACACACTCATTACTAGATATCGGTGCTCATACTCTTTCACTGTAATATCCATGCTAGTTTATTTTCTTTTTCCTGCTTTCTTCTTGTGTGTTTGTTAAACTTTAAGAAAAAATAATTAGTAATAGCTTCTAGTTAGTTTACTTTTCCTGCTGTAGTAGTAATAATTAAAAGGAAAACCCAAAAAAATATTTCCCGTTCTTCTTTTGCTTGTTGGGAGCTTTCCCGTGTAAATAGTTTTTATTTCCTTTCTTTTCTTTGGGGGTCGATAGGAGAAGACCATGATTAAATTGTTGAAGTGGCTCTTATATGCATTATTGTTGATTTAACCAAGAGCCCATATTGCCTTGTCTTCTCCTGCTTATTGAATGTTTGCAGATTCCAGCTTAGTCCAATGCACGTGCACTCTTATTATTCACATCGTTCGGTCGTGCAAGTGAAAGGCAATAATGACGATATATGATGAATTGATTGGGATAAGCGAAGCTGGTATGAACTCGACCTCTCTTGTTTTTGTAAATATGATGAGTTCATCATTCTTGATTCAGCTTATTATGAATAAACATGTTTGCAATGAAAATTAGAGATCATAAGTTGCTCGTGCCATGCTTATTTAGCTATGAGTTATAATGATTTACCTTGCGTGCCAACATGCTATTAAAATGGTTGTGACGTGGTATGATGGGGTGGTATCCTCCTTTGAATGATTTAAGTGACTTGACTTGGCACATGTTCATGCATGTAGTTGAAACAAATCAACATAGCCTTCACGATATTTATGTTCATGGTGGATTATATCCTACTCATGCTTGCATCCAATGTTTATTAATTTTAATGCATGTTCATGGCTGTTGTCGCTCTCTAGTCGGTCGCTTCCCAGTCTTTTGCTAGCCTTCACTTGTACTAAGCGGGAATACTGCTTGTGCATCCAATCTCCTTAAACCTCAAAGTTATTCCATATGAGTCCACTATACCTTCCTATATGCGATATTTACCTGTCGTTCCAAGTAAATTTGTATGTGCAAAACTCTAAACCTTCAAATAAACATTCTGTTTTGTATGCTCGAATAGCTCATGTATCAACTAGGGCTATCCTTATCTTCCATGTTAGGCGGGTTATTCTCATGAGGAGTGGACTCCGCTCCTCATTCACGAGAAAATGGCTGGTCTCCGGGATGCCCAGTCCCATGCTTTAAGCAAACTAAATCAAAATAATTGCAAACAAAACTCCCCCTGGGACTGTTGCTAGTTGGAGACACTCGTTGTTTCGAGCAAGTCATGGATTGATGCTTGTTGGTGGAGGGCGAGTATAAACTTTACCATTCTGTTTGGGAACCGCCTATAATGTGTGTAGTATGGAAGATATCTCCATCTCTTAGTTGCTATGTTGACAATGAAAGTATGCCGCTCAAAATATTATTTATCTCTATTTCAAAACCGAGCTCTGGCACCTCTACAAATCCCTTCTTCCCTCTGCGAAGGGCCTATGTATTTACTTTTATGTTGAGTCATCATCCTCTTATTAAAAAGCACTAGCTGGAGAGCACAACTGTCATTTGCATCCATTACTATTAATTTATATTGGTTATGACTATGATTGGATCTCTTTTACCATGAATTACAATGTCTAGTCAGTCCTTGATCTTTAAAGGTGCTCTGCATTTATGTTTTGCGGTCTCAGAAAGGGCTAGCGAGATACCATATTGTTATATCATATTATGATTGTTTTGAGAAAGTGTTGTCATCCGAGATTTATTATTATGACTCGCTAGTTGATTATGCCATTGATATGAGTAAACACGAGACCTGAGAATTATTGCAAATGTGGTTAGTTATAATCTTTGCTTAAAACCTGAATGCTGGCTTTACATATTTACAACAACAAGAGCAAACAGAGTTTGTAAAGTTTTTCTTTTTCTCTTTCAGTTTATCAACTGAATTGCTTGAGGACAAGCAAAGGTTTAAGCTTGGGGGAGTTGATACATCTCCGTCGTATCTACTTTTCCAAACACTTTTGCCCTTGTTTTGGACTCTAACTTGCATGATTTGAATGGAACTAACCCGGACTGACGCTGTTTTCAGCAGAATTACCAAGATGTTATTTATGTGCAGAAACAAACATTCTCGGAATGACCTGAAACTCCACGGAACATCTAGTTAAAAATAATAAAAAATCATTGCCAAAGATGAAGACCAGGGGGCCCACACCCTGTCCACGAGGGTGGGGGGCGCACCCCCCTACCTCGTGGGCCCCCTAGAGCTCCTCCGACGCCAACTCCAACTCTATATATTTGCTTTCCGGGAGAAAAAAATCAAGGGGAAGAAATCATCGCATTTTACGATACAGAGCCGCCGCCAAGCCCTAAAACCTCCCGGGAGGGCTGATCTGGAGTCCGTTCGGGGCTCGGGAGAGGGGGATTCGTCGCCGTCGTCATCATCAACCATCCTCCATCACCAATTTCATGATGCTCACCGCCGTGCGTGAGTAATTCCATCGTAGGCTTGCTGGACGGTGATGGGTTGGATGAGATTTATCATGTAATCGAGTTAGTTTTGTTAGGGTTCGATCCCTAGTATCCACTATGTTCTGAGATTGATGTTGCTATGACTTTTCTATGCTTGATGCTTGTCACTAGTGCCCGAGTGCCATGATTTCAGATCTGAACCTATTATGTTTTCATGAATATATGTGAGTTCTTGATCCTATCTTGCAAGTCTATAGTCACCTACTATGCGTTATGATCCGGCAACCCCGAAGTGACAATAATCGGGACCACTCCCGGTGATGACCATAGTTTGAGGAGTTCATGTTTTCACTATGTGCTAATACTTTGTTCCAGTTCTCTATTAAAAGGAGGCCTTAATATCCCTTAGTTTCCGTTATGACCCCGCTGCCACGGGAGGGTAGGACAAAAGATGTCATGCAAGTTCTTTTCCCTAAGCACATATAACTATATTCGGAATACATGCCTACATTACATTGATGAATTGGAGCTAGTTCTGTGTCACCCTATGTTATGACTTTTACATGATGAACCGCATCCGGCATAATTATCCATCACCGATCCAATGCCTACGAGCTTTCCATATACTGGTTTATGCTTATTTACTTTCCCGTTGCTACTGTTACAATCATTACAAAGTACCAAAAATATTACTTTTGCTGCCGTTATCTTTTGCTACCTTTACCACTACTATCATATTACTTTACTACTAAATACCTTGCTGCAGATATTAAGTTATCCAGGTGTGGCTGAATTGGCAACTCAGTTGCTAATACTTGAGAATATTCTTTGGCTCCCCTTGTGTCGAATCAAGAAATTTGGGTTGAATACTCTACCCTCGAAAGCTGTCGCGATCCCCTACACTTGTGGGTTATCAGCCTCCTAGTCCAATTCGGTTTGGGCTAGGGGTCCGCGCACCCTGCCTTTCCCTGCCTCCTCTCTTCCACCACTTGGCCCATGAGGCCCAATACTTCTTTCCCGTATTCCCGTATCTCCCTGGTACTCCGAAAAATACCGGAATCACTCCGAACCTTTCCGATGTCCGAATATATTCGTCCTATATATTGATCTTTACGTCTCGACCATTTCGAGACTCCTCGTCATGTCCCCGATTTCATCCGGGACTTTGAACTACCTTTGGTACATCAAAACACATAAACTCATAATTCCGATCGTCACCAAGCGTTAAGCGTGCGGACCCTACGGGTTCGAGAACTATGTAGACATGAGCGAGACACGTCTCCGGTCAATAACCAATAGCAGAACCTGGATGCTCATATTGGCTCCTACATATTCTACGAAGATCTTTATCGGTCAAACCGCATAACAACATATGTTGTTCCCTTTGTCATCTGTATGTTACTTACCCGAGATTCGATCGTCGGTATCTTAATACCTAGTTCAATCTCGTTATCAGAAAGTCTCTTTACTCGTTCCGTAACACATCATCCCGCAACTAACTCATTAGTTACAATGCTTTCAAGGCTTATAGTGATGTGCATTACCGAGTGGGCCCAGAGATATACCTCTCCGACAATCGGAGTGACAAATCCTAATCTCGAAATACGCCAACCCAACAAGTACCTTCGGAGACACCTGTAGAGCACCTTTATAATCACATAGTTACATTGTGACGTTTGGTAGCACACAAAGTGTTCCTCCGGTAAACGGGAGTTGCATAATCTCATAGTCATAGGAACATGTATAAGTCATGAAGAAAGCAATAGCAATATACTAAACGATCAAGTGCTAAGCTAACGGAATGGGTAAAGTCAATCACGTCATTCTCTAATGATATGATCCCATTAATCAAATGACAACTCATGTCTATGGCTAGGAAACTTAACCATCTTTGATTCAACGAGCTAGTCAAGTAGAGGCATACTAGTGACACTCTGTTTGTGTATGTATTCACACATGTATCAAGTTTCCAGTTAATACAATTCTAGCATGAATAATAAACATTTATCATGAAATAAGGAAATAAATAATAACTTTATTATTGCCTCTAGGGAATATTTCCTTTAGTCTCCCACTTGCACTAGATTCAATAATCTAGTTCAAATCGCCTTGTGATTTAACATCCATAGTTCACATCACCATGTGATTAATACCCATAGTTCACATTGCCATGTGACCAACACTCAAAGAGTTTACTAGAGTCAATAATCTAGTTCACATCGCCATGTGATTAACACCCAAAGAGCACTATGGTGTGATCATGTTTTGCTTGTGAGAGAAGTTTAGTCAATGGGTCTGCCATATTTAGATCCGTAAGTATTTTGCATATTTCTATGTCTACAATGCTCTGCACGGAGCTACTTTAGCTAATTGCTCCCACTTTCAATATGTATCCAGATTGAGACGCAGAGTCATCTGGATCGGTGTTAAAGCTTGCATCAAGGTAACCCTTTACGTCAAACCTTTTGTCACCTCCATAACCGAGAAATATTTCCTTAGTCCTCTAAGGATAATTTAGACCAATATAATGTCCAGTGATCTACTCCTAGATCTCTATTGTACTACATTGCCAAACTCAGGGTAGGGTATACAATAGGTCTGGTACATGTTGGGGAACGTAGCAGAAATTCAAAATTTTCCTGCGTGTCACCAAGATCTATCTATGGAGAAACCAACAACGAGGGGAAGGAGAGTGCATCTACATACCCTTGTAGATTGCTAAGAGGAAGCGTTCAAGAGAATGGGGTTGAAGGAGTCGTACTCATCGTGATCCAAAATCACCGGAGATCCTAGTGCCGAACGGACGGCACCTCCGCGTTCAACACACGTACAGCCCGATGACGTCTCCCATGCCTTGATCCAGCAAGGAGAGAGGGAGAGGTTGAGGAAGACTCCATCCAGCAGCAGCACAACGGCGTGGTGGTGATGGAGGAGCGTGGCAATCCTGCAGGGCTTCGCCAAGCACCGCGGGAGAGGAGGAGGACTTGGGAGAGGGGGAGGGCTGCACCATAACTTGGGTAAAGCTCTCATGCGCCTCCCCACTATATATAGGGGTGGAGGGGGCTGGTTTCTTGCCCTCCAAGTCCATTGGGGCGTTGGCAAAGGTGGGAGGAAAGAAATCCCATCATTTCCTTCCCCACCGATTGTTATCCCCCCCCTTTTTAGGGATCTTGATCTTATCCCTTCGGGATATGATCTTATTCCTTCTAAGGGGGGATCTTGGTGCGCCTTGACCAGGGGTGTGGGGCCTTGCCCCCACTACACACGTTCATGTGCCCCCCCATGCAGGTGGGCCCCACTCCGGAACCTTCTAGAACCTTCCCGGTACAATACCGAAAAATCCCGAACATTTTCCGGTGGCCAAAATAGGACTTCCCATATATAAATCTTTACCTCCGGACCATTCCGGAACTCCTCGTGACGTCCAGGATCTCATCCGGGACTCCGAACAACATTCGGTAACCACATACAAACTTCCTTTATAACCCTAGCGTCATCGAACCTTAAGTGTGTAGACCCTACGGGTTCGGGAACCATGCAGACATGACCGAGACGTTCTTCGGTCAATAACCAACAGCGGGATCTGGATACCCATGTTGGCTCCCACATGTTCCACGATGATCTCATCGGATGAACCACGATGTCAAGGACTCAATCGATCCCGTATACAATTCCCTTTGTCTAGCGGTATTGTACTTGCCCGAGTTTCGATCGTCGGTATACCGATACCTTGTTCAATCTCGTCACCGGCAAGTCTCTTTACTCGTTTCGTAACACATCATCCCGCGATCAACTCTTTGATCACATTGTGCACATTATGATGATGTCCTATCGAGTGGGCCCAGAGATACCTCTCGGTTTACCGGAGTGACAAATCCTAGTCTCGATTCGTGCCAACCCAACAGACACTTTTGGAGATACCTGTAGTGTACCTTTATAGCCACCCAGTTACGTTATGACGTTTGGTACACCCAAAGCATTCCTACGGTATCCGGGAGTTGCACAATCTCATGGTCTAAGGAAATGATACTTGACATTAGAAAAGCTTTAGCATACGAACTACGATCTTTGTGCTAGGCTTATGATTGGGTCTTGTCCATCACATCATTCTCCTAATGATGTGATCCCGTTATCAATGACATCCAATGTCCATGGTCAGGAAACCGTAACCATCTATTGATCAACGAGCTAGTCAACTAGAGGCTTACTAGGGACATGGTGTTGTCTATGTACCCACACATGTATCTGAGTTTTCTATCAATACAATTATAGCATGGATAATAAACGATTATCATGAACAAGGAAATATAATAATAATAACTAATTTATTATTGCCTCTAGGGCATATTTCCAACAGTCTCCCACTTGCACTAGAGTCAATAATCTAGTTCACATCGCTATGTGATTAACACTGACAGGTCACATCGCCATGTGACCAACATCCAAAGAGTTTACTAGTGTCTAAACTAGTTCACATCATCATGTGATTAAGACTCAATGAGTTCTTGGGTTTGATCATGTTTTGCTTGTGAGAGAGGTTTTAGTCAACGGGTCTGCAACATTCAGATCCGTGTGTACTTCGCAAATCTCTAGGTCATATTGTAAATGCTGCTTCCACGCTCCACTTGGAGCTATTCCAAATGGTTGCTCCACTATACGTATCCGTTTTGCTACTCAGAGTCATTCAGATAGGTGTTAAAGCTTGCATCGACCCAACTCTTTACGTCGAACTCTTTATCACCTCCATAACCGAGAAACATATCCTTCTTCCTCTAAGGATAATTTTGACCGCTATCTGGTGATCTACTCCTTGATCACCTTTGTACCCTCTTGCCAGGTATGTAGCAAGGCACACATCAGGTGCGGTACTTAGCATAGCATACTGTAGAGCCTATGTCTGAAGCATAGGGGACGACCTTCGTCCTTTCTCTCTCTTCTGCCATGGTCGAGCTTTAACTCTTAACTTCATACCTTACAACTCAGGCAAGAACTCCTTCGTTGACTGATCCATCTTGAACACCTTCAAGATTATGTCAAGGTATGTGCTCATCTGAAAGTATTGTTAAACATTTTGATCTATCTTATAGATCTTGATGCTTATTGTTCAAGTAGCCTAATCCAGGTTTTCCATTGAAAAACACTTTTCAAACAACCCTATATGCTTTCTAGAAATTCTACATCATTTCTGATCAACAATATGTCAACAACATATACTCATCAGAAATTCTATAGTGCTCCCACTCACTTCTTTGGAAATACAAGTTTCTCATAAACTTTATACAAACCCAAAATCTTTGATCATTCCATCAAAGCGCATATTCCAACTCCGAGATGCTTACTCCAGTCCTTAGAAGGATCGCTGGAGCCAACATACCTTTTATCATCCTTAGGATCGACAAAAATTTTCTGATTGTATCACATACAACCTTTCCTTACGAAGACTGGTAAGGAAACTCGTTTTGACATCCATCTGCCAGATTTCATAAATGCAGCTAATGCTAACATGATTCCGACGGACTTAAGCATCGCTACGGATGAGAAAATCTCCTCGTAGTCAACTCCTTGAACTTGTGAAAAACTCTTCGCCACAAGTCGAGCTTCATAGATGGTGACATTACCGTCCATGCCCGTCTTCTTCTTAAAGATCCATTTATCTCAATGGCTTGCTGATCACCGGACAAGTCCACCAAAGTCCATGCTTTGTTCTGATACATGGATCCTATCTCGGATTTCATGGCCTCTAACCATTTGTCGGAATTTGGGCCCACCATCACTTCTCCATAGCTCGTAGGTTCATTGTTGTCTAGCAACATGACCTTCAAGACAGGATTACTGTACCACTCTGAAACAGTACGCATCCTTGTCACCCTACGAGGTACGGTAGTGACTTGATCCAAAACTTCATGATCACTATCATAAGCTTCTACTTCAATTGGTGTAGGCGCTACAGGAACAATTTCCTGTGCCCTGTTACACACTTGTTGAAGTGACTGTTCAATAACCTCATCAAGTCTCCACCATCCTCCCACTCAATTCTTTCAAGACAAACTTTTCCTCGAGAAAGGACCCGATTCAAGAAACAATCCCTATTGCTTTCGGATCTGAATTAGGAGGTATACCCAACTGTTTTGGGTGTCCTATGAAGATGCATTTTAACCGCTTTGGGTTCGAGCTTATCAACCTGAAACTTTTTTCACATAAGCGTCACAGCCCCAAACTTTTAAGAAACGACAACTTAGGTTTCTCCAAACCATAGTTCAAACGGTGTCGTCTCAACGGAATTACATGGTGCCCTATTAAAGTGAGTGCAGTTGTCTCTAATGCCTAACCCATGAATGATAGTGGTAATTCAATAAGAGACATCATGGTACGCACCATATCCAATAGGGTGCAACTATGATGTTCGGACACACCATCACACTATGGTGTTCCAGGCGGTATTAATTGTGAAACAATTTCCACAATGTCTTAATTGTGTGCCAAAGCTCGTAACTCAGATACTCATCTCTATGGTCACATCATAGACATTTTATCCTCTTGTCATGATGATCTTCAACTTCACTCTGAAATTACTTGAACCATTCAATAATTCAGACTTGTGTTTCATCAAGTAAATATACTCAACATCTACTCGAATCATCTGTGAAGTAAGAACATAACAATATTCACTGCATGCCTCAGCACTCATTGGACTGCACACATCAAAATGTGTTACTTCCAACAAGTTGCTATCTTGTTCCATCTTACTGAAACCGAGGCTTTTCAGTCATCTTGCCCATGTGGTATGATTTGCATATATCAAGTGATTCAAAAACAAGTGAGTCCAAACGATCCATCTGCATGGAGTTTCTTCATGCATATACACCAATAGACATGGTTCGCATGTCTCAAACTTTTCAAAAACGAGTGAGTCCAAAGATCCATCAACATGGAGCTTCTGCATGCGTTTCATACCAATATGACTTACATGGCAGTGCCACAAGTAAGTGGTACTATCATTACTATCTTATATCTTTTGGCATGAAAATGTGTATCACTATGATGGAGATTCAATAAACCATTCCTTTAGGTGCAAGATCATTGAAGGTATTATTCAAATAAATAGAGTAACCATTATTCTCCTCAAATGAATAACCGTATTGCGATAGACATAATCCAATCATGTCTATGCTCAACGCAAACACCAAATGACAATTATTCAGGTTTAATACTAATCTTGATGGTAGAGGGAGCGTGCGATGTTTGATCACATCAAACTTGGAAATACTTCCAACACATATCGTCAGCTCACCTTTAGCTAGTCTCTGTTTATTCCGTAGCTCTTTTATTTCGAGTTACTAACACTTAGTAACCGAACCGGTATCTAATACCCTGGTGCTACTAGGAGTACTAGTAAACTACACATTAACATAATGTATATCCAATATACTTCTATCGACCTTGCCAGCCTTCTTATCTACCAAGTATCTAGGATAATCCTGCTTCAGTGGTTGTTCCCCTTATTACAGAAGCACTTAGTCTCGGGTTTGTTGGGGAACGTAGTAATTTCAAAAAATTTCCTACGCACACGCAAGATCATGGTGATGATATAGCAACGAGAGGGGAGAGTGTTCATCCACGTACCCTCGTAGACTTTAAGCAGAAGCGTTAGCACAACGCGGTTGATGTAGTCGTACGTCTTCACGATCCGACCGATCCAAGCACCGAACGTACGGCACCTCCGAGTTCAGCACACGTTCAGCTCGATGACGATCCCCGGGCTCCGATCCAGCAAAGCTTCGGGGATGAGTTCCGTCAGCACGACGGCGTGGTGACGATGATGATGTTCTACCAGCGCAGGGCTTCGCCTAAACTCCACGACAATATGACAGAGGTGGAATATGGTGGAAGGGGGCACCGCACACGGCTAAGGAACGATCCGTAGATCAACTTGTGTGTCTTTGGGGTGCCCCCCACCCCGTATATAATGGAGCCAGGGGGGAGGAGGCAGCCGGCCTAGAGGGCGCGCCAAGGGGGGGAGTCCTACTCCCAGCGGGAGTAGGACTCCCTCTTTCCAAGTAGGAGTAGGAGAAGGGGGGGAAAGAGGAGGAAGAGGGGAAGGAAAGGGGGGGGGGGCGCCGCCCCCCTTCCCTTGTCCTATTCGGACTAGGAGGGGGAGGGGCGCGCGGCCCCCTCCTGCTCCTTCCCTCTTCTCCCTCGTGGCCCATGTAGGCCCATTAACCCCCCGGGGGGTTTCGGTAACCTCCCGGTACTCCGGTAAAATGCCGATTTCACCCGGAACCATTCCGATGTCCAAACATAGGCTTCCAATATATCAATCTTTATGTCTCGACCATTCCGAGACTCCTCGTCATGTCCGTGATCACATCCGGGACTCCGAACAAACTTCGGTACATCAAAACTTATAAACTCATAATAAAACTGTCATCGAAACGTTAAGCGTGCGGACCCTACGGGTTCTAGAACTATGTAGACATGACCTAAAACCATTCTTGGTCAATAACCAATAGCGGGACCTGGATGCCCATATTGGTTCCTACATATTCTACGAAGATCTTTATCGGTCAAACCGCATAACAACATACGTTGTTCCCTTTGTCATCGGTATGTTACTTGCCCGAGATTTGATCGTCGGTATCCAATACCTAGTTCAATCTCGTTACCGGCAAGTCTCTTTACTCGTTCTGTAATACGTCATCTCATAACTAACTTATTAGTTATAATGCTTGCAAGGCTTAAGTGATGAGTATTACCGAGAGGGCCCAGAGATACCTCTCCGACAATCGGAGTGACAAAACCTAATCTCGAAATACGCCAACTCAACATGTACCTTCGGAGACACCTGTAGTACTCCTTTATAATCACCCAGTTACGTTGTGACGTTTGGTAGTACCCAAAGTGTTCCTCCGGTAAACGGGAGTTGCATAATTCTCATAGTTACAGGAACATGTATAAGTCATGAAGAAAGCAATAGCAGAATACTAAACGATCAAGTGCTAAGCTAACGGGATGGGTCATGCCAATCACATGATTCTTCTAATGATGTGATCCCATTAATCAAATGACAACACATGTCTATGGTTAGGAAACATAACCATCTTTGATTAATGAGCTAGTCAAGTAGAGGCATACTAGTGACTATATGTTTGTCTATGTATTCACACATGTATCATGTTTCCGGTTAATACAATTCTAGCATGAATAATAAACATTTATCATGATATAAGGAAATAAATAATAACTTTATTATTGCCTCTAGGGCATATTTCCTTCAGTCTCCCACTTGCACTAGAGTCAATAATCTAGATTACATAGTAATGATTCTAACACCCATGGAGTCTTGGTGCTGATCATGTTTTGCTCGTGAGAGAGGCTTACTCAACGGGTCTGCAACATTCAGATCCGTATGTATCTTGCAAATTTCTATGTCTCCCACTTGGACTTGGTCCCGAATGGAATTGAAGCGTCTCTTGATGTGCTTGGTCCTCTTGTGAAATCTGGATTCCTTTGCCAAGGCAATTGCACCAGTATTGTCACAGAAGATCTTCATTGGTCCCGATGCACTAGGTATGACACCTAGATCGGAAATGAACTCCTTCATCCAGACTCCTTCATTCGCTGCTTCAGAAGCAGCTATGTACTCTGCTTCACATGTAGATCCCGCCACGACGCTTTGTTAGAACTGCACCAACTTACAGCTCCACCATTTAATATAAACACGTATCCGGTTTGCGATTTAGAATCGTCCGGATCAGTGTCAAAGCTTGCATCGACGTAACCTTTTACGACTAGCTCTTTGTCACCTCCATATACGAGAAACATATCCTTAGTCCTTTTCAGGTATTTCAGGATGTTCTTGACCGCTGTCCAGTGATCCACTCCTGGATTACTTTGGTACCTTCCTGCCAAGCTTATTGCTAAGCATACATCAGGTCTGGTACACAGCATTGCATACATGACAGAGCCTATGGCTGAAGCATAGGGTGTTGGGTTTCGTAGTAATTTCAAAAATTTCCTACGCGCACACAGGATCATGTGATGCATAGCAACAAGAGGAGAGTGTTGCCTACGTACCCAACGCAGACCGACTGCGGAAGCGATGACACGACGTAGAGGAAGTAGTCGTACGTCTTCACGATCCAACCGATCAAGCACCGAAACTACGGCACCTCCGAGTTCGAGCACACGTTCAGCTCGATGACGATCCCCGGACTCCGATCCAGCAAAGTGTCGGGGAAGAGTTTCGTCAGCACGACGGCGTGGTGACGATCTTGATGGAATACAGCAGCAGGGCTTCGCCTAAACTCCGCTACAGTATTATCGAGGAATATGGTGGCAGGGGGCACCGCACACGGCTAAGGAATCGATCACGTGGATCAACTTGTGTCAACTTGTGTGTTTAGAGGTGCCCCTGCCTCCGTATATAAAGGAGGAGAGGAGGGGAGGCTGGCCGGCCAAGGGGGGAGGCGCAGGAGAGTGCTACTCCCTCTGGGAGTAGGATTCCCCCTCCAATCCTAGTCCAACTAGGATTCCTTGGAGGGGAAAAGAGGAGGAGGGGGCCGGCCACCTCTCCTAGTCCTAATAGGACTAGGGGAAGGGGGTGGCGCGCAGCCCATCTAGGGCAGCCCCTTCTCTTTTCCACTAAGGCCCACTATGGCCCAAATAGCTCCCGGGGGGTTCCGGTAACCCTCTCGGTATTCCGGTAAAATCCCGATTTCACCCGGAACACTTCCGATATCCAAATATAGGCTTCCAATATATCAATCTTTACGTCTCGACCATTTCGAGACTCCTCGTCATGTCTGTGATCACATCCGGGACTCCGAACAACCTTCGGTACATCAAAATGCATAAACTCATAATATAACTGTCATCGTAACTTTAAGCGTGCGGACCCTACGGGTTCGAGAACAATGTAGACATGACCGAGACACGTCTCCGGTCAATAACCAATAGCGGGACCTGGATGCCCATATTGGCTCCTACATATTCTACGAAGATCTTTATCGGTCAGACCGCATAACAACATACGTTGTTCCCTTTGTCATCGGTATGTTACTTGCCCGAGATTCGATCGTCGGTATCCAATACCTAGTTCAATCTCGTTACCGGCAAGTCTCTTTACTCGTTCCGTAATACATCATCTCACAACTAACATATTAGTTGTAATGCTTGCAAGGCTTATGTGATGTGTATTACCGAGAGGGCCCAGAGATACCTCTCCGACAATCGGAGTGACAAATCCTAATCTCTAAATACGCCAACCCAACATCGACCATTGGAGACACCTGTAGTACTCCTTTATAATCACCCAGTTACGTTGTGACGTTTGGTAGTACCCAAAGTGTTCCTCCGGTAAACGGGAGTTGCATAATCTCATAGTCATAGGAACATGTATAAGTCATGAAGAAAGCAATAGCAACATACTAAACGATCGGGTGCTAAGCTAATGGAATGGGTCATGTCAATCAGATCATTCTACTAATGATGTGACCTCGTTAATCAAATAACAACTCATTTGTTCATGGTTAGGAAACATAACCATCTTTGATTAACGAGCTAGTCAAGTAGAGGCATACTAGTGACACTCTGTTTGTCTATGTATTCACACATGTATTATGTTTCCGGTAAATACAATTCTAGCATGAATAATAAACATTTATCATGATTATAAGGAAATAAATAATAACTTTATTATTGCCTCTAGGGCATATTTCCTTCAGTCTCCCACTTGCACTAGAGTCAATAATCTAGATTACACTGTAATGAATCTAACACCCATGGAGCTTTGGTGCTGAT
This sequence comes from Triticum aestivum, assembly GCF_018294505.1. NCBI lineage: Eukaryota > Viridiplantae > Streptophyta > Magnoliopsida > Poales > Poaceae > Triticum > Triticum aestivum. Next base: position 684,044,188 of record NC_057795.1, on the reverse strand, counting down.
CATGTTTTGCTCGTGGAAGAGGCTTAGTCAACGGGTCTGCAACATTCAGATCCGTATGTATCTTGCAAATCTCTATGTCTCCCACCTGGATTAGATCCCGGATGGAGTTGAAGCGTCTCTTGATGTGTTTGGTCCTTTTGTGAAATCTGGATTCCTTTGCCAAGGCAATTGCACCAGTATTGTCACAAAAGATTTTCATTGGACCCGATGCACTAGGTATGACACCTAGATCGGATATGAACTCCTTCATCCAGACTCCTTCATTTGCTGCTTCCGAAGCAGCTATGTATTCCGCTTCACATGTAGATCCCGCTACGACGCTTTGTTTAGAACTGCACCAACTGACAGCTCCACCGTTTAATGTAAACACGTATCCAGTTTGTGATTTAGAATCGTCCGGATCAGTGTCAAAGCTTGCATCAACGTAACCTTTTACGATGAGCTCTTTGTCACTTCCATATACGAGAAACATATCCTTAGTCCTTTTCAGGTATTTCAGGATGTTCTTGACCGCTATCCAGTGATCCATTCCTGGATTACTTTGGTACCTCCCTGCTAAACTTATAGCAAGGCACACATCAGGTCTGGTACACAGCATTGCATACATGATAGAGCCTATGGCTGATGCATAGGGAACATCTTTCATATTCTCTCTATCTTCTGCAGTGGTCGGGCATTGAGTCTTACTCAATTTCACACCTTGTAACACAGGCAAGAACCCTTTCTTTGCTTGATCCATTTTGAACTTCTTCAAAATTTTGTCAAGGTATGTGCTTTGTGAAAGTCCAATTAAGCGTCTTGATCTATCTCTATAGATCTTAATGCCTAATATGTAAGCAGCTTCACTGAGGTCTTTCATTGAAAAACTTTTATTCAAGTATCCCTTTATGCTATCCAGAAATTCTATATCATTTCCAATCAGTAATATGTCATCCACATATAATATCAGAAATGCTACAGAGCTCCCACTCACTTTCTTCTAAATACAGGCTTCTCCGAAAGTCTGTATAAAACCAAATGCTTTGATCACACTATCAAAACGTTTATTCCAACTCCGAGAGGCTTGCACCAGTCCATAAATGGATCGCTGGAGCTTGCACACTTTGTTAGCTCCCTTTGGATCGACAAAACCTTCTGGTTGCATCATATACAACTCTTCTTCCAGAAATCCATTCAGGAATGCAGTTTTGACATCCATTTGCCAAATTTCATAATCATAAAATGCGGCAATTGCTAACATGATTCGGACGGACTTAAGCATCGCTACGGGTGAGAAGGTCTCATCGTAGTCAATTCCTTGAACTTGCCGAAAACCTTTTGCGACAAGTCGAGCTTTGTAGACAGTAACATTACCATCAGCGTCAGTCTTCTTCTTAAAAATCCATTTATTCTCAATTGCTTGCCGATCATCGGGCAAGTCAACCAAAGTCCATACTTTGTTCTCATACATGGATCCCATCTCAGATTTCATGGCTTCAAGCCACTTTACGGAATCTGGGCTCACCATCGCTTCTTCATAGTTCGTAGGTTCATCATGATCTAGTAGCATGACCTCCAGAACAGGATTACCGTACCACTCTGGTGCGGATCTTACTCTGGTTGATCTACGCGGTTCAGTAGTATCTTGATCTGAAGTTTCATGATCATTATCATTGGCTTCCTCACTAACTGGTGTAGGTGTCACTGAAACAGTTTTCTGTGATGAATTACTTTCCAGTAAGGGAGCGGGTACAGTTACCTCGTCAAGTTCTACTTTCCTCCCACTCACTTCTTTCGAGAGAAACTCCTTCTCTAGAAATGATCCATTCTTAGCAACGAATGTTTTGCCTTCGGATCTGTGATAGAAGGTGTACCCAACAGTTTCCTTTGGGTATCCTATGAAGACACATTTCTCCGATTTGGGTTCGAGCTTATCAGGTTGAAGCTTTTTCACATAAGCATCGCAGCCCCAAACTTTAAGAAACGACAACTTTGGTTTCTTGCCAAACCACAGTTCATAAGGCGTCGTCTCAACGGATTTTGATGGTGCCCTATTTAACGTGAATGCGGCCGTCTCTAAAGCATATCCCCATAATGATAGCGGTAAATCAGTAAGAGACATCATAGATCGCACCATATCTAGTAAAGTACGATTACGACGTTCGAACACACCATTACGCTGTGGTGTTCCGGGTGGCGTGAGTTGCGAAACTATTCCACAGTTTTTCAAATGTACACCAAACTCGTAACTCAAATATTCTCCTCCACGATCAGATCGTAGAAACTTTATTTTCTTGTTACGATGATTTTCAACTTCACTCTGAAATTCTTTGAACTTTTCAAATGTTTCAGACTTATGTTTCATTAAGTAAATATACCCATATCTGCTTAAATCATCTGTGAAGGTGAGAAAATAACGATATCCGCCACGAGCCTCAATATTCATCGGGCCACATACATCGGTATGTATGATTTCCAACAAATCTGTTGCTCTCTCCATAGTACCGGAGAACGGTGTTTTAGTCATCTTGCCCATGAGGCACGGTTCGCAAGTACCAAGTGATTCATAATCAAGTGGTTCCAAAAGTCCATCGGTATGGAGTTTCTTCATGCGCTTTATATCGATATGACCTAAACGACAGTGCCACAAATAAGTTGCACTTTCATTATCAACTCTGCATCTTTTGGCTTCAACATTATGAATATGTGTATTACTACTATCGAGATTCAATAAAAATAGACCACTCTTCAAGGGTGCATGACCATAAAAGATATTACTCATATAAATAGAACAACCATTATTCTCTGATTTAAATGAATAACCGTCTCGCATTAAACAAGATCCAGATATAATGTTCATGCTCAACGCTGGCACCAAATAACAATTACTTAGGTCTAATATTAATCCCGAAGGTAGATGTAGAGGTAGCGTGCCGACTGCGATCACATCGACTTTGGAACCGTTTCCCACGCGCATCGTCACCTCGTCCTTTGCCAGTGCCCGCTTATTCTGTAGTCCCTGTTTCGAGTTGCAAATATTAGCAACAGAACCAGTATCAAATACCCAGGTGCTACTGCGAGCTCTAGTAAGGTACACATCAATAACATGTATATCACATATACCTTTGTTCACCTTGCCATCCTTTTTATCCGCCAAATACTTGGGGCAGTTCCGCTTCCAGTGACCAGTCTGCTTGCAGTAGAAGCACTCAGTTTCAGGCTTAGGTCCAGACTTAGGTTTCTTCTCTTGAGCAGCAACTTGGTTGCCGTTCTTCTTGAAGTTCCCCTTTTTCTTCCCTTTGCCCTTTTTCTTGAAACTAGTGGTCTTGTTAACCATCAACACTTGATGCTCCTTCTTGATTTCTACCTCCGCAGCTTTCAGCATTGCGAAGAGCTCGGGAATAGTCTTGTTCATCCCTTGCATATTATAGTTCATTACGAAGCTCTTGTAGCTTGGTGGCAGTGATTGGAGAATTCTGTCGATGACGCAATCATCTGGAAGATTAACTCCCAATTGAATCAAGTGATTATTATACCCAGACATTTTGAGTATATGCTCACTGACAGAACTGTTCTCCTCCATCTTGCAGCTATAGAACTTATTGGAGACTTCATATCTCTCAATCCGGGCATTTGCTTGAAATATTAACTTCAACTCCTGGAACATCTCATATGCTCCATGACGTTCAAAACGTCGTTGAAGTCCCGATTCTAAGCCGTAAAGCATGGCACACTGAACTATCGAGTAGTCATCAGCTTTGCTCTGCCAGACGTTCATAACATCTGGCGTTGCTCCAGCAGCAGGCCTGGCACCCAGCGGTGCTTCCAGGACGTAACTTTTTTGTGCAGCAATGAGGATAATCCTCAGGTTACGGACCCAGTCCGTGTAATTGCTACCATCATCTTTCAACTTCGCTTTCTCAAGGAACGCATTAAAATTCAACGGAACAACAGCACGAGCCATCTATCTACAAACAAACATAGATAAGCAAGATACTATCAGGTACTAAGTTCATGATAAATTTAAGTTCAATTAATCATATTACTTAAGAACTCCCACTTAGACAGACATCTCTCTAGTCATCTAAGTGATCACGTGATCCAAATCAACCAAACCATGTCCGATCATCACGTGAGATGGAGTAGTTTCAATGGTGAACATCGCTATGTTGATCATATCTACTATATGATTCACGCTCGACCTTTCGGTCTCCGTGTTCCGAGGCCATAGCTGTATATGCTAGGCTCGTCAAGTATAACCTGAGTATTCCGCGTGTGCAACTGTTTTGCACCCATTGTATTTGAACGTAGAGCCTATCACACCCGATCATCACGTGGTGTCTCAGCACGAAGAACTTTCGCAACGGTGCATACTCAGGGAGAACACTTCTTGATAATTAGTGAGAGATCATCTTAAAATGCTACCGTCAATCAAAGCAAGATAAGATGCATAAAGGATAAACATCACATGCAATCAATATAAGTGATATGATATGGCCATCATCATCTTGTGCTTGTGATCTCTATCTTCGAAGCACCGTCATGATCACCATCGTCACCGGCGCGACACCTTGATCTCCATCGTAGCATCGTTGTCGTTACGCCATCTATTGCTTCTATGACTATCGCTACCGCTTAGTGATAAAGTAAAGCAATTACAGGGTGTTTGCATTTCATACAATAAAGCGACAACCATATGGCTCCTGCCAGTTGCCGATAACTTCGGTTACAAAACATGATCATCTCATACAATAAAATATAGCATCATGTCTTGACCATATCACATCACAACATGCCCTGCAAAAACAAGTTAGACGTCCTCTACTTTGTTGTTGCAAATTTTACGTGGCTGCTACGGGCTGAGCAAGAACCGTTCTTACCTACGCATCAAAACCACAACGATAGTTTGTCAAGTTAGTGCTGTTTTAACCTTCGCAAGGACCGGGCGTAGCCACACTCGATTCAGCTAAAGTGAGAGAGACAGACACCCGCCAGCCACCTTTAAGCACGAGTGCTCGCAATGGTGAAACCAGTCTCGCGTAAGCGTACGCGTAATGTCGGTCCGGGCCGCTTCATCTCACAATACCGCCGAACCAAAGTATGACATGCTGGTAAGCAGTATGACTTGTATCGCCCACAACTCACTTGTGTTCTACTCGTGCATATAACATCAACGCATAAAACCTAGGCTCGGATGCCACTGTTGGGGAACGTAGTAATTTCAAAAAATTTCCTACACACACGCAAGATCATGGTGATGATATAGCAACGAGAGGGGAGAGTGTTCATCCACGTACCCTCATAGACCGTAAGCGGAAGCGTTAGCACAACGCGGTTGATGTAGTCGTACGTCTTCACGATCCGACCGATCCAAGCACCGAACGTACGGCACCTCCGAGTTCAGCACATGTTCAGCTCGATGACGATCCCCAGGCTCCGATCCAACAAAGCTTCGGGGATGAGTTCCGTCAGCACGACGGCGTGGTGACGATGATGATGTTCTACCGGCGCAGGGCTTCGCCTAAACTCCGCGACGATATGACCGAGGTGGAATATGGTGGAAGGGGGCACCGCACACGGCTAAGGAACGATCCGTAGATCAACTTGTGTGTCTTTGGGGTGCCCCCCGCCCCCGTATATAATGGAGCCAGGGGGGAGGAGGCAGTCGGCCTAGAGGGCGCGCCAAGGGGGGGAGTCCTACTCCCACCGGGAGTAGGACTCCCTCTTTCCAAGTAGGAGTAGGAGAAGGGGGGGAAAGAGGAGGAAGAGGGGAAGGAAAGGGGGGGGGGCGCCACCCCCCTTCCCTTGTCCTATTCGGACTAGGAGGGGGAGGGGTGCACGGCCCCCTCCTGGCTCCTTCCTTCTTCTCCCTCGTGGCCCATGTAGGCCCATTAACCCCCCGGGGGGTTCCGGTAACCTCCCGGTACTCCGGTAAAATGCCGATTTCACCCGGAACCATTCCGATGTCCAAACATAGGCTTCCAATATATCAACCTTTATGTCTCGACAATTCCGAGACTCCTCGTCATGTCCGTGATCACATCCAGGACTCCGAACAAACTTCGGTACATCAAAACTTATAAACTCATAATAAAACTGTCATCGAAACATTAAGCGTGCGGACCCTACGGGTTCGAGAACTATGTAGACATGACCTAAAACCATTCTCGGTCAATAACCAATAGCGGGACCTGGATGCCCATATTGGTTCCTACATATTCTACGAAGATCTTTATCGGTCAAACCGCATAACAACATACGTTGTTCCCTTTGTCATCGGTATGTTACTTGCCCGAGATTTGATCGTCGATATCCAATACCTAGTTCAATCTCGTTACCGGCAAGTCTCTTTACTCGTTCTGTAATACGTCATCTCATAACTAACTTATTAGTTATAATGCTTGCAAGGCCTAAGTGATGAGTATTACCGAGAGGGCCCAGAGATACCTCTCCGACAATCGGAGTGACAAAACCTAATCTCGAAATACGCCAACTCAACATGTACCTTCGGAGACACCTGTAGTACTCCTTTATAATCACCCAGCTACGTTGTGACGTTTGGTAGTACCCAAAGTGTTCCTCCGGTAAACGGGAGTTGCATAATTCTCATAGTTACAGGAACATGTATAAGTCATGAAGAAAGCAATAGCAGAATACTAAACGATCAAGTGCTAAGCTAACGGGATGGGTCATGTCAATCACATCATTCTTCTAATGATGTGATCCCATTAATCAAATGACAACACATGTCTATGGTTAGGAAACATAACCATCTTTGATTAATGAGCTAGTCAAGTAGAGGCATACTAGTGACTATATGTTTGTTTATGTATTCACGCATGTATCATGTTTCCGGTTAATACAATTCTAGCATGAATAACAAACATTTATCATGATATAAGTAAATAAATAATAACTTTATTATTGCCTCTAGGGCATATTTCCTTCAGGGTTTGGGTTCAACCTTGGGTTTCTTCACTAGAGCAGCAACTGATTTGCCATTTCATGAAGTATCCCTTCTTGCCCTTGCCCTTCTTGAAACTAGTGGTTTCACCAACCATCAACAATTGATGCTCCTTCTTGATTTCTACTTTCGCGGTGTCAAACATCGCGAATACCTCAAGGATCATCATATCTATCCCTGATATGTTATAGTTGATCATGAAGCTCTAGCAGCTTGGTGGCAATGACTTTGGAGAAACATCACTATCTCATCTGGAAGATCAACTCCCACTCGATTCAAGTGATTGTTGCACTCAGACAATCTGAGCACAAGCTCAATGATTGAGATTTTCTCCCTTAATTTGCAGGCTAAGAAAATCGTCGGAGGTCTTATACCTCTTGACGTGGGCACGAGCCTGAAATCCCAATTTCAGCCCTTGAAACATCTCACATGTTCCGCGACGTTTCGAAATCGTCTTTTGGTGCCTCAACTCTAAACCGTTTAACTGAACTATCACGTAGTTATCAAAACGTGTATGTCCGATGTTCGCAACATCCACAAACGACGTTTGGGGTTCAACACACTGAGCGGTGCATTAAGGACATAAGCTTTCTACTGTCCGCATAATTGCTACTGTCAACTTTCAACTATATTTTCTCTAGGAACATATCTAAACAGTGGAACTAAAGCGCGAGCTTACGACATAATTTGCAAAGATCTTTTGACTATGTTCAGGATAATTAAGTTCATCTTGTGAACTCCCACTCAGATAGACATCCCTCTAGTCATCTAAGTGATTACATGATCCGAGTCAACTAGGTCGTGTCCGATAATCACGTGAGACGGACTAGTCATCATCGGTGAACATCTTCTTGTTGATCGTATCTACTATATGACTCATGCTCGACCTTTCGGTCTCTTGTGTTCCGAGGCCATGTCTGTACATGCTAGGCTCGTCAAGTTAACCTAAGTGTTTCGCGTGTGTAAAGCTGGCTTACACCCGTTGTATGTGAACGTAAGAATCTATCACACCCGATCATCATGTGGTGCTTCGAAACGACGAACTTTCGCAATGGTGCACAGTTAGGGGGAACACTTTCTTGAAATTTTAATGAGGGATCATCTTATTTACTACCGTCGTTCTAAGAAAATAAGATGCATAAACATGATAAACATCACATGCAATCAAATAGTGACATGATATGGCCAATATCATTTTGCTCCTTTTGATCTCCATCTTCGGGGCTCCATGATAATCATCGTCACCGGCATGACACGATGATCTTCATCATCATGATCTCCATCATCGTGTCTTCATGAAGTTGTCTCGCCAACTATTACTTCCACTACTATGGCTACCGGTTAGCAATAAAGTAAAGTAATTACATGGCGTTGTTTAATGACACGCAGGTCATACAATAAATTAAGACAACTCCTATGGCTCCTGCCGGTTGTCATACTCATCGACATGCAAGTCGTGATTCCTATTACAAGAACATGATCAAACTCATACATCACATATCATTCATCACATTCTTCTTGGCCATATCACATCACATAGCATACCCTGCAAAAACAAGTTAGACGTCCTCTAATTGTTGTTTGCATGTTTTACGTGGCTGCTATGGGTTTCTAGCAAGAACGTTTCTTACCTACGCAATACCACAACGTGATATGCCAATTGCTATTTACCCTTCATAAGGACCCTTTTCATCGAATCCGTTCCGACTAAAGTGGGAGAGACTGGCACCCGCTAGCCACTTTATGCACCAAGTGCATGTCAGTCGGTGGAACCTGTCTCACGTAAGTGTACGTGTAAGGTCGGTCCGGGCCGCTTCATCCCACAATACCGTCGAAACAAGATTGGACTAGTAACGGTAAGCATATTGAACAAAATCAACGCCCACAACTACTTTGTGTTCTACTCGTGCAAAGAATCTACGCAATAGACCTAGCTCATGATGCCACTGTTGGGGAACGTAGCAGAAATTCAAAATTTTCCTACGTGTCACCAAGATCTATCTATGGAGAAACTAGCAACGAGGGGAAGGAGAGTGCATCTACATACCCTTGTAGATCGCTAAGCGGAAGCGTTCAAGAGAACGGGGTTGAAGGAGTCGTACTCGTCGTGATCCAAAATCACCGGAGATCCTAGTGCCGAACGGACGGCACCTCCGCGTTCAACACACGTACAGCCCGGTGACGTCTCCCATGCCTTGATCCAGAAAGGAGAGAGGGAGAGGTTGAGTAAGACTCCATCCAGCAGCAGCACAACAGCGTGGTGGTGATGGAGGAGCGTGGCAATGCTGCAGGGCTTCGCCAAGCACCGCGGGAGAGGAGGAGGACTTAGGAGAGGGGGAGGGCTGCGCCATAACTTGGTTAAAGCTCCCATGCACCTCCCCACTATATATAGGGGTGGAGGGGGCTGGTTTCTTGCCCTCCAAGTCCATTGGGGCGTTGGCAAAGGTGGGAGGAAAGAAATCCCATCATTTCCTTCCCCACCAATTGCTATCCCCCCTTTTTAGGGATCTTGATCTTATCCCTTCGGGATATGATCTTATTCCTTCTAAGGGGGGATCTTGGTGCGCCTTGGCCAGGGGTGTGGGGCCTTGCCCCCACTACCCACGTTCATGTGGGTCCCCCCATGCAGGTGGGCCCCACTCCGGAACCTTCTAGAACCTTCCCGGTACAATACCGAAAAATCCCGAACATTTTCCGGTGGCCAAAATAGGACTTCCCATATATAAATATTTACCTCCGGACCATTCCGGAACTCCTCGTGACGTCTGGGATCTCATCCGGGACTCCGAACAACATTCGGTAACCACATACAAACTTCCTTTATAACCCTAGCGTCATCGAACCTTAAGTGTGTAGACCCTACGGGTTCGGGAACCATGCAGACATGATCGAGACGTTATTCGGTCAATAACCAACAGCGGGATCTGGATACCCATGTTGTCTCCCACATGTTCCACGATGATCTCATCGGATGAACCACGATGTCAAGGACTCAATCGATCCCGTATACAATTCCCTTTGTCTAGCGGTATTGTACTTGCCCGAGATTCGATCGTCGGTATACCGATACCTTGTTCAATCTCGTCACTAGCAAGTCTCTTTACTCGTTCCGTAACACATCATCCCACGATCAACTCTTTGATCACATTGTGCACATTATGATGATGTCCTACCGAGTGGGCCCAGAGATACCTCTCCGTTTACCAGAGTGACAAATCCCAGTCTCGATTCGTGCCAACCCAACAGACACTTTCGGAGATACCTGTAGTGTACCTTTATAGCCACCCAATTACATTGTGACGTATGGTACACCCAAAGCATTCCTACGGTATCTGGGAGTTGCACAATCTGATGGTCTAAGGAAATGATACTTGACATTAGAAAAGCTTTAGCATACGAACTACGATTTTTGTGCTAGGCTTAGGATTGGGTCTTGTCCATCACATCATTCTCCTAATGATGTGATCCCGTTATCAACGACATCCAATGTCCATGGTCAGGAAACCGTAACCATCTATTGATCAACGAGCTAGTCAACTAGAGGCTTACTAGGGACATGGTGTTGTCTATGTACCCACACATGCATCTGAGTTTCCTATCAATACAATTATAGCATGGATAATAAACGATTATCATGAACAAGGAAATATAATAATAATAACTAATTTATTATTGCCTCTAGGGCATATTTCCAACAGTACATAGCATGGCATACTTTATAGAACCTATGACTGAGGCATAGGGAATGACTTTCATTCTCTCTCTATCTTCTGCCGTGGTCGGGTTTTGAGTCTTACTCAACTTCACACCTTTGCTACACATGCATGAACTCTTTCTTTGACTGTTCCACTTTCAACTACTTCAAAATCTTGTCAAGGTATATATTCCTTGAAAATCTTATTAAGTGTCTTGATCTATCTCAATAGATCTTGATGCTCAATATGTAAGTAGCTTTACTGAGGTCTTTCTTTTGAAGAACTCCTTTCAAACACTTCTTTATGCTTTCCAGAAAATTCTACATCATTTCTGATCAACAATATGTCACACACATATACTTATCAGAAAGGCTGTAGTGCTCCCACTCACTTTCTTGTAAATACAGGCTTCACCGCAAGTCTGTATAAAACTATATGCTTTAATCAACTCATCAAAGCGTATATTCCAACTCCGAGATGCTTGCACCAGTCCACAGATGGATCGCTAGAGCTTGCACATTTTGTTAGAACCTTTAGGATTGACAAAACCTTCTGGTTGCATCATATACAACTCTTCTTTAGGAAATCCATTAAGGACTGCAGTTTTGTTATCCATTTTCCAGATTTCATAAAATGCGGAAATTGCTAACATGATTCGGACAGACTTTAAGCATCGTAGTCAACACCTTGAAGTTGTCGAAAAACATTTTTGCGACAATTTGAGCTTTGTAGATAGTAACACTACCATCATCGTCTGTCTTCCTCTTGAAAATCCATTTCTAATCGACGGCTTGCCGATCATCGGTCAAGTCAACCAAAGTCCACACCTTGTTCTCATACATGGATCCCATCTCAGATTTCATGGCCTCAAGCCATTTTGCGGAATCTGGGCTCATCATCGCTTCCTCATAGTTCATAGGTTCGTCATGGTTAAGTAACATGAACTCCAGAATAGGATTACCGTACCACTCTGGTGCGGACCTTACTCTGGCTGACCTACGAGGTTCGGAGTAACTTGATCTGAAGTTTCATGATCGTCATCATTAACTTCCTCACTAATCGGTGTAGGCATCACTGGAACTGATTCCTGTGATGAACTACTTCCCAATTCGGGAGAAGGTACAATTACCTTATCAAGTTCTACTTTCCTCCCACTCACTTCTTTCGAGAGAAACTCCTTCTCTAGAAAGTATCCATTCTTAGCAACGAATATCTTGCCTTCGGATCTGTGATAGAAGGTGTACCCAACAGTTACTTTTGGGTATCCTATGAAAATGCATTTCTCTGATTTGGGTTTGAGCTTATTAGGATGAAACTTTTTCACATAAGCATCGCAACCCCAAACTTTAAGAAACGATAGCTTAGGTTTCTTGCTAAACCACAGTTCATACGGTATCGTCTCGACGGATTTATATGGTGCCCTTTTTAACATGAATGCAGCTGTCTCTAATGCATAACCCCAAAACGATAGTGGTAAATCGGTAAGAGACATCATAGATCGCACCATATCTAGTAAAGTATGATTATGACGTTCGGACACACCATTACGCTGTGGTGTTCCAGGTGGCGTGAGTTGCGAAACTATTTCACATTGTTTCAAATGAATACCAAACTCGTAACTCAAATATTTGTCTCCGCGATCAGATCGTAGAAACTTTATTTTCTTTTTACGATGATTTAACACTTCACTCTGAAATTCTTTTGAACTTTTCAAATATTTCAGACTTATGTTTCATCAAGTAGATATACCCATCTCTGCTCAAATCATCTGCGAAGGTAAGAAAATAACGATACCTGCCGCAAGCCTCAACACTCATCGGATCGCATACATCAGTATGTATTATTTCCAATAAGTCAGTTGCTCGCTCCATTGTTTCGGAGAACGGAGTCTTAGTCATCTTGCCCATGAGGTATGGTTCGCAAGCATCAAATGATTCGTAATCAAGTGATTCCAAAAGTCCATCAGCATGTAGTTTCTTCATGCGCTTTACACCAATATGACCCAAACGGCAGTGCCACAAATAAGTTGCACTATCATTATTAACTTTGCATCTTTTGGCTTCAATATTATGAATATGTGTATTACTACGATCGTGATCCAACAAACCATTTTCATTAGGTGTATGACCATAGAAGGTTTTATTCATGTAAACAGAACAACAATTATTCTTTAACTTATATGAATAACCGTAGTGCAATAAACATGATCAAATCATATTCATGCTCAACGCAAACACCAAATAACACTTATTTAGGTCCAACACTAATCCCGAAAGTATAGGGAGTGTGCGATGATGATCATATCAATCTTGGAACTACTTCCAACATACATCGTCACCATGCCCTTAAATAGTTTCTGTTCATTCTGCAACTCCCGTTTCGAGTTACTACTCTTAGCAACTGAACCAGTATCAAATACCGAGGGGTTGCTATAAACACTAGTAAAGTACACATCAATAACATGTATATCAAATATACCTATGTTCACTTTGCCATCCTTCTTATCCGCCAATTACTTGGGGTAGTTCCGCTTCCAGTGACCAGTCCCTTTGCACTAGAAGCACTTAGTCTCAGGCTTAGGTCCAGACTTTGGCTTCTTCACTCGAGCAGCAACTTTCTTGACGTTCTTCTTGAAGTTCCCCTTCTTCCCTTTGCCCCTTTTCTTGAAACTAGTGGTCTTGTCAACCATCAACACTTGATGTTTTTCTTGATTTCTACCTTCGCCGATTTTAGCATCGCGAAGAGCTTGGGAATTGTTTTTGTCATCCCTTGCATATTATAGTTCATCGCGAAGTTCTATTAACTTGGTGATAGTGACTAACTTGTTTTTGCAGGGCATGTTGTGATGTGATATGGTTGCTTTACTTTATCGCTATGCGATAGCAATAGTTGCAAGAGCAATAGTAGGCGAGACGACCATGTGACGACACATTGATATAGATCAAGATTATGGAGATCAAGGTGTCATGCCGGTGACGATGGAAATCATGACGCTGCTTTGGAGATGGAGATCAAAGGCACAAAATGATGATGGCCATATCATGTCACATATTTTGATTGCATGTGATGTTTATCTTTTATGCATCTTATTTTGCTTAGATTGACGGTAGCATTATAAGATGATCTCTCACTAAATTTCAAGGTATAAGTGTTCTCCCTGAGTATGCACCATTGCGAAAGTTCTTCGTGCTGAGACACCATGTGATGATCGGGTGTGATAGGCTCTACGTTCAAATACAACGGGTGCAAAATAGTTGCACACGCGGAATACTCAGGTTAAACTTGACGAGCCTAGCATATGCAGATATGGCCTCGGAACACTGAGACCGAAAGGTCGAGCGTGAATCATATAGTAGATATGATCAACATAGTGATGTTCACCATTGAAAACTACTCCATCTCACGTGATGATCGGACATGGTTTAGTTGATTTGGATCACGTGATCACTTAGATGATTAGAGAGATGTCTATCTAAGTGGGAGTTCTTAAGTAATATGATTAATTGAACTTTAATTTATCATGAACTTAGTCCTGATAGTACTTTGCAAATTATGTTGTAGATCAATAGCTCGCGTTGTTACTTCCCTAGGTTTATTTTGATATGTTCCTAGAGAAAAATATGTTGCAAGATAATAGTAGCAATGATGTGGACTCGGTCCGTGATCTGAGGTTTATCCTCATTGCTGCACAGAAGAATTATGTCCTTGATGCACCGCTAGGTGATGGACCTATTGCAGGAGCATATGCAGACGTTATGAACGTTTGACAAAAGCTCGGTATGATGACTACTTGATAGTTTAGTGCACCATGCTTTACGGCTTAGAACCGGGACTTCAAAAATGTTTTGAACGCCACAGAACATATAAGATGTTCCAAGAGTTGAAGTTGGTATTTCATACTCATGCCCGTGTCGAGAGGTATGAGACCTCTAACAGTACTTTGCCTACAAGATGGAGGAGAATAGCTCAACCAGTGAGCATGTGCTCAGATTGTCTGGGTACTACAATTGCTTGAATCAAGTGGGAGTTAATCTTCCAGATAAGATAGTAATTGACAAAATTCTCTAGTCACTATCACCAAGTTACTAGAACTTCGTGATGAACTATAATATGCAAGGGATGACGAAAGTAATTCCCGAGCTCTTCGCGATGCTGAAATCAACGAAGGTAGAAATCAAGAAAGAGCATCAAGTGTTGATGGTTAACAAGACCACTAGTTTCAAGAAAAAGGGCAAAGGGATATAAGGGAAACTTCAAGAAGAACGGCAAGCAAGTTGCTGTTCAAGTGAAGAAGCCCAAGTCTGGACCTAAGCCTGAAACTGAGTGCTTCTGCTGCAAAGGGACTGGTCACTGGAGGAGTAACTGCCCCAAGTATTTGGCGGATAAGAATGATGGCAAAGTGAACAAAAGTATATTTGATACACATGTTATTGATGTGTACTTTACTAGTGTTTATAGAAACCCCTTAGTATTTTATACTGGTTCAGTTGCTAAGAGTAGTAACTCGAAACGGGAGTTGCAAAATAAACAGAGACTAGTTAAGGGTGAAGTGACGATGTGTGTTGGAAGTGGTTCCAAGATTGATGTGATCATCATTGCACACTCCCTATACTTTCGGGATTAGTGTTGAACCTAAATAAGTGTTATTTGGTGTTTGCGTTGAGCATGAATATGATTTGATCATGTTTATTGCAATACGGTTATTCATTTAAGTTAGAGAATAATTGTTGTTCTGTTTACATGAATAAAACCTTCTATGGTCATACACCCAATGAAAATGGTTTGTTGGATCTCGATCGTAGTGATACACATATTCATAATATTGAAGCCAAAAGATGCAAAGTTAATAATGATTGTGCAACTTATTTGTGGCACTGCCGTTTAGGTCATATTGGTGTAAAAAGCGCATGAAGAAACTCCATGCTGATGGGCTTTTGGAATCACTTGATTATGAATCACTTGATGCTTGCGAACCATGCCTTATGGGCAAGATGACTAAGACTCTGTTCTCCGGAACAATGGAGAGAGCAACTCACTTATTGGGAATAATACATAATGATGTATGCGATCCAATAAGTGTTGAGTTTCACGACGGGTATCGTTATTTTCTGACCTTCACAGATAATTTGAGCAGATATAGGTATATCTACTTGATGAAACATAAGTCTGAAACATTTGAAAAGTTCAAAGAATTTCAGAGTGAAGTGGAAAATCATCGTAACAAGAAAATAAAGTTTCTACGATTTGATTGCGGGGACGAATATTTTGAGTTACGAGTTTGGTCTTCAATTAAAACAATGTGGAATAGTTTCACAAATTCATGCCACCTGGAACACCACAGAGTAATGGTGTGTCCAAACATCATAACCATACTTTATTAGATATGGTGCGATTTGTGATGTCTCTTACTGATTTACCACTATCGTTTTGGGGTTATGCATTAGAGACAGCTGCATTCACGTTAAAAAGGGCTCCATCTTAATCCGTTGAGATGAGACCGTATGAACTGTGGTTTAGTAAGAAACCTAAGTTGTCGTTTCTTAAAGTTTGGGGTTGCGATGCTTATGTGAAAAAAGTTTCATCCTGATAAGCTCAAACCCAAATCAGAGAAGTGCGCCTTCATAGGATACCCAAATGTAACTATGGGGTACACCTTCTATCACAGATCTGAAGGCAAGATATTCGTTGCTAAGAATGGATACTTTCTAGAGAAGGAGTTTCTCTCGAAAGAAGTGAGTGGGAGGAAAGTAGAACTTGATGAGGTAATTGTACCTTCTCCCGAATTGGAAAGTAGTTCATCACAGAAATCAGTTCCCGTGATGCTTACACCAATTAGTGAGGAAGTTAATGATGATGATCATGAAGCTTCGGATCAAGTTACTATCGAACCTTGTAGGTTAACCAGAGTACATTCCGCACCAGAGTGGTACGGTAATCCTATTCTGGAGTTCATGTTACTTGACCATGACGAACCTACGAACTATGAGGAAGCGATGATGAGCCCAGATTCCATGAAATGGCTTGAGGCCATGAAATCTGAGATGTGATCCATGTATGAGAACAAAGTATGGACTTTGGTTGCTTGCCCGATGATCGGCAAGCCATAGAGAATAAAATGGATCTTCAAGAGGAAGACGAATGCTAATAGTAGTTTTACTATCTACAAAGCTCGAATTGACGAAAAAATGTTTTCAACAAGTTCAAGGTGTTGACTACGATGAGATTTTCTCACTTGTACCGATGCTTAATAGTCTATCCGAATCATGTTAGCAATTGCCGCATTTTATGAAATTTGGCAAATGGATATCAAAACCACATTCCTTAATGGATTTCTTAAAGAAGAGTT
Organism: Triticum aestivum; assembly: GCF_018294505.1. Lineage (NCBI taxonomy): Eukaryota > Viridiplantae > Streptophyta > Magnoliopsida > Poales > Poaceae > Triticum > Triticum aestivum. The sequence continues at coordinate 684,027,204 of NC_057795.1, read as the reverse complement.
GTATATGATGCAACCAGAAGGTTTTGTCGATCCTAAAGGTGCTAACACAATGTGTAAGCTCCAGCGATCCATCTATGGACTGGTGCAAGCATCTCGGAGTTGGAATATATGCTTTGATGAGTTGATCAAAGCATATAGTTTTATACAGACTTACGGTGAGGCCTGTATTTACAAGAAAGTGAGTGGGAGCATTACAGCCTTTCTGATAAGTATATGTGAATGACATATTGTTGATCGGAAATGATGTAGAATTTTCTGGAAAACATAAAGGAGGTTTTGAAAGGAATTTTTCAAAGAAAGACCTCGGTGAAGCTGCTTACATATTGAGCATCAAGATCTATAGAGATAGATCAAGACGCTCAATAAGTTTTTTCAATGAGTACATACCTTGACAAGATTTTGAAGTAGTTCAAAATGGAACAGTCAAAGAAATAGTTCTTGCCTGTGTTGCAAAGGTGTGAAATTGAGTAAGACTCAAATCCCGACCATGGCAGAAAATAGAAAGAGAATGAAAGTCATTTCCTATGCCTCAGTCATAGGTTCTATAAAGTATGCCATGCTATGGACCAGACCTATTGTATACCCTGCCCTGAGTTTGGCAAGGGAGTACAATAGTGATCTAGGAGTAGATCACTAAACAGAGGTCAAAATTATCCTTAATGGAATAAGGATATGTTTCTCAATTATGGAGGTGACAAAAGGTTCATCGTAAAGGGTTATGTCGATGCAAGTTTTGACACTAATCCAGATGACTCTAAGTCTCAATCTGGATACATATTGAAAGTAGGAACAATTAGCTAGAGTAGCTCCGTGCGGAGCATTGTTGTCATAGAAATTTGCAAAATACATACGGATCTGAATATGGCAGACCCATTGACTAAACTTCTCTCACAAGAAAAACTTGATCACACCTAAGTACTCTTTGGGTGTTAATCACATAGCGATGTGAACTACATTATTGACTCTAGTATACCCTTTGGGTGTTGGTCACATGACGATGTGAACTATGGGTGTTAATTGCATGGTGATGTAAACAATTGATGTTAAATCACATGGCGATGTGAACTCGATTATTGACTCTAATGCAAGTGGGAGACTGAAGGAAATATGCCCTAGAGGCAATAATAAAGTTATTATTTATTTCCTTATTTCATGATAAATGTTTATTATTCATGCTAGAATTGTATTAATCAGAAACTTGATACATGTGTGAATACATAGACAAACTTACTGTCACTAGTATGCCTCTACTTGACTAGCTCGTTGATCAAAGATGGTTATGTTTCCCATCCATCGACATGGGTTGTCATTTGATTAACGAGACCATATCATTAGGAGAATGATGTGATTGACTTGACCCATTCCGTTAGCTTAGCACTTGATCGTTTAGTATTCTGCTATTGCTTTCTTCATGACTTATACATGTTCCTATCACTATGAGATTATGCAACTCCGGTTTACCGGAAGAACACTTTGTGTGCTACCAAATGTCACAACGTAACTGGGTGATTATAAAGGTGTTCTATAGGTGTCTCCTAAGGTATTGTTGGGTTGGCGTATTTCGAGATTAGGATTTGTCACTCCGATTGTCGGAGAGGTATCTCTAGGCCCACTCGATAATGCACATCACTATAAGCCTTGCAAGCATTGTAACTAATGAGTTAGTTGCGGGATGATGTGTGACAGACCGAGTAAAGAGACTTGCCGGTAACGAGATTGAACTATGTATTGAGATACCGACGATCGAATATCGGGCAAGTAACATACCGATGACAAAGGGAACAACGTATGTTGTTATGCAGTTTGAACAATAAGGATCTTCGTAGAATATGTGGGAGCCAATATGAGCATCTAGGTTCCGCTATTGGTTATTGACCGGAGACGTGTCTCGGTCATGTCTACATGGTTCTCGAACCCGTAGGGTATGCACGCTTAACGTTCGATGACGATATGCATTACCGGTAGGGCCCAGAGATACCTCTCCGACTATCGGAGTGACAAATCCTAATCTCGATCTATGCCAACTCAACAAGTACCATCAGAGACACCTATAGAGCACCTTTATAATCACCCAGGTACGTTGTGACATTTGGTAGCACACAAAGTGTTCCTCCGGTATTCGGGAGTTGCATAATCTCATAGTCATAGGAACATGTATAAGTCATGAAGAAAGCAATAGCAACATACTAAACGATCAAGTGCTAAGCTAACGGAATGGGTCAAGTCAATCACATCATTCTCTAATGATGTGATCCCGTTAATCAAATGACATCTCATGTCTATGGCTAGGAAACTTAACCATCTTTGATTCAACGAGCCAGTCAAGTAGAGGCATACTAGTGACACTCTGTTTGTGTATGTATTTACACATGTATCAAGTTTTCGGTTAATACAATTCTAGCATGAATAATAAACATTTATCATGAAATAAGAAAATAAATAATAACTTTATTATTGCCTCTAGGGCATATTTCCTTCACGTTCTTACCTACGCATCAAAACCACAACAATATTTCGTCAAGTATGTGCTGTTTTAACCTTCACAAGGACCGGGCGTAGCCACACTCGATTCAACTAAAGTTGGAGAAACTGACACCCGCCAGTCACCTGTGTGCAAAGCACGTCGGTAGAACCAGTCTCGCGTAAGCATACGCCTAATGTCGGTCCGGGCCGCTTCATCCAACAATACCGCCGAACCAAAGTATGACATGCTGGTAAGCAGTATGACTCGTTCTTCTTTTGCTTGTTGGGAGCTTTCTCGGGTGAATAGTTTTATTTCTTTAATTTGGGGGTCGAGAGGAGAAGACCATGATGAAAATGTTGAGTGGCTCTCATATGCATTATTGTTGATTTAACCAAGAGCCCGCATTACCTTGTCTTCTCCCTTGTATCAAATGCTTGCAGATTCCAGCTTAGTCCAATGCACGTGCACTATTATTATTATTCACACTGTTCGGTCATGCGAGTGAAAGGCAATAATGACGATATATGATGGACTGATTGAGATGAGAGAAGCTGGTATGAACTCGACCTATCTTGTTTTTGTAAATATGATTAGTTCATTGTTTCTGATTCAGCCTATTATGAATGAAACATATTTGCAATGACAATTAGAGATTATAGTTGCTCATGCCATGCTTAATTAGCTAGGAGTTTATAATGGTTTACCTTGCGTGCCAACATGCTATTAAAATGGTTATGATGTGGTATGATAGGGTTGGTATCCTTTGAACGATTCGAGTGGCTTGACTTGGCGCATGTTCACGCATGTAGTTGAAACAAAATCAACATAGCCTCCACGATATTTATGTTCATGGTGGATTATATCATACTCATGCTTGCACTTAGTGTTGATTAATTTGAATGCATGTCCATGACTGTTGTCGCTCTCTAGTTGGTCGCTTCCTGGTCTCTTTCTAGCCTTCACTTGTACTAAGAGGGAATACTGCTTATGCATCCACTTCCATAAACCCCAAAGTTATTTCATATGATCATGAGTCCACCATACCTTCCTATATGCGGTATCTATCTGCCGTTCCAAGTAAATTTGTATGTGCCAAACTCTAAACCTTCAAATTAAATTCTGTTTTGTATGCTCGAATAGCTCATGTATCAACTAGGGCTATCTATATCTTCCATGCTAGGTGGGTTATTCTCACGAGGAGTGGACTCCGCTCCTCATTCACGAGAAAATGGCTGGTACTGGGATGCCCAGTCCCATGCTTAAATCAAAATAATTGCAAACAAAACTCCCCTGGACTGTTGTTAGTTGGAGGCACCGTTGTTTCAGGCAAGCCATGGATTGATGCTTGTTGGTGGCGGGGGAGTATAAACTTTACCATTCTGCTTGGGAACCGCCTATAATGTGTGTAGCATGGAAGATATCGAGATCTCTTGGTTGTTATGTTGACAATGAAAGTATACCACTCAAAATATTATTTATCTCTGTTTCAAAACTTGAGCTCTGGCACCTCTACAAATCCCTGCTTCCCTCTGCGAAGGGCCTATCTATTTACTTTTGTGTTGAGTCATCGCCCTCTTATTAAAAAGCACCAGCTGGAGAGCACCGCTGTCATTTGCATGCATTACTATTAGTTTACATTAAGTATGACTGTGAATGGATCACTTTTACCATGAATTACAATGTTTAGTCAGTCCTTGATCTCCAGGGGTGCTCTGCATTTATGTTTTGCGGTCTCAGAAAGGGCTAGCGAGATACCATCTTGTTATATTATATTATGATTGTTTGTGGAAGTGTTGTCATTCAAGATTTACTATTATTGCTTGCTAGTTGATTATGCCATTGACATGATTAAACATGAGACCTAAGTGTTATTGTGAATATGGTTAGTTCATAATCTTTGCTGAAAACTTGAATGCTGGCTTTACATATTTACAACAACAAGAGCAAACAGAGTTTGTAAAAGTTTTTCTTTATCACTTTCAGTTTATTAACTGAATTGCTTGAGGACAAGCAAAGTTTTAAGCTTGGGGGAGTTGATACGTCTCCAACGTATCTACTTTTCGAAACACTTTTTCCCTTGTTTTGGACTCTAACTTGCATGATTTGAATGGAACTAACCTGGACTGACACTGTTTTCAGCAGAATTGCCATGGCGTTATTTTTGTGCAGAAATAAAAGTTCTCGGAATGACCTGAAACTTCACGAAGAATATTTTTGGAATTAATAAAAAATACTGGCGAAAGAATCAACACCAAGGGGCCCACACCCTGTCCACGAGGGTGGAGGGCACGCCACCCCCCTAGGGCGCGCCCCCTGCCTCATGGGCCCCCTGAGGCTCCACCAACCTCAACTCCAACTCTATATATTCACGTTCGGGGAGAAAAAAATAAGAGAGAAGGATTCATCACGTTTTACGATATGGAGCCGCCGCCAAGCCCTAATCTCTCTCGGGAGGGCTGATCTGGAGTCCGTTCGGGGCTCCGGAGGGGGGAATCCATCACCATCGTCATCATCAACCTTCCTCCATCACCAATTTCATGATGCTCACCGCCGTGCGTGAGTAATTCCATCGTAGGCTTGCTGGACGGTGATGGGTTGGATGAGATTTACCATGTAATCGAGTTAGTTTTGTTAGGGTTTGATCCCTAGTATCCATTGCTGGACGGTGATGGGTTGGATGTTGCTATGACTTTGCTATGCTTAATGCTTGTCACTAGGGCCCGAGTGCCATGATTTCAGATCTGAACCTATTATGTTTTCATGAATTTATGTGAGTTCTTGATCCAATCTTGCAAGTTAATAGTCACCTACTATGTGATATGATCCGGTAACCCCGAAGTGACAATAATCGGGACAACTGCCAGTGATGACCGTAGTTTGAGGAGTTCATGTATTCACTAAGTGTTAATGCTTTGGTCTGGTACTCTATTAAAAGGAGGCGTTAATATCCCTTAGTTTCTAATAGGCCCCCGCTGCCATGGGTGGGTAGGACAAAAGATGTCATGCAAGTTCTTTTCCATAAGCACGTATGACTATATTCGGAATACATGCCCACATTACATTGATGAACTGGAGCTAGTTCTGTGTCACCCTATGTTATAACTGTTGCATGAGGAATCGCATCCGATATAATTCTCCATCACTGATCCATTGCCTATGAGATTCTCACATATTGATCTTTGCTTAGTTACTTTGCCATTGCCACTGTTATAATTACTGCAAAACTGCTACTGTTACTTTTGCCACCATTACCGTTACTTTCATACTACTTTGTTACTAAATATTTTGCTGCAGATATTAAGTCTTCCATGTGTGGTTGAATTAACAACTCAACTGCTAATACTTGATAATATTCTTTGGCTCCCCTTGTGTCGAATAAATAAATTTGGGTTGAATACTCTACCCTCGAAAACTGTTGCGATCCCCTATACTTGTGGGTTAGAAATATGCGGTACTCTTTTGCCATTCTAAGCAAATTTGCATGTACCATCTCTAATTTTCAAGATAAAGTTCTTTTTTGTGTGTTTGTTTCGCTCGCGGAACGGTAACGAGTGGCTAATATTTTCCATGCTAGATGTGTTATTCTCAAGATGAGTGTTTATTCACTTGTCATTGCACGAGAGTAAGGCAAAGGTCTTAGGGATGCCCAGTCCCGAAATGCAATTTTTTTTAACTTATGTTGTCAAATAATAAATTCCTTGGAAAGTGTTGGTATGGAGGGCACTCGTGGATAACACTAGCCATGGAAAGTAAAAGAATGGTGAAAAAAGGAATAAACTTTATTTTCTGTTTGGGAACCGCCTATGGCATATCTAGCATGGAAAGTGTTCGTAGCTCTAAGTCGTTTTCGTTGATGGGATGGATACACCTCCCAAAATGTTTTTATCTCTAATTTTTTGCTTTGAGCTCTGGGATGGATACAAATCCCTACTTCCCTCTGCGAAGGGCCTTTCTTTTACTTCATGCAATTTTTATTTTGAAATTTGAGTCTCCATCCTCTCTCATAAAAAGCACCAACCAGGAGGCAATATGATCGTGCTCAAGTATTGGGTGTAGTTAATATTCGAGTGTGTTTCATGAATGGATCAATGTTTGAGCATGATGGGCTAGGGATAACTTATTTTAGCGCTGATATTTTGAAAGACATGGTTTCTTATTGATATGCTTGAGTATCTAAATTATTATGTCAAAACTAGAGTATTGCTTTGAATCACATAAAAGTCTAAATGTCCATGCTATAAAGAAAAGAATATGATATGACTTGATGAACAACACTCCACATCAAAAATTTTGTTTTTATCACTTATCTACTCGAGGACGAGTATGAGTTAAGGTTGGGGATGCTGATACGTCTCCAACGTATCTATAATTTTTTATTGTTCCATGCTATTTTATTATCAGTCTTGGATCTTTTATAATCATTTTATAGTCATTCTAATCATTTTTTTGGTACTAACCTATTGACATAGTGCCAAGTGCCAGTTGTTGTTTTTTCCAACTTTTTTAGATCGCAGGAAATCAATTAAGGACAGTAAAACTGAACCACTTCCCAGCCCTCTCACGCCCTCTGCGATTTTGGCCGTCAGATCTCGTGTTTCAACCGTTTTCAGCCGTCTGATTGCCCCCTCATCCCGTAATAATCGCTACGTGGGCTACCTGTCCTGAGGGTGTCTACTCCCGTGGAAAAATCGGTGCATTGTGGTTAATTGGGCCTCCCTCCCGCACAAAGCCCATCTAGCACCATTGGATCTGCAGCGCCCGTACAGCTCCCGTCGATCACTCTAAAAAAAATGTTCATGTCGATCTCTCATCTCCCGAGTCCTCGACCTAGGTTTCGATGAGCCGCCGCCACCGCCACCGCCATCACCGACACCGTCGTAGACCGCATCCTGGTCTAGCTTCTTAGCCCTTGTTCGCCGCACGACCCGGCAGCGCGTCCTCGCTTCTCCCTCCTCTGGTCCTCCTTCCTCGACATCCAGCGGCGCCTCCTCCCTATTTGCCCACCGCCTCCTGTACCTCGTGGCCGTCCGCCGGCTGCTCGCCCACCGCATCCTCGCCCAGCACCTCGTGTAGCCATATCCCAGAGCTCGAAGACGCCACCCGGTGCCGGCGCACTTATAGCAGCCACGGCGGCTGGCCATGAGGAGGAGGAGGAAACCCTCCGCCACAGATTCGAGCGCTTCGATGCTGCCATAGCCGTGGCCTCCGAGCCGAGCTCCTCATGTGGGACTGCGCTCAGATGGACCTTGCTGCCACCGTCTCTTTAGGGGAACAGGTACATGCTCATGCTTTTTTTTATCCCCTCCTCTCCCCAATCCCTCCCCCAAAAGTCACTTTCATTAGTGATTCAGCGTTGATCTGCAGTCGATATATATATCAAAGGTGATGTTCTTCTAATAATTGTGCAGGTCTGTGAAGGAAAGGAAAATAAAAGGAATAAGCTGCAGTAAAATTTTGGTGAAGAACCTTTTTGCCTTACCTTGTGAACATGTTGGTCCTCAGATTTTGATTATTGATGATTTGTGGTTCATACATGTTTTCTATATTCGATCACTTCATTTGTTCACATACTACTTGATGTTGCATGCTCTACAGTCAAATCACCACTTAGAGAAGAAGAGGCCGGTGCACGCGCTCATGGACCAGCTCGGCCTGCAGGACCCAGCCAATACCATGTCAAGTGTTGGTGCGTGGTCGCATGGACACCATCGACACACATAGGAACGGTTCGGTTCAGCACCTGCAAGCACATCTAGCAGGTGCGACCTCCATGCTCGGGTAACAACAACGACCAGCATGGTACAACGACAATCCGCTTCTACTCACCTTGCCTCTGCCCCCTTGCTACAGTTCCATGCTTTGATAATGCATTAATATAGCCATGCAGGTAAAACAAATAGGAAAATTGATGTTGCTCTCCACACGGAAGCCTACAATCATGAACTTCTCCAGTTTTGCATAGTTTGGAGATAATTGAAATCTGCATGCATAGAAGCATTTGAAGTAAATCAGGTTTGAATGGTAGGTACAATATGGCAGGAAATATGTTAGGTATGGTGGTCTTCGTGAGATGCATATTTCATCATAAGCTGCCCTGAAAGAAGTAATATGTAGTCTCAAGTAAGAGCTTACTCTTATGCAAGTAAAAGCTGGTCACAACATTCTAATTTGTGATGACCTGCAACAATATTCAAGAAAGAGAGAATCCACTCGAGTATTAACTGCACTGCTGCCTATTCAATCAAACCAATCATTGTTACCTCTAAATGTTTACATTATATGACATTTTGTGTCTACACTGCAAATAAGGAAGAGTTCAGCATGATTGAGCATTTGAGCATATTAAAGAAGTCCAACTGAGGTGCTTATTTCGTTCTATATTTTTTTGGGTAATCATGAATTTCATCTTATGATCTGCACTAATAACAAATGCACCAGCTCAGATTTTATCCATCTACAGAACTAATAAAGTAAAGATAGCCTATTGTTGGGCAGAAATGTGAACATATTGGATTCTTATAGCATCATAGACGGTAGGTGGGGCTCCCCAAGCCATGATAGCATGCAGCGTCAAGGGCCTACAATTTTTTCCTTCAGTTCTTGCAACAGCAAGGTCACTGTCTAAAACTATCTTTAATTTGTACATCTATTGGAAGAAAAGTCTGAACTTACATCCCCTGCTAAGCCTCATATGGTTCCTGCACAGTTTGTAGATCTTGGTCAGTTTCTGCATGTTTTGTTGATTTTTTCTTCAACATTATACAATGCCCACATGCAGAATATAGATACAAGGTAATTTCTCTTTGTTATGTATTGCAAATTATTTTGTGTGATAAAGTAATCATTTGGAAAAATCAGAAGTGTACACGCTTGTCATAAAAACATAACTACGAACCTTACATCATATGTTATCGGCAATGAAAGCAGTGGCTGAAGCTCATCTAGAACTGTGAAATTTATCCTTGAGAAAAACTTGTGTCATCTGCCCAGCTGTTGTGGCGCTACTCATCCTTGTTTAGTTAGGCAACTAACCAATAATGTGTTGCTACTTGCTATGCACAAGATATATCCACTTTTGAAAAATGTGATGTTGCATTCTTGTAATCTGGCGTCTTCCTTTGGACTTGCATGATGTTGTAGTACCCTTAATTCTCTTATCTGTAATGTAGACCGTTGCGAAATATATTATTCATGTTGCACTATTGCTCATGTGTTTAGAGTTTAGACAAAACATATGTGAACATGTTTAGTTGATGTGCTAAAAATGTTTGTGTTGATAATAACTGCTTATTCATCATATAGAATAAACACCATATGCCACTTAAATCCTAGCAGGGGAAGCTATACTCAGATGGAAACAATTCATGTGCCTCTTTACATAGATAGCCATTTCTATTAATTATATCAAATTGAGTGGTTTTAGTGGACAGTATTAGAACCAGATTAGCGGCATAGATCTATACAATTATTTACACATATCTCTTAGAGGTTAAGATTTTTTTAATCGAAGTTACTTGTGTGAGTTATTTGTTGTTAAAAGACTAATGTGATGATACACTTGTATGTGTAGGGATGTATTTCTCTTTTTGCGGGAAATATGTGTACTGATGTAAACTTGCACCTAACCCATGTAATACAGATATATGTATACATGTACACTATACTAAATATCATACGGCCTTGTGTCTCCTAAGAGAAGCATTGCTATTTGTTAAGTATGGTGCGGAAATTCATGTTTATTTTCTTTTTATTATTCAGTTGTTCAGTTTCGTAACAAATCTACATCAAAGCTTGATATCTAACCTAAGTTGAGTTTGTCTGTCCGATTTGCGTCTTGGTTATCATGTGAGACTGCTATTTTCTTCATTACAATCTGAAATACTGTTGAATTTCAATCTATTTTAGATTTTGAATTTTCCTAGGTTGTCTGATGACTTATTATTCTAGGATGAATAAATTAAAACCTTCATATTTCATGCCTATATATGAATACATAAGTGAAAATTACTACCATTTTATTGAAAAAATAGACGGGTGCAGCAACGCGCTCCATTAATGATCTAGTATCAAACGAAGTCCAAATGCCACGAAACTTCATGATGATTTTTTATGGGCCAGAAGGAAGGCAATGGGCCCTGGTTGCACTTGGGGGTGCCCCGAGGGGGGCACAACCCACCAGGGCACGCCAGGAGGCCCAGGCGCGCCCTGGTGGGTTGTGCCCACCTCGGGTGCCCCCGGACCGCCTCTTTGCTCTAGAAATACCACAATATTCCAGAAACCCTAGAACAAGCGTCGAAATACTCATCCAGCCGCCGCAGAGTCCAGAACCACCAGATCCAATCTAGACACCATCGCGGAGGGGTTCACCACTTCCATTGGTGCCTCTCCGATGATGCGTGAGTAGTTCTTTGTACACCTCCGGGTCTGTAGTTAGTAGCTAGATCTCTCTCTCTCTCTCTCTCTCTCTCGCTCTCTCTCTCACTGAATTCTCAATACAATGGTCTCTTGAAGATCCATATGATGTAACTCTTTTGCGATGTGCTTGTTGGGATCTGATGAACTTTGATTTTATGATCAGTCCTTTTTATATCCATGAAAGTTATTTGAGTTTCTTCGATCTCTTATATGCATGATCTCTTATAGCCTCGTATTTCTTCTCTGATATTTGGGTTTTGTTTGGCCAACTTGATCTATTTATCTTGCAATGGGAAGAGGTGACCGGTAGTGGGTTCGATCTTACGGTGCTTGATCCCAGTGACAGCAGGGGAAACGACACATATGTATCGTTGCTACTAAGGATAAAAAGACGGGATCTATATCTACCGCCATCTAGATAAACAGATCTTGTCTACATCATGTCATCGTTCTTATTGCATTACTCTGTTTTTCCATGAAATTAATACACTAGATCCATGCTGGATAGCGGTCGATGTGTGGAGTAATAGTAGTAGATGCAGGCAGGAGTCGGTCTACTAATCTTCGACGTGATGCCTATGTAATGATCATTGCCTGGATATCGTCATAATTATTTGAAGTTCTATCAATTGCCCAACAGTAATTTGTTTACCCACCTTTTGCTATTTTTCTCGAGAGAAGCCACTAGTGAAACCTACGACCCCTGGGTCTTCTTTCTCATATATTTGCCTTGCGATCTACTTTTCCTTTGCATTTTAATTCATATCTATTAAACCAAACAATACAAAAATACTTTGCCGCACTTTATTTTATTTGCGATCTATTATTTCAATCTATTACAACTTTCTCCCGTCAACTTGCCAATCTCTGGCGCCGTTACCCGAGAGGGATTGACAACCCCTTTAACACGTCGGGTTGCGAGGTGTTGTTATTTGTGTGCAGGTGATGTTTATGTTGTGTTGCTTGGTTCTCCTACTGGTTCGATACCTTGGTTTCATAACAGAGGGAAATACTCTACCGTCGATGTGCTACATCATCCCTCCCTCTCCGGGGAAATACCGACGTAGTTTCAGCTACCATCAGTTTGCAGTAGAACTTCCCATCCTTACTTACAACCTCCCTGTTGATGATTTTGTCCAACACCTTTTGGAGGCGCTCATGCTCTCTTAAAGAACTCCCCTATGTCCATGTCCCTCTTTCTCCTCGGACCACTAGATGATTTGGCTATGATTCCGCAAATTTTGGCTTTTGTGCAAAAAGTCGTCCATGATGGACATGGCATAGTAGCCAAACCTTTGGGAGGTTTTCAGATTTGGTTCTTTGTAGTAGCAAGCGCTGATGATGAACTTGAATTCTGAATGCCGTGTTATATATTTTTTGTAATTCTTACACTTGAGTAGAGCATCATTTAGAACCTCCTTCAATTTTGTCCAAGGCTTTTGAGGGTCTCTCTTCGAATCAAAGAACTAAGCCAAGCCCTGCGCCGACAATAGTGCGGTTACGATCCAGTGCCGGTTGCTGCACAGAAAATTGAAGAAATTAACATGGATGAGATCAAACCACAAGTTCATGTATATGTTTTAGAATAAAGGAGTGAACGACTTACTTGTCGCAGTATGGCATGCGATAGGTGTTCTTATGCGGATGATTCGGCATCTTGCAGGGGAACAAGTAGTGTGAGATGAGGTTTTGGCCATTTATGGATTTCATGTTGTGCCAGTGCATGTGAAAGGGATCAGGTAAGGCCACATTACTATGTCGGAGTTGGGGATTTGAAGCTTGATCAAGTACCCAAAGCCTCATTAACTCCCGGAGACTATGTTGACATAGAAGATATTTGCATGGATCACCTCATTAAAGGGCAGATCAATTTTATCGGCCTAAAACTCGACGAAATTTTTACCCTTGATAACCTTGCCCGTGTAACGATGCTGACCTTCCTTTTACCTATCTAACACGTCGGCGTGTAGAAGCTGAAGTTCATCGAGAGGGTCGTCAACATAGAGTCTGATGCTATCGGTTGACTTGGCTTATACATATTCCTTGTGCACCCTTCGGGGACGACAATGGGCAGAGGTGGTTTGCTTGCGGATGGTCTAAAATTGCACTTGGATCCTTCCCCACTGATGGCGGAATATCTTGGACTATGTCTGTTGCACCGGCAAGGTTGAAAATAGGTCAAGGTCTGCAAAGGCAGGATCGCCATCATTAGCAGACAATCTGCGGGGAGTCTCCTCTATATCACTCAGTGGCCACTTAAGCAAGTGACCCTGGGTCACTTGTCCTAACGTAATGACACCCTCTTCAGGTAGGTGAGGCAATGACCATGATTTAAAGCCCTTCTTTAACTCCAGGACCCCCACCCTTGTCATGTCCAGTGGCAGGACGTGTTGGAAATATGCCCTAGAGGCAATAATAAAGATGTTATTATCATATTTCCCGTTCATGATAAATATTTGTTATCCATGCTAGAATTGTATTGACCGGAAACTTAAATACATGTGTGGATACATAAACAACACCGTGTCCCTAGCGAGCCTCTACTAGACTAGCTCGTTGATATAAGATGGTTAAGGTTTCCTAACCATAGAAATGAGTTCTCATTTGATAACGGGATCACATAATTAGGAGAATGATGTGATGGACAGACCCAATTGTATGCTTAGCATCAAATCATATCACTTAGTTTATTTGCTACAACTTTCTTCATGTCAAGCATCTGTTCTTTAGACCATGAGATCATGCCACTCCCAAATATTGGAAGAATACTTTGTGGGTTATCAAACTTCACTTCATAGCTGGGTGATCATAAAGGTGCTCTATAGGTATTTCAGAAAGTGTTTGTTGGGTTGCATGGATCGAGACTGGGATTTGTCGCTCCGTGTGGCCGAGAGATATCTCTGGGCTCTTTCGATAATACAACATCACAAGAAGCTTCATGTGACTATTGAGTTTAGTCTGGGGATGTTGTATTACGTAATGAGTAAAGAGACTTGCTGGTAATGATATTGAACTAGGTATGGAGATACTGATGATCGAATCTCGGGCAAGTAACATATCGCCGGACAATAGGAATTGTATATGGAATTAATCGAATCATCGACATCGTGGTTCAACCGATAAAGATCTTCGTTGAATATGTGGGAATCAATATGAGCATACAGGTCCCGCTATTGATTATTGATCGGAGAGGAGTGTTGGTCATGTCTGCATGTTCTCGAACCCGTAGGGTCACACACTTAACGTTTGGTAACGGTAGGGTAGTATTGAGATATTAATATGGTGAAGTCAGAAGGTTGCTTGGAGTCCTGGATGGGATCTAGGACATCATGAGGAGCTCCGGAATGGTCCGGAGGTAAAGATTTATATATGGGAAAGTTTTATTCGGGGTTCCAAAAAAGTTTGGGGTTCCACTGGGAGTGTACGGGGGGCACCAAAGAGTTCCCTGGGTCCATCAAAGGGACCCACCAGTCCCAAAGGGCCACATGGATAGTAGGGGGCACACCAACCCTTGACGGGTTGGGCGCCACTCCCCCCAAGGCCCATGCGCCTAGGGTTGGGGGGAAACCCTAAAGAGGGCGCCCCCTTGGCCGCCCCCTCCCTTTGAGGAGGGGCTAGGCTGGTCGGCCCCCCTCCCCACCCATATATAGTGGGGGCGCAAGGGGGAGGAAGACCAACCCTTCCTTGGCCCCCGCCTCTCCCAACCTCCCCCATCTCCTCGCCTAGACTCTTGGCGAAGCCCTGCTGTGTTTTCGCTACCTTCACCACCACCACGCCGTTGTGTTGGATCAGATCTCATCTACCTCTTCTCCCTTGCTTCCTGGATCAAGAAGGAGAAGACGTCACCAAGCTGAACCTGTGCTAAACTCGGAGGTGCCGGACGTGCGGTTCTTGGATCGGATTGGATCGCGACACAAGTACAACTACATCAACCACGATCATTAGACCGTTAATGCTTTCGGTCTACAAGGTACGTAGACACACTCCCCTCTCGTTGCTAGCATCTCCATAGATAGATCTTTGGATGTTTCGTAGGATTTTGTTTTTGTTTTCAGGCAACGTTCCTCATCAGTGGTATCAGAGCTAGGTCTATACCTAGATGTTATGCATGAGTAGTGAAGGAAATATGCCCTAGAGGCAATAATAAAGTTGTTATTTATATTTCCTTATATCATGATAAATGTTTATTATTCATGCTAGAATTGTATTAACCGGAAACTTAGTACATGTGTGAATACATAGACAAACAGGGTGTCACTAGTATGCCTCTACTTGACTAGCTCGTTGAATCAAATATGGTTATGTTTCCTAGCCATAGACATGAGTTGTCATTTGATTAACGGGATTACATCATTGGAGAATGATGTGATTGACTTGATCCATTCGATTAGCTTAGCATTTGATCGTTTATTATATTGCTATTGCTTTCTTCATGACTTATACATGTTCGTATGACTATGAGATTATGCAACTCCCGAATACCGGAGGAACACTTTGTGTGCTACCAAACGTGACAACGTAACTGGGTGATTATAAAGGTGCTCTACAGGTGTCTCCAATGGTGTTTGTCGAGTTGGCATAGATCGATATTAGGATTTGTCACTCCGATTGTCGGAGAGGTATCTCTGGGCCCTCTCGGTAATTCACATCACTATAAGCCTTGCAAGCAATGTGACTAATGAGTTAGTTGCGGGATGATGCATTATGGAACGAGTAAAGAGACTTGCCGGTAACGAGATTGAACTAGGTATTGAGATACCGACGATCGAATCTCGGGCAAGTAACATACCGATTACAAAGGGAACAACGTATGTTGTTATGCGGTTTGACCGATAAAGATCTTCGTAGAATATGTAGGAGCCAATATGAGCATCCGGGTTCTGCTATTGGTTATTGACCGGAGACGTGTCTCGGTCATGTCTACATAGTTCTCGAACCCGTAGGGTCCGCACGCTTAACGTTCGGTGACGATCGGTAACATGAGTTTATGTGTTTTAATATACCGAAGGTAGTTCGGAGTCCCGGATGAGATCGGGGACATGACGAGGAGTCTCTAAATGGTCGAGACGTAAAGATCGATATATTCAGACATCGGAAAGGTTCCTAGTGATTCGGGTATTTATCGGAGTACCGGAGAGTTACGGGAATTCGCTGGGGAGTATATGGGCCTTATAGGGCTTTAGGGGGAGAGAGAGAGAGAGAGTGGCTGCCTAGGGCAGGCCGCGCGCCCCCCAAGGCCTAGGCCGAATTGGACTAGGGGGAGGGGCTGCGCCCCCTCATTCCTTCTCTTCTCTCTTCCCCTTCCTTCTATCCTACTCCTACTACTTGGAAGGGGGGAATCCTACTCCCGGTGGGAGTAGGACTCCCTAGGGCGCGCCATAGTAAAGAGCCGTCCCTCCCCCTGCTCCACTCCTTTATATACGAGGGAGGGGGGCACCCCATAGACACACAAGTTGATCATTGATCTTTTAGCCGTGTGCGGTGCCCCTCTCCGCCATAATCCACCTCAATTATATCGTAGCGGTGCTTAGGCGAAGCCCTGCGTCGGTAGCATCATCATCACCGTCATCACGCCGTCGTGCTGACGAAACTCTCCCTCGGCCTCAACTGGATCAAGAGTATGAGGGACGTCATCGAGCTGAACGTGTGCTGAACTCGGAGGTGCCCTGTGTTCGGTACTTGGATTGGTCAGATCGTGAAGACGTACGACTACATCAACCGTGTTGATATAACGCTTCCACTTACGGTCTATGAGGGTACGTAGACGACACTCTCCCCTCTTGTTGCTATGCATCACCATGATCTTGCGTGTGCGTAGGAAAATTTTGAAATTACTATGTTCCCTAACAAGTAGAACACAAATTAGTTGTGAGCGTTGATGTTTAGATTGCTTACCTCCTTTGTTTATTTGGATTCGGCGGTATTGTGAGATGAAGCGGTCCGGACCAAATTTACTTGTCCACGCACAAGAGACCGGTTCCACGACTAACATGCAACTTGTATTGCATAAATTGGCTGGCGGGTGTCTGTCTCTTCCACTTTAGTTCACGTGTATTTCGAATATAATAAGTCATTGTGTATTTAAATTTTTGTTCACATGTCATTGCAACTGACTCCCGCGGCAACGTACGGGATATCATCTAGTTAGCTAAAAGAGCCACATGCCCAACAAATATGTTTTAATAATATACTTAAGTAGACATTACAGGCAAATGTGATATTTTGATTAACTCCACAAGATAAAGGAAATATAATTTCTTCACCGAAACATGCTTGAGTCGAGAAACAAGGATACGTACAAACACTATTCGTAGTTCAAATTATAGGGCAAAAATAGCCTGCCAGACATGAAACAGCGGGGTGGTGCTGCTACCGTTATTGATCTAGCGATCACTCGAACATGAAAAGCGCGAGCATGAGAAAATATGTCTTACTGTCTGGGTTACCGCAGCAGCAGTTCCAAATCCCAAACCTAATACTGGAGAATGCTGAGACGAGTGACGACACCCCTCGCTGTTGATGTATACTTGTCCTAAATCAGTGGCCTCACTTCGTCTCTTCAGTCCCTCATCCTTCTGTTAATCACATGCAGAGTTATAGAGTGGATTAATTTGTATGTACTTTTCTGTTAATCCCAAAGCTTTTGCATTGTCTAAAAAATAAATCCTCCAATGCAATTGACAACCTAATCAGCATTACAAAACTCAAAAAAGTAATGTAAAATGCATCTAGGACTACTTCCGCGAAAACCAAATGAACCAGAGTAGATATTTTAGTAATAAGTTAAATTTCAACTACAAACTGAACATGACTAATGATTTAGAAATTGCAATAAGAAAAATGTAGGATTGAGATGCCATGTCCTATGAAGTACTACTCCCTTCGATCCATATTACTTGTCGCTGCTTTAAAGTAGCAACAGGTAATAGGAATGGGAGGAAGTACATGCTATCTTTTTTTTTGCGGTAAGGGAGTACATGATATCAACACAGGAATTTTATAAGATGTGTCTTGGATGATGCACATAAATTTTAGAGGATTGAGAGAGAGAGAGAGAGAGAGAGAGAGAGAGAGAGAGAGAGAGAGAGAGAGAGAGAGAGAGAGAGAGAGAGAGTTGAAACTAGAAAGTGATAGAGTGCAAGTACATTGCACTTCTTGAAGGAAAAATAAAATGAGGTTTGAGCAAATGTTTAAATTCATATGGACTGGAGGCGACCGGTGGAACTACCATTATCCTCTCTCCCCTCCCCCTCGCGTCGCCCCTCCCCCGCGGGCGACCGGCCGCGCTTCCGTCCCCCGGCCCAGAGGCCCTCCCCGTTGTCGCCGGTGGCCCCTACTTTTCAACTCCTAGAGGCGATCCTGCGCAGGGCGGCGCGTCTCCTGGTGGTGCGTTCAGGCGGCGGCGGGGCAACTTGGTGCGGGCGAGGGAGGTTGGCTGCGGCGTGGAGCTTCGCGGTGTTGCGGGGTGGCGGCGCCTGCTCCGCCCAGATCCAGGCCCCATCTGGGCCGGGCCAGGCCGGCGGCTTCTCATCGGCGGCAGAGCCTCCTGAAGGTGGAGTTGGGACGTAGGGAGGCTGGGTGGGGGCGGCGCTGTCACTGGCTTGCTGCTGCGGGGTGACAGCGGCTTTCCGGGCCCAAGATGGGCCCGGCCGGGCTCGGGTGTCCTGGTGAGCCTTTGCTGCCGCGTCCGGTTGGCTATCGCGATGGTGCTGTAGCACAGGCCTCCGGCACGATGGTGGATGCGGTTCCCTCCGGCGCAGCTCCGGTGCTGCCCCTCCCGATTCCTGGCGTTCCTCTCTCCGTCTTCTAGGCCTCGTGATGGCGATCTCAGAGAGGCGACGTGGATGACTTCAAGACCGTGGTGGCGTATACTGGCGGGTGGCAAGCTGGCTAGTTGGCTCCGGATCGGGCGGGTAGTGGTGGTTGGGATGGGGAGAAGTCCTTGCAGGTCCATCCGGCGCCAACGCGGTGTCGCCTGCGGGTGCCGCTTTCCTTCCTGAAGGGCGTCGGTGTTACCCATCCCCTACTCCTTTCCACGTGCCGGGGGAGGCCCTAGGACATGTCCGGGCAGCAGCATCGTTGACGTCACATCCCTTCTTGGAGGTGCTTCTTGGTACGCGGCGGTTCGAAGCCTTGGTGTGCGGTGGGACGAATGTAGAGGGAACTACGGTGGCGGTTCATCCGTGCTTTGTCGAGCTGCCGTTGTTGGCATTTAGTTCTTCTTTCTTTCTCTTTTGGGCTTGATGTGCTGTTCGCCCCAGCAGTTATCTTGTGATCGGTGGAAGTTGCTTTATAATATAAAGGGGGAAACCCTTTCTTGGATATGGACCGGGGGGTATTGGAATGCATTCCATGGGTATTTGGTGAATCCATTTGTACGATTCAAAGGATTTCCGTAGGAAAATTCCTACGGAATCGAATCCTACAAAATTCTCATGAAATTCTTTCAATCCAAAAGGGGTGAAAGTATGGAAGTTTGTTCAGGTGTAGTGGCGCTAAACACAGGGAGATGACAGCAGCAAACCGACAGAGACAGGCAAAGATGCAGAGCACAGCAGCAGAACGCATGCACGGGAAGAAAGTGAGAACGCCATGTAGAAGAGAAAGGAGGCAGTGCTAAATATGCAGCCAATTTTTATTTACCATAACAAATTGCTAGTAGCTTCCACTCCAAAATTTATCCCTGGTAGTTATGGTGGAATGATTCGCGCACTTAACCAGTTAATCAAACAGTCTGGTTTGTTAAATTAGTCTGGACAAACAAATACTCCCGCTCTCAAAAAATAAATGGATAACCGTTTACCCTTCAAAATGTTAAATAGATACCCATTTAAGCATGGACATGGTCCTGGATTCGTGGCTATTTTTTTTGTAAGTTCATGCTAGAAAATCTCGAAGGAGTAGGTCTGATGAAAAATCTACTAGTAATAAGTTCTGATGCTTATATTGTTATTAGTGGTTTCCTGTTAACTTTGAGCGTTTGACTGCAAGGAGAAAAAAAAAAGGAAGACATCTATTTGGATATGGAGCAGAAATGAGTATAACTTAGTACTGGTAGAAGCGAAGCATTTTTTTCATTTAACCGTGCGTGGGCTAGACAAATGAACAGGTCAATGGCCTGAAAATTGCAGTATATAAATTTGTTTTTGTGAGAAGCGATATAACGAGATTAACATATAGTGATTAAATTCTCTGCCATTGCACGTACCCGCGACGGAATGGCAGTCGTATTCCCTGGAGCTCGCCACAATCACGTATGACCACAAACTTTATTTTAGAAACAACTGTTGCGTCACCAATGGATCTGAGGCCTGGACACGATGAAATTCTCAGTTTCTCCAGAGCTGGAGAACTCCCTGACTGGCTATTGTCGATGTCAATGAGTTTTAGGCCTTCACAACCTGACAAATGGAGCTTTTTCAGAGAGGATGGAAATGACATTACCCTCTGTGGATTCAACTTGGGACAATCGAAAATTTCCAACTCCTGCAACCGGTAAAGCTGATCAACACTGAGGGAAGTCAACTCTTGACAATTACGAACTAGAATGATCTTCACTACAGGTAGATAATCTGTCGTCAGAAATTCATCAAGGCTCAATAGTGCGTTGCAACACCCAATATATACTTCAGAAAGAAATGACAAACATTTAACACCATTGCTGCTGCTGCTACTTGCTCCAGAGACACTTATTGATATAAGAGAGTCGCAAGACATAATATGTAGTTTCTCTAGGGTTGGAAGATTGCTACTCCACAGATGCAGGGGAATAGATGTTAACGATTTGCACGTCTGAATTTTCAAAACAGTGAGAGAGGTGAGGTCACGGAAGCTTCTCACAAAGTGATCCATGGAATAGCCTGAACTATAAAGGTCTATCTTGGTAAGGGAAGTAGGTAAAACCACCAAGCTTTGCCAA
This sequence comes from Triticum aestivum, assembly GCF_018294505.1. Lineage (NCBI taxonomy): Eukaryota > Viridiplantae > Streptophyta > Magnoliopsida > Poales > Poaceae > Triticum > Triticum aestivum. The sequence continues at coordinate 684,006,406 of NC_057795.1, read as the reverse complement.
TCGATTTCATCACAAGCCCTTATAATTAACTCTTCAAGACGACTAGAGATATCTGATCCTGTTGTATAATTAAGTGAACCCTCTCCCTCTGACAGGAAAAGGAATGGTATGCTCTTGATTTTGCGACACACAGAAAATTGAAGTGCAGATAACCTTGGCAGGAGCTTGGGCCGGAGCCAGCTAGGAAAAGATTCACCTCCATAACCATGCACATGCAAATGTCGGAGATTACAGTGAGGTAATGCTTCCATCTGGTTTTCCATCATCTCCACCGTCATACGACTAGTTCCCTGATCGGACCATTCTAGGCAGAGCTTGTCGGACTGGTCCCTGTCATAAGTGAACTTTTTTGATTTAATTTTCTGTAAGATGATGGCATCACTGAAGCCTGGAGGAAACCTTTCGAATACACAACCGTCAGCATCTATAGTTTTGAGATGGTGAAGGCGACAAACCGATGAAGGAAGGGTGCTGAAAGTAGAACCACCGAGTAAACCAAGGTAACGCAGATGCTTCGAGTTACCCATGCTCTCAGGTAGCTTTTTTACTTTGGAGAGCTTAAAACTGAATACACGGATTTTCAGTAGTTCCTTGAACCAATCGTCAATCACCGGAGCAAAATCTTTTGCTGCGCTATATGATTCATTGCATACCAGGGACCTCAAACTTTTCTTGTTGCAAATGCTCTTCAACTCAGAACAGGTAATTTTTCCATTTGTGAATATTGACAGATGACGGACATTTGAAGGGACTTTATCTAGGTCACTCGCATGCTTTATGATGAAGCACTCATCCTTTGAGACCAGTTGGGCAGTATCATGCAATAGATCATGAATTACATAAAGTTCACTTCGATGAGATGCTCTCTGAAAGAATGCACGATTTGCAAGGGCATCAAAGCACAATGATGCTTCTTGGGGACCCACCACATATCCTTGTGCTGTCCATATATCGGCTAGAAAACCTTTCTCAAATTTGTGATCCTTGGGATACAATGCACAAATTGAGAAGCATCTCTTTAACTTTTGGGGTAGGTACATATAGCTCAGTCGAAGGACTGGCAAAATGTCAGTAGCTGTTTGTTCTAACTGCCAGAGTTCACTTTCCACTATAGTTTCCCAGTGTGATGTACTTAGGTCCATTCTCAACAAGCGTCCAATAGTCTTTGCAGCCAATGGGGAACCCTTCAACTTTGGAAGTATCTTTTCACCAATACCCTCTAATGACTCCCGGTTGTGGCAAAAACTGGCGGATGCCGGGGACCCAAATGCACATAATTTAAAGAACTCCCTGAATACCCCATCTTGTAAGCCCTTTAACTTATAGTGATTCGTAGGGCCAACTACGTTAGCAACCTCGGGAGATCTAGTGGTGATCAAAATCCTACTTCCTTCGGAACCATTTGTCAAAGGTGCACAAAGCCTCTTCCATCCTGCCCCATCATCCTTCAAGATATCATCCCACATGTCATCAACGACAAGTAAGAACTTTTTGGACTTGATACAGTTTTCTAGTTTTCTCATAAGAAAATCCAGGTTATTAGATGAGGCATCTTTTCCCAGGTGTTCTATAATCTCTCTGGTTAACCTTTTTATGTCAAAATCATCAGAAGCACATGTCCAAATTATGAGATCAAAGTGCTCCTTCACCTTTGAATCGTTGCAGATTTGTTGGGCCATTGTTGTCTTTCCAATACCTCCAATGCCAACTATTGGCAACACAGGCAACTCTGTCATTCTTGCATTAGCTTCAGCACCTCTCTTCCGTGTACTTTTAACTCCTAGTGTTTCCACCAATTGCTTCAGTTCCTCTTCACGGCCGAATATTTTTGGCTCATTAAAGAAAGAGCTTGTTTCTGGCCTAACTGATTTATCAAACTTCAGTTCTGCTTGGTGCAAACCCATATCTTTCGCCTGGCGATTGACATGATCTAGTTTTACTTGAATATCGTCGACTTTTCTGATGTAATCGTTAGACCCGACACCGTCTAAGAATTCCAGAAAGGTCCCATGCAAGTGATCTTGCCCCAATTTTTTGCTACACTCAACCTTCAACTTGAGGGCATAATAATCAAACTCATCAAGCAGGTCCTCTGCGTCGTACACTGCATCCTTGATATCCGGGAGGAGAACAGCCGCTTTTTCCTTATGGCTTTGCCACTCAACCTTATCAATGAGGTCAAGCATCTTGGGCATAGTTGTCTTCAGCTTCCAAAGACAATTCTTCAGCTGCCGAAGTTTAGTGTCCAGCTGCTCAATTTCCTCTTGAATCTGGCGCTGTGCAGCTGCGTTCTCTTCATCTGGTGACTCTGGGGTGTTCCGTCTATAACGCATGGCCGTTATGATGCCTGACGCCATCCAGCTGAAGAATTGGTGACATGCATTGATGTTGGAAAGTACCTCAGCATAATCATTGAATTTTGTCAAGGCCATGGCCACAAACAGATGAGTACTACTGCGATCATATAAACAGAATTAAGCTTAGTTCAAAGGGTACGATATAGAAAATACGCGATCATTTAGAATGGGGAGAGCAGCAGCATGAAGATGTGGTCTTACTTGGAGAGATGCTTCTTGTTCAAAGTGGTTGGTCAGAGTGAATCGATGACCAGGGCAATGATCACTCTGGTGGAAACAAAGGCAATGACAATACCGGTGCTGCTATTCCCACGCCTTCTACATTGACCTGACTGTCAAGGGCAAACGTATCATGTCTGAACTAGTACTAAGCATACATCTAATTCAACCAACTATTTATATTAAGTTTCAAAAGTCGTACATTACACAAAGGTAGAATAACAAACGAACAAAAAACACAACAACATATCTGAAAACTCAGAGGTCAACCTGAGCTAAGGCGAACACTCTATTCTACCCCTGAAACTACTATAATATTATGCTGCATAGGGGAACAAGTGCTGCTAAAACAGGTTGGGAAGAGCCAAACTATTGAAAAATTGATTTTTAGCAGCAAATTATTAGTAATTATGCCACTGTTCATTGCAAATTAGCACTAAATTCCTGATGTTAGGGGGACCAGGGCCCCTACTAACCCCCTGTCTCCGCCACTGAGTGCCAGGGCTCCGTGCGGATTAGTTTGCGTCAGTGTGTGCAACGTTATAGCAGCATATATATATATATATATATATATATATATTATCTCTACTCCTAAAGTCCTAATGGAGCAGTTGGTAGCCTGGTACGGTTTATTTTCGTCCGGTTTTACTTCATTCCACCTCCCACCAAGAATGCCCGGGCGTGGATCACGGCGTCGAGGATGACCGTGGCGGGAGGCGGGTCATCAGACCGCCACGTGGATGCGGTCATATTATATTTCTTGTCAGTCAAACAAAGAGCCGGAGGCTACATTCTCAAATCAAGTGTGTCCATTTAAATGTCAAGAAATTTGTTAAGGGCATATGTCCTACATTAGTCAGTAGTCGTCGTCTTCGTCGTTTGTAGCAGTCATTCATGCGAAAATATTTTAGAAATTGAGCACTAAATCAATATGGAAATCAAACCATTGATACAATTATTTAGCCATACAGTTAATTACGTATGCAATTAATTATGTCCAATTAAATATAATTTTTTTTGCACCGAGTCAATTCAGAAATCAAGTCATTCATGCACTTGGTAGCCTGGTACAGTTTATTTTCGTATGATTTTTCTCCGTCTCACCTCCCACACCCCCTCACACTAGTTTTTCTCCCTCCCATTAAAAAACCAAATCCAATTAAGGAAGATCTTGCTTCGTGTCTCCTTTGGTAGGTGTTGATTCAATTGTACCACGTAAACAATAAGTAATTAAGAATTCAGAAATTGCATCATACATATGTAACTTCCCTAAAAGACAGACATAAGATTTTTCTCGATATCCTTTCATAATAAATTAATATAATACTTCATAACAAATTTCTAATCCCCCGTGCTATATTATTTATTATTATCATTGTCTCTACTATTAATTAGTTGACAGTCACAAGTTTCCTATGGGTGTACGCATCCGCGCGCTCCTGTGGAGGGACGTCATGCACGACACCATGGAAGATGTCATGGTTGGGCCTAACCCTGGCGTAATGCTCGAGAATGCCAGAGCATGGATCACGACATCAAGGACGACCGTGATGGGAGGTGGGTCGTTAGACCCCATGTGGACGCGGTCATATATTATATTTCTTGTCAGTCAAATAGAGAGCCAGATGGCTACATTCTCAAATCAAGTGTGTCCATTTAAATGTCAAGAAATTCGTTAAGGGAATATATCCTACATTACTCGGTAGTCGTCGTCATAGTCGTTTGTAGCAGCCATTCATGCAAAAATAATTTAGAAATCGAGCACTGAATCAATTTGGAAATCAAACCATTGATGCAATTAATCAACTAGACAGTTAATTACGTATGCAATTAATTAGGTCCATTTGAATAGGCATTTTTTCACACCGAATCAATTTTAAAATTGAGTCATTAGTGCAATTAATTAATTTGTTAGACAATTCTTTATGCCTACAGATAATTAGAAGTAGGGATTTTTTCCAATTAGTCGGATAATTAATTGATTTGGTTGGCAGTTAATTAGGCATGCAGAGAAATAGGTAGGTCGTTAATTTTTTGTGTATTTAATTAATTAAGCAAGCAGTTATGGCGAATCATTTTGAAAGCGCTCATGGGCAAGAACGATCAATGGGCTCTCAGCTACATGGCCAAGCACTGAGCACCGCTTGCCAACATGGACAACGGCCACCATGCGCTTGCGACATGGGCGACCTAGCGTTCACCAAGATGGATGAAGTCTATGCTCCGCAGGATGTCCACTCGCTGATGGTTGCCGGAATATTCGCAGGTGAGGACAACACGACACAACACTAGCCAGGTGGTTCATGCTATAATAAAAAGGAAGAGTGTTCCAAAAACAAGAAGGAAAAAAGAACTAAAGCCACTAAATGGTGCATGGTGTTGAAGAAAGAAAGAGTGTTTCAAATAATAAGAGAAAAAAAAGAAAGAAAGAGTATTCTAGGAAATAAGTAGGAACAAGAACTAAAGTTGGTGAGGAATGAGAAAGAAGAAGATGAGGCATCGATGATGAACACACTAATGTTGACTTGGTGCTAATTGGCGCCAATGAAACGGGTTGGTGAAGAGGCGAGGAGTAGAAGATGTAGGGAAATACGAGGAAGAGATGAACGACAATTATCTAGCATATGTGGGATGGAGGTGGAGCTTATTGGTGACTAGGAATGATCTCTGTAGTCATTTGTTGTTTTGTGTCAATAGTATGTGTTAGTTTAACCCAGTCGATTATATTGTAAACAGGAAAAAAATTCATCCTTACTGCAATGCACGGCGAAAATAGGATGGCCGTCATCTGCTTTTAAAGGAGGTGGCTTCAGTGAGAGAGAAAAAGAGAAATGTCCCGCTACGACGGAAAATTGATCGGGAATGAGAGGTTTCGATAGAAAAAGGGAAGGTGCGTCATTAGATGGAGTTTTTGTGTTGAATTTGGGTGTTACAGATATTGCGGATAGCCCATAGCAACATACAGGCGTTTTGCTAGTGTTACTATGTAACCCGATTCAAACACAAACCACTTATACTCCCAGTGGTTAGCACCACACGCCCTTTATTTTTACTTTTTTAAAGCGGGCCAACAGGGAAGCCGATACTCTTGCAAAAGAAAAAAACTCTGTAAAGATTAATCAATTTGCGAGCGGTCCAAGGTATGCCAACATGATAGCCATGTGCACGGGTTTTTTCTATTCTGAATCGGTTTAGGTTTTATATGATAAAATAAACGAGTTTATGGCCCAAATATGATCACTTCCTGAGTTATTGGCCTAAAGTGTGCCGTGAACTCTACTCTTGCGGAGGACGTTTTCTTTCTTCCACTGAAAGAAAGAGGGCCCTAGCCGTTTCTCGTGCCTCCCGCCGGTGCCGCCGTCGGTCTACCTCATCTTTTGTGGTCTTAGGGCCATGGAGGCATAGTGGATCCTGGCCCTTGACGGCGGGAGGACTTTGTTTTTCATGCTCTTTTGAGTTTTGTTAGGGTTTGTGTCCTACTCAGAGAAGCGAGGCGATAGTGGTTCTCTGAAGATGGAATAAGGTTATCCCGGCCTTGTCCCCGTTCCGATGATGTTTCTAGCATAGTCAGAGGGTGTGTGGAGGTTTGCCTCCGGCGGATCTCATAGGATTCGGTCGGTGTTCGTCTTCGGTGGATCTACGTGGATCTTGTCTTCTTTCGTCTGTGTTCGTATGTCTACGGATGGGATCCTTCCGATCTACACTTCTCTTCATCGGCAGCGATTGCTGTTCTGGCGCGCTGGTCCTACGGGGTCTTAGCACGACGACTTTCCGACTGTCTACTACAACAAGGTTTGTTCGGCACCGATGAGGAAGGAACGAAGACGGCGGCGCGCCTTGGCTTGCTCCAGTGCTAGCAGTCATCATTAGGTCGTCACGGACCTTGATGTATTTTTTACTTCTGGTGTTCTTTGTACTACCTTGACAGTTGATGAATAGATTGGAAGTTATCCCCGCAAAAACAAGTGTGCAACCAGCTTTGAGTTAATGGACTAAAGACGTATTTCACTCTAATATTGCTTGTGTATTCTACCTTTTTGGTGGAGCAAATGGTATCACACGGCCGGCCTCCTCAGATGGCAATGGCATTCAGTAGATTTGTCTGCTCCATCCCTCTTCCTAGTCTCCTCTATTCAATTTCAATGTTTTTTCTGAAAGGTCGGGGGAGGGGGACCCCCAACTGAATAGTTTTTTATTTGTTCATATACTAAAGGGCATAAAGCCTATATTGTTAGGGCGGCGGAAGAGTGAATTGAAAAAAACATCGACACTTCAGGTAAGGTTTGCAGGAACCACACATTTACGGAATTGTGTCAAAAAACACTATTTTTTCATAATTTTTTGCAAAAAACACCAGTCACCAGCTTAGGCCGTTTTGAGCACGATTATGACAGGTGGGTCCCGCCAGAAGGGATGACGTGGCTAAAAAATAGTCAATTACATCCCGCTACAATTTTATTTTGCAAAAGGATCCCTGAAAAAAAAGCAATCGGGTCCTCTCCGTGAGATCGTGACCTTCATCTCCCACCGCCCCGGTTGTGGACGCCGGCGGCAGGGCACAGGGGAGGTCCGGCGTGGTCTGGGACGGGCAAGAGGGCGTGGATCCAGCGGCGGTGTCGGTTAGGACGGCGAGGCAATGGAGCTCCAACGGCAGCTTGAGCATCAGCGGCCATGGATGAGCTCCAGCTGATCCAGCTTGGGCATCGAGCAGCCATGATTGAGCTCCGGCGCCGTCGGCTTGAGCATCAGGCACGCATCAGAGAGAGATGGGAGAGATTGGGGAAGGCACCGACCTCAGAGAGAGATGGGAGAGATAGGGGAGGGTACCGCCGGCAGCGGAGCTCACGGTTGAGGGACATGGACTGCACCTCCATGCCCACTGTTAGTGGATTTGCCTCGTTGATGCGCAGCTCCGGCCGGAGCTCATCCATGGCCGCCGTTTTCGCGCCTCCTCTTCACGCCTACGCGGGCCGCCGTCGCACGTCCTCTTCTCCTCGCCGGAGCCGATGCAGGTGAGCAACAAGGGGAGGCCGAGGCCGGGGAGTGGGAGGAAGGTGGGGGCGGGGGAATAGAGGAGGAGAAGGAGAAGGAGGCGGGGCGTCGTGGAGCCGTTGTCCATGCCGAGCTCGCCGGCCGGGAGCTCGTGCGCACGGCTGAGGAGATGACCTTATCCTCTCTTTTTTTATTTGAAAAGATGACCTTATCCCCTCAGGCTCTTTTTCAAATCAGTCCCTGTTATTATATCTATTTGCGAACCGTTATGTTGTGCCACGTCACCCCTTTTGGCGGGACCCACCTGTCATAATCGTGCTCAAAACGGCCTAAGCCGGCGACTAGTGTTTTTTGCAAAAAATTATGAAAAAAAAACTAGTGCTTCTTGGCACAATTTCGTAAATGTGTGGTCTCTGCAAACCTAACTTGAAGTGTCGATGTTTTGCAATTCACTCGCAGCGGATAGAGGAGGGGGTAGAGCGTCCTCATGGCACAAGCACCAGAGACGCGAAAGATGGGGTGTCACCGTTGAAGACCACCCCGTTGCGGTGCTTCGATAGCCACTAGCAACAAACGAGAACGAACAAAGGCCTCCCACACCTTTCTGCAAAAAAAAAAAAAAAGCCTCCCACACCAACTGAGACTCCAACATACGGCCGGAAGCGTTGGGCGAAGGGGCACCGGAAAACAAGGTGATCGGCCGTTTCACAGGGCGCCTCACAGAAGGTGCAGCAGAGATGATGTGTTTCCTGAGCAGCACACTCCGGGTGTTGATCCGGCCTTGAACCAGCAGCCACGCAAAGAAACTAACCCGAGACAGGGCTCGGCTCCGCCAGACAAAATCGTGGAACGGGACGACCACCCCACCAAAAGAGCAGTTAATTCAGCGACTGAACGTCCATCCAATCTCTATTGCCAATAATCTCAATAAATTCATCCCACGACGAGACAAGAATTATGGAATGGAGAGAAAAATTTGTTACACTTTGGGTACTCCATCATTACTTCCTTCATTCCTAAATATAAGTCTTTTTAGAGATTCAACTACAAACTACATATAGATGTATATAGACATATTTTAAAGTGTAAATTTACTTATTTTGCTTCGAATATAGTCCATATTTGAATAAAAATATTTATATTTAGAAACGGGAGTACAGAAAAAAAATCTCAGATGAACCGGGTTCTGATTGACCACCAGCTCACACGTACGTACACGTTCATTCTTTTCCTCAATTCGGGATGAACAGTTTCAGAGATGGAATTTCTTTTGCAAACAATCTAGTGAATTCTAATAAACTGACGGTAGCCTTAGAACAGAATCAACTCCTATTTTGTAAACTGAAATTAACAAGCAGAACAGAACCGACTCATTTTTCAGCATCACAGAACAAACCAACTCTGAACAGAGTAGGTTCTTCAATTAAAGCTAGTGGCAACGCGTGAACAGTATTCGCAGCAGCACCTGATGTAATCATTTTAAGAGGATCTTCTGGCTTCTCCAAGGAGAAGAAGATAATTACCCGGATAAACCCTGGTGCGTAGGGACTGAAGGAGAGCTTCAGATTTCGCCTTGCCTACTCCCCCGGTATGGCTACTTGGCCACGGAACGTTCCTGAAGCCATCAAGGAGAGGAGACGGGGATGCGCTCGCATAATTTACTTCCCTTTAAACGACACAAACACCGGGCAAAAACACCGGCCAGCATGCTGGCCGTGTCTTTGTTTATAGTATAATATAATAATAAAAACACACCGTACCAGGAGCTACCGCATAACACCGGCCGGTATGACGACATCTACAAAGTGCGAACAGGTCAACAAATTGGCCGGCACGACCGCCCACGCACCCACCTCGAGGAACCCACATCCTTCGAGTTTTTCTTTTGTTTTAGTACAATTCGAGGATATAGCTATGTCTACCAACAGGCTGACAAAGGTGGCACACTTGGTGGTGCAACCTAGTCAAACTGCCGTTATGCCTGGAAGACACATACTAGAAGGGGTAGTTGTCTTACACGAAATCCTACATGAAATTCACTCGAAGAAACTCGATGAAGTGATATTCAAAATGGATTTTGAAAAGACTTATAATAAAGTCAAGTAGCCTTTTCTACAGCAAGCTATGCGCATGAAAGGTTTCAATGAGGTCTGGAGGAATCAGTTGGATTCCTTTGTCCAGAAAGGCAGTGTTGGAATAAAGGTCAATGATGATATTGGACATTATTTTCAAACGCATAAAGGCATGAGGCAGGGTGACCCAATGTCTCTGATACTGTTCAATATTGTGGCTGACATATTGACAGTACTCATAGGCCGGGCCAAGGAAAAGGGGCTGATTGGTGGACTAGTTCTTCATCTGGTGGATGGGGGAGGGGTCTCCATCTTACAATATGCGGATGACACAATATTATTTATGGAACATGACCTTGCACAAGCTCGAAACTTGAAACTCATCCTTTGCCTTTTTGAGGAATTGTCGGGGTTGAAGATCAATTTTCACAAAAGTGAGCTCTTCTGTTTTGGAAGGGCCAAAGATGACCAACAAGAGTACAAGCACCTGTTCGGCTGTGAACTGGGATCACTGCCCTTTAGTTATCTTGGCATTCCAATCCATCATAGGAAATTGACTAATAAAGAACGGAAATGTATCGAGGATCGATTCGAGAAGAAACTTAAGCTTATGTCATATGGAGGACGCCTAGTATTAATTAATTCGGTACTAACGAGCATGCCGATGTTCCTCCTGTCTTTTTTTCGAAGTACCCAAAGGGGTACGCAAGATATTAGACTTTTATCGAACTCGATTTTTCTAGCAATCGGACGAGGTTAAGACAAAATATGGTCTGGCAAGATGGGATATTATTTGTCGACCAAAGGACCGGGGGGGTCAAATGGTTATATCGATTATCGCTGCATTCCGAAGGAATGTGGGCCCAGATTCTTCGCAACGAGTATTTACACTCCAAAACTCTAGCCCAGGTTACTGTAAGACCTAATGATTCACCATTTTGGAAGGGACTCATGAGAGTGAAAGATACTTTCTTCCATAGGGTGAAGTTTAGTGTTGGAGACGGCTTAACAATAAGGTTTTGGGAGGATACGTGGTTAGGTGATACGCCGCTAGCTCTCCAGTATCCTTCTTTGTATCATATTGCTCAACATAAGGAAGAATACGTGGCAACGGTGATGCAGACGGTACCCTTGAATGTCCAGTTCAGGCGATCTCTAGCGGGGGAACGCTGGACTTCTTGGCTGCACTTAGTGAGGAGGCTAATGGAGGTGCACCTTTCCGATGAGGAGGATTATTTTATATGGAAGCTCATGAATAATGGCTTGTTCACGGTCAAGTCTATGTACTTAGATCTCATCAACTCTGGCCCAATCCTGCGATCGCTTCATATTTGGCGAGTTAAAGTGCCCTTACAAATTAAGATATTTATGTGGTTTGTCCACAAACAAGTGATTCTAACCAAAGATAACTTACTGAGGCGGAGATGGGTAGGTAGCTCGAGGTGTTGTTTTTGTGATCAAGATGAAACAATACAACACCTATTTCTTGATTGCCCTCTTGCAAAGTTACTTTGGCGATCGGTGCATGTAGCCTTCAATATTTCACCTCCTGATAGCATAGAAGCGTTGTTTGGGACGTGGCTTGATGGAGTGGATGTTCACATCGCGTGTAATATACGGATCGGAGTATGCGCACTTATTTGGGCTATATGGAACTGTAGGAATGATATGATTTTTAACAGAAAACCTATGACTAATTTCTTGCAGGTCATATTCCGGGCTACGGCATGGATCCGTACTTGGTCATTACTCACTCCTACGGCCTCCAGGGAGCAGCTGGCTACTGGGTGCAACCGATGGGAGATGGCAGCACGGGTTTTCTTCAACCGGTTTGGATGGCGATCACTGCATAGGATAGGTCCTTAGTGGATCCTCGTTCAGCCGGATGCGGCTTTGAGACTTGTACTCTTTATTTTTTTCGTTTGCTCCTTTTGTGAGCATACTTTGCACTTCAGAATTTGATACTGTCATTTTTTTAATAAAGTGGCCGCATGCATCTATCCGATTCAGAGGCCGGGGGATGACCTCCTTTTCCAAAAAAGAAGCTATGTCTAATCTTATATCCATCACCTACTCCCTTTGTTTTTATTTACTTCGCATATTAGTTTTGTCTCAAGTCAAACTTTTCAATCTTTGATCAAGTTATACAAAAAGTTACAAACTCGTTATTTCACATCTACATACACACACACACACACACACACACACACACACATCCTACCACTAGGGGTAACTATCTCCATCCTTACTTCCGTTCAATCTCATCAGGTGCGGCCGTTGATTAACGGGTTCCCTTCACTACTAGAAAAATCCTTACAAGTAGCGCTGGTTTTTTAGCTATTAGTAGCGCGGGCAGGCGCGCTACTGCTACGATGCTACAGCTAATTTTTAGCAGTAGCGCTTGTTTCAACCAGCGCTACTGCTACCTATGTCTAGTAGTAGCGCGCCTCTATCCATCGCTACTGCTAATACTAGTAGCATGGCTCTACAACCAACACTAATGGTAATGCAGCGCTACTACTACTCCAAAACCCCACGCTACTGCTAGTATTTTTTTTATTTTACCATATTCATATTTTTACAAGTTTTATACAATTACAACATACGCATACACTGAAACTATATGAAAAATGAATGTCTCATCATCATCATCAAAGTGGTACAACATAGTCTCATCATATCATCATTATCAAACACAAATGAGGTCGATCTCATCATCATCTTGAAATAGCGATACAAGTTAATGATCACATGTCTCTTACATTGTCACAGTAGACACATGTTTCATCATCTACCTAAACTATGACATACGAGATAAGAGCAATCACGATGATCAAAAGCGGTATTATGTAGTAGTTTTTGCAGCGGCGCTGGTTTTGAATCCCCTTTTGTGCTATGAATCTCAAGTAACTAGTTTCGGCTTCCGCTCTACTATCAAACCCTTTCTGGCTTCCGCCGGAGAAGCCAGAGACTTGCACCTGACACTCTGGCCACTCATCATACACACCCGGAACATGCCATGTATACACGGCATACCACTTCCTCACCATCGTTGATCTATATACCTGTCAGCGATGCACACACACACACACACAGATATATATATATATATATATATATATATATATATATATATATATATATATATATATATATATCTCATGAAGCGAATTCAACGAAACAATTATGAAATAGAAGCAACATATATAGTAAACATAGTTAACAAATTTCATCATACGGAAAGTAATTAACTAGAGCGCGACACCATACATCTAATAGTTTCGTCGTACTGAGAGATTCGAAGTTTCATCGTACAGAAAGTAACAAGTAACTAAACAGACACATTGTTTTTAAGCAGTGCACTCTTCCCATCTGTCCATATCTGGAAGGGTGTCACCAAGCTTAGTGAAAGGCGTCATGTCCTGACGCTGTAGGCAATGCGGGTTCAGACGTCAGCTCGCGATATTGGGCCGCCGTAGAACATCCCATTCTCTTTGAGGACATCTTTCATGATGATGGACACAATTTCCTGCTGGATCCGGTAAAAATCATTTCGAAGTCGATTATCCGGCACGGCTCCAAAGGCTTCGGCCCATCTCTGGATATGGGTATCGGATGAAGATTTCATGCTAAGTGATTGCACATCCCTTCTGTACTCCATCATTAGATGGATGACGTAGAATCCATCGTTCTCACTTCTTGCCAGTTGCTGAATGCAACAGAAGTCAGTCTTGCGGCCAAAACAGAGCCCGACCTTATTTTTCTTTTGCTTTGGATGTAGCCACCCCGCATGCTGAAGCCCAGCATAGCTCTAGAACATACTTTATGTGTGTGTAATATTTCTTCTGTATGTTCTTCGACGGGTCCAAATATAGAGCGCGGGAGTAACAAGGGTAAAGAACGATGAGAACGGCATGACACCCCCCGTTGTGCAAAATATACGATCAAGTTAGCCTCCATGCGTGCAAAGTAATTATTGAAATGCACGAAAGGATGTATGTGTTATAGTGCTATCCGCGGATGACTTACCCGGGATGATAAGGTAGGAGAATCATTTCTTTGTCCTTATTGCTGACCAAGAATTCTTTGATGTACTGACTCGCATATTGACGGTTGGCATCGTTGATTGACAAGAAGCCCTCATGCTTGTAGTATAGGTCCGCGACCGCAAGATCGGTGACTTGCTCTCTCCTGACGATGTAGTTCATGTGCAGCGCATACAGGCGGACGAACGTAAAATCGAGTGTCCTCATTTGAAACATCTGGAAGATGTAATCCAACCTCAGGAAGAAGAGGTCCGCCGGGCATGTGTGGATGTACATCTTGCAACTGCTCGGCACATGAACCGTATAAAGTGAGTATTCTGGATCATCCGAGGTGAGGAGGCTTCTCTCTGTCGAAAGCACATGGTCATGGAGTCTCCTGAGATCCCCTGTTATGGTAGCTAGTGCATTCGCCGGTACCATTGGCTCTCCCGCGACATGGATTAATGGCGCATGTTTCATCGATACACTGTCAACCTTGGTCGAAGGCAGCTGGCTGCTAGAACCAACATTGCCAGCTTTATTGGATTTTCTCACCGTCGGTCTCTTCCTCTGCTTCTTCTTGGTGGGCTAAGGTGCTGGTGGGTCTGTCAGAGCCTCCATGAGCACCACCCCTAGTGTTGTCGGGCTCAACATTGTACGACTCTGGATAATTAATTGAGCTTGGCTGGAACCGGCATCTGGAGGCGTGTCCTGCGAGGATTGCATGAACAAAGACTTCTTGCACTCCCGAGGACGTTCCGGCTCTGGTACATGCATCTCATATTCATATGGTTGACTCAGTGTTACTTCATGGTCATAGCCGGTATTGATATACTGGAGAGGGTCCTCGGCCTCCTCCATGTCATCATCCATATCCTCTTCCATGGGGCAGATGGCATCATCTGCTGGAACGATTGGCCCTCCTTCCTCGTGTCTCTCGATCTCAGCAAGCAGCACAGACGATAGTTGTACTTGTGTAGGAGGGGTTGTGGTCATACCTTCCTGAGGTCCCGTTGCACTACTAGGGAAAACCTTATACACAGAAACTTACCAGTAGTGCGGGACAAAAAGAAGCGCTACTACAATTTACCACTAGCGCATGTTATCCAAACGCGCTACAGGTAAGATCATAGACGCGCTACTACTACAATTCCCCTTACTATTCTCGCCAGGCTACCTATAGTACTAGCGTGCCTAGGGAAAGTGCATTGTTGCTAACTTTGTTGTAGCAGCGTGTTTCGTGCAGAAAGCGCTACTGCTAAGGAAAGGAAAATAAAATGAAAAACATATAGAAAAGTAAATGAAAATGAAAGAAATAGAAAAAGGGGAAGGAGAAAAAGAAAATGTGAATGAAAATAAACGAAAAAGAAAAATAAAGGAGAAATGCGTACCAACAGCGGGCTTTATGGACAGGCGCTATAGCTAATGTAGCAGTAGCGCTTTCCATGGAACGCGCTGCTGCTACTTTCCACTTAACGAACTGTTATTTCTTCCCCAATGCCCCACTTCCCCCAAATCCAACACGCGTGTGCGTCTGCTGTCGCCGCCGTCATCGCCCGGCTGCCGCGCGCTCTCCCACCGCCCTCCGCACGCGGTCGACGCCGCCCCCGACCCCGACCTCGACGCCGCCCCCTACCCCGACCTCGACGCCCCCCTACATCACCGCCCTACACTGTGCGCCCGCCGCCCCAACCCCGACCCCGTCCCCGACCTCGACGGCGCGTGCCCCTCTCCCTAACTCCGCCGGCGCCAGAGGTGAGCATGCCCTCCTCCTCCTCCTCCTCCTCCCCTACCTCTGCCTAGCTAGGGTTCTTAGGGTTAAATTTCAAAGTTCATCTAATTAGTTAGGGTTCATCAAATTAGATGCTAATTATGGCAGTAGTTGTTAAATAGAATTAGTTTTAGAGTTCATCAAATTAGTTAGGGTTAAATTTTAGAGTTCATCAGATTAGTTAGGGTTAAATTTTAGAGTTCATCAAATTAGTTAGGGTTCATTAAATTTTAGAGTTCATCAAATTAGTTATGGTTAAATTTTAGACTTCATCTAAGTAGTTTTTTGACTGTTTTTTAGTAAGTGTTTAATAGAATTAGTAAGAAAATTAATATAACTAGTTGAACTAGTTTATTTTTAGTAAAATCTATTTTATTTTTATTTATAGTAAGTGCTTAATTGAACTAGTTGAGTTAATACAACTATTTTATTTTTAGTACGAAAATTAATATAACTAGTTTACCCTTTTAGATAAAGCAATTATTCCCGCATCGACATCGACGATGCCTATCCTGCATCCTCGTCGTCGAGTCGGCGGAGGACACCTGCATCACCAGATGGGACATGTCCGGTACTGGGCTCCGCCTGGGTGGTATTGGGAGGCGCTACCTACTGGGGGGCGCAGGTTGCTGGTGAGGAGTCAGCCCGTCATTGACCCGAACCTTCTTTGGTGGCGGTCGCGTGGTCCAGTGACGGTCCAGAGGCTTGAGGACCCCGCGGAGGTGGTGCATAACCGTGTCAGTGAGGAGGACACACACGTCCGTCGCTACTTGTTTGCGTTGGAGCACATGTTCTCCAATACCTGGCAGGTTCTCCAGGGATCTCACTGGAGCTATGATCCTGTGATGGTTCCTTCTCTGTGGGTGTCCACCGTCCGCGCTGATACCCGTCGTGCGCTAGGGTTCTAGTTGTACTAGTGATGTTATATGTATGATACTATTTGGGATGTATAGTCATAATATTCAACGATGTACGGACGCATGAGATGATTTACTTTTGCTTATTGAATGCATGCTAATTTGAATACTTATTTATTTTACGATTTGGTTTTGCTTATTGAATGCTCATGTCAATATGAGTCCTATAAGATATTTTGAAATGTATATCTTGTGTTGCTCAAATAGGATATGTGGTTGCCCAAGTGACCGGTAATGTTTGCAGGTTACACCTCCGAGTGGCCTATGTTTTGGTGGAGTGTTGATTCATTTCCGTTCCAGCAAATTTCAGGTGCTCGATATGTCCTATTTTAGCAAAGGTCATACCGGATTTTTCCGTGAATTTTGGCATGACTTGTGCCAGAATATGTAGGAAATATCGAGTGCCCCGGATTTGTGTATTGAGTATCCTTGTAGTTGCCTTCGATCAATTTTCGATTAATGTTTCAACTATGAACATAGGAAATGTCTGACGATGAAAAGGATTTCGGAATTTGCGAAGACTACGAAGACGAGCGCGGCCTATGCAACAGAATCTTCCTAGATGATGATAGGCGCTTCAGCATCAAGCTGGACGAGAACTTCGAAGTGGATACAGTAAGTCACAACGACACGTCTTTTTTCGTAATTAAGCATGACATCTGCTTCATTTGCTTCAACTTATAATTTAATATTTTTTACTATTCTACTAGCGTATCCCCTGCCATGCAAGAGTTTTTGTCTTGGATAAGATAGGTTTCAGTCCTATGCAAACTACTACGGAGGTAAAGAGAGTTAACTTGAAGACCGAGCATCACTACAAGGGAAAACCTTATACATAGAATCTTACCAGTAGGGCTTGTTAAAATGAGGCGCTACTGCTACTTAGTAGTAGCGCGTCGGCTAAAACGGCGCTACTGTTACCTGCTTAGCAGTAGCGCGACAGGAACAGAACGCGCTAGTACTATAATTGCCACACCGTACCCGACGTGCTAGGTATAGTAGTAGCGCCCTTCTAGAATGCTACTACTATGGATTTTAGCAGCGGCGCATTTTGTCCCCACGCTACTGTTAAAGCTATTTTCACCTAACCCCCCACGCGGCCTGATTCCCTCTCCTCTGCTTCCTCCCCCAATTCCCCACTCTCTCTTCTCCCCTCGTCGCCTCCGCCGGAGCCCCTCCCCTCGCCCTCGCCGGAGGCCCTGCCCTCGCTCTCCGCCGGAGTCTGCCCCTCGACATCGTCACGCGCCTGTGCCTCCTCCTCCTCGACCTCGACCTTGCCGGAGCCCCCGCCCTCGCTCTCCGCCGTTGTCTCCCTCGACCCACCTCGCCACCGTCTCCCCCGACCCCGCCTTGCCGCCATCTCCCCCGACCCCTCCTCACCGCCGTCTCCCCCGACCCCGCCTTGCCGCGCCTCGGTGCTGCCGTCTCCCCCGACCCCAGCTCTCTCCCCGCCCTTTGTAAGCACTCTCCCCTTCCGATCCCTCTTCTCTGCTTAGTATGAACCCTAGCTATTTAGTTCTAGTTAGTATGAACCCTAGGCTATTTTTAGTGCTAGTTAGTTAATTAAAATTAGTATTAACCCTATTTAATTAGGTAGTACAAACCCTAGTTAAAAATGGATACTTATATGGTAATTAGGGCAGTAGTTCCTAGGTACTAATTAGTTAGTAAGAACTAGGTACTAATTAGGTACTAGTTTATTTTTATTTATAGTAATTTTATTTTTAGAAAGAACTAATTGAATTAATAGAACTAGTTAGTAAGAACTTGTTGCTATTTTTTTAGTTAAAGCAATTTTTCCCGCATCGACATGGACGATACCTATCCAGCATCCTCGTCCTCGAGTCGGCGAAGGACGACACCTGCTTGACCAGACGGGCCATGTCCGGGACTGGGCTCCGCCGGGGTGGTACTGGGAGGCGCTACCTATGCGGGTCGCAGGTTGGTGAGGAGCCAGCCTGTCGTTGACCCAAACCTTCTTTGGTGGCGGTCGCGTGGGCCAGTGACGGTCTAGAGGCTCGAGGACCCCGCGGAGGTGGTGCATCACCGTGTCAGTAAGGAGGACGCGCACGTCCGTCACTACTTGTTTGCATTGGACCACAAGTTCTCCAATACCTGGCAGGTTCTCCAGGGATCTCACTAGAGCTATGATCCCGTGATGATTCCTTCTCTATGGGTGTCCACCGCCCGCGCTGATACCCGTCGTGTGCTAGGGTTTTAGTTGTATTAGTGATGTTATATGTATGACACTATTCGGGATGTATTAGTGATAATACTCGACGATGTACGGACGCATGAGATGATTTACTTTTACTTATTGAATGCATGCTAATTTGTGTCCTATAAGATATTTTGAAATGTATATCTTGTGTTGCTCAAATAGGATATGTGCTTGCCCAAGTGGTCGGTCATGTTTGCAGGTTACACCTCCGAGTTGCCTATGTTTTGCCGGAGTGTTGATTCATTTCCGTTCCGGCAAATTTCAGGCGCTCGATATGTCCTATTTTAGCAAAGGTCATGCCGGATTTTTCCGTGAATTTTGGCATGACTTGTGCCAGAATATGTAGGAAATATCTAGTGCCCCGGATTTGTGTGTTGAGTATCCTGGTAGTTGTCTTCGATCGATTTTCAATTAATGTTTCAACTATGAACATAGAAAATGTCTGGCGATGAAAAGGATTTCGGTACTTGCAAATACTGCAAAGACGAGCGCGGCCTGTGCGACGGAATCTTCCTAGATGATGATAGGCGCTTCAGCATCAAGCTGGACGAGAACTTCGAAGTGGATACAGTAAGTCACAACGACAAGTTTTTTTTCGTAATTAAGCATGACATATGCTTCATTTGCTTCAACTTATAGTTTATTTATTTTTACTATTCTACTAGCATATCCCCTGCTATGCAAGAGTTTTTGTATTGGATAAGATAGGTATCAGTCGTACTATGGAGGTAAAGAAAGTTTACTTGAAGACCGAGCATGGTTATATTTTCAACGTAAAATTATACAATTCAGATGACTACACCTATTTTGGATGCAAAACATGGCGAGCACTATGCAAGACTTATGCATTTGAGACTGATATGGTTATCACATTTGATATTCGTCTGGAAGATGACATTGAAGGTAATACCGACATCTGGGTCGATGTGCAGACGCCTCCAGTTATACCATTATGTAAGTTTCTCAACCATATTTATGTCTTTGATATTGTTTATTTAAAAAGAGTTGACAACTAATTTGTATTGTTAGCTTATTTCGGTGCAAGCAAACATGTCCAGCGCTTGGTAGACAGGACCGTATACTGTGCCGGGGCTGAACTCAACTGCGAGGAGCTCAGTCATTATGTTTCATGGCTTGCGGATCTTGATACTGTCAAGAGAAATTTTCTTCCTGCATTTAGAAATGTTAGTACTGAAAACGTGCGACCAATAGTGTTTGTAATGAACTACGGTCACATCTATTTAGGAAGGATGGTAAGATTTTTACTATTTGTCCTCAGTGCATCTTTTCCATACATTATTTTTGAAGCTAAACTTCATTGCTAAGTATGTTACCATACGATGTTCTTCAACAGGGACTCCCAATGAATTTTGTGCCTTATGGGATCGAGACTAAAGGTACCATGAGTATTAGCTTACGTCCAAGATATCCTATAGATTACTTTAGTGCATTCAAGATTAGCGACGGATTCTTAATAGTGCAAGACTGAACCAAATATGTGATGGAGGAGCGCAGCGAAGTACTAGGGGGCAGCAAACAGATGCGCTACCCACGATTAGGAGACAAGTTCATCTGCATGCTCCAAGTTGATCAAGAAGGAGGGCTATACATGTTTTATGTTATTTTACCTAAGAGAGAGCAGCAGGAGTGATTAGCTAGATAGAAATAAGTTTGAAGATGATGATGTGCTACACTATTACTATGATGATAAAATAGCTAGTGTTGGTGGTAATGACTATGATGATTATTATTAACTTGTGTTAGTGGTGATTAAATAAATTCTGTTGGTGGTAATGACTATGATGATGATTAAATAGCTTGTGCTGGCGGATTAGATTCAAGTGGAGGCAACATGTGGTGCACATCGAAAGTACTACTAGTCCAAACTAGATCAAGTTTGGATTAGTATTATACTTTTGACATGCACCACATATTGCCTCCACTTGAACCTAATCCACCTTCATTTGACACACTGTTATGGACATAATGATGTAAACCTCATAACTGGTATTGTACCAATATTTGTACGATGGTGCATAAATACACTAAAAATAAAAAAATAAAAAAGAATACTAGTAGTGATGGAGAAAAAACACGCTGCCACTAGTTACATTAGCAGTAGCGTGAGAGTGAACAAACACTGCATCTATTTGTCCTAGCAGTAGCGTGTGCAGGCACGCGTTACTGCTAAGCAATAGCTATAGCGCCTTATTAGTAGCACGCCTACCCGCGCTACTAGTGAGCACAAAACCAGCACTACTGCTAGGGTTTTCCCTAGTAGTGCATGGTTATACATTCCACTCAAAATCATACAACACAGACACCTACACCTACTTTGAATGCAAAACTTGGCAAGCACTATGCAAGGCTTATGCATTTGAGCCTGATATGGTTATCACCTTTGATATTCATCCGGAAGATGATATTGAATGTAATATCGACATCTGGGTCGATGTGCAGACGCCTCCAGTTATACCATTATGTGAGTTTCTCAACCATGTTTATGTCTTTGATATTGTTTATTCAAATATATTTGACAACTAATTTCTATTGACAGCTTATTTCCATTCAAGCAAACATATCCGGCGCTTGGTAGACATGACCGTCCACTGTCCCGGGGCTGAACTAAACTGTGAGGAGATAGGTCATTTGTTTCATGGCTTGAGGATCTTCATACTGTCAAGACAAATTATTTTTCTGGACTTAAAAATCTTAGTACTCAAAACGTGCGACCAATAGTTTTCGTACTGAACTATAGTAACGTCTATTTAGGAAAGATGGTAAGATTTTTACTATTTGTCCTCAGTACATATTTTGCATACATTTATTTTTAAGCTAAACTTCATTGCTAAGTATGTTAATATACGATATTCTTCAACAGGGACTCCCAATGAATGTTGTGCCTCATTGGATCGAGACTAAAGGTCATGCATTCAGGATTTCTAAAAGCAAGGAATGCTTAATAGTGAAAGACTGGAGCAAAATTGTGAACGATCGCAGAGAAGTACTAGGGGGCAGCAATGAGAAGCGCAGCCCATGATTAGGAGACAGGTTCATCTGCATGCTCCAACTTGATGAAGCAGGAGTGCTACACATATTTTATGCTATTTTACCTGAGAGAGAGCAGCAGGAGTGATTAGCTATCTAGAAATGAGTTATGATGATTAAATAGCTAGTGTTGGTGGTAATGACTATGATGATTATTATTAGCTAGTGTTGGTGGTTATTAGATATTTACAGCAGCTAGTGTTGGTGGTGATTAGCTAGCTAGAATGAGTTTGAAGATGATGATGTGTGCTACACTATGACTATGATGATTAAATAGCTACTGTTGGTGGTAATGACTATGATGATGATTAAATAGCTTGTGTTGGCGGATTGGATTCAAGTGGAGGCAACATGTGGTGCACATCGAAACTACTACTAGTCCAGACTAGATCAAGTTTGGATTAGTAGTATAATTTTGACATGCACCACATGTTGCCTCCACTTGAACCTAATCCACCGTCATTTGACACACTGTTATGGACATATTGATATAACAACCTCATAATTGGTATTGTACCAAAATTTGTATAACGGCGTATAAATACAGTAAAAATTAAAAAATGAGAAAAAGAACACTAGTAGCGATGGAGAGAAAACACGCTACTACTAGCTATATTAGCAGTAGCGCGGGAGTGAACAAACGCTACAGCTATATGTCTTAGCAGTAGCGCGTGTCGCACGTGGTACTGCTAAGGAATAGCTGTAGCGCCTTACTAGTAGCGCTGTGCCCCGTGCTACTAGTGGGCATTATACCCGCGCTACTACTAGGGTTTTCCCTAGTAGTGTTGGTGTGCTCCCGGCAACCTCGACACAAAGAAGATTTTTTGGCCACAGGATCGGCCAATTTTTGCATTGGCCAAGCTGCGTGGGGGTCTCGTCATCCTCTCCATCTGTTTGTATCGGACGAGGGAAACCCTCGTAGCCCGCTTTCACACTCGCCACAGAGACCCTTAAGGCATTATCAAGCATCTGCCGGCGGTGGAACAATCGATCCTTGGGCTTCACTATAGTACCCTTCCCCACATCCACCAACCCACCCTTCATGTGGCATAGGAGGGTGCACGGAGTGGAGTCGGCCTACAAACACATATATGTGCGGCGTCAGAGTTCCAAAAAGAACGGCAACTGAAGATTAATTAATTAGTTGAGTTGATGAAGGTGCGACGCGTATTTACCGTGAGGGCTTTGAGCTCATCCAATGTCGACGGCCCGACGTTCAAGCCAGAGACGGAGCTAGGGCTGCTGTGACAGCTGGGTGCAGGAGCAGGTGTTGGAGGAGGTGCGGGTGCGGGTGCGGTTGCCATAGTAGGTACGGGTATGGGTGCGGTGTTCATTGAGTTGCTCCCGGTGAAGCTGGGCATGGGAAAATCACTTGGTGGCGCGTTTGGATTTTGTTGCGCCCATCTGACCACAGTTGGAATCAAGCTTGAAAAGGCAGCCACCATATCATCTCTGCAGGCAGCTACCGTTTCCCGAATTATCTCAGCTTTGGTCTCAGCTTTTGCTTTCTCCATATCCCGCACCACCTTCTCGTCGATAGTCACTTGACTGAACTTCTTTCTCTATCTTTTGGCCTCGAGGTCCTCGCTACAATAGTACTTCCACGTGGCGCCATCCCCGGCGCCGTGCACACGTCCATATTGTGGCCGCTGGCCGGGCGGGTGTCCCATCATTATGTTCATGGCACGGTTGAAAGGAGTGTCCCACTTGTACTTCGCCGACGACTGAGTCAACTGAGTCAGCGAGTCGCTCTCAGCTGCAAGCTTGTGTTGCTCTCTCTTCAAAATGGACCGTGAATCATTTACGAATGCGAGTAGAATGTAGTAGACTTCGTTGATCAGAACCTAATATGTAAGGTGGTAAAAGGATAATTACCAGTAATCTCATGAATTTCCTAGTCGTCCCTGTTGGAAATATGCCCTAGAGGCAATAATAAATTGATTATTATTATATTTCCTTGTTCATGATAATCGTTTATTATCCATGCTAGAATTGTATTGATAGGAAACTCAGATACATGTGTGGATACATAGACAACACCATGTCCCTAGTAAGCCTCTAGTTGACTAGCTCGTTAATCAATAGATGGTTACGGTTTCCTGACCATGGACATTGGATGTCGTTGATAACGGGATCACATCATTAGGAGAATGATGTGATGGACAAGACCCAATCCTAAGCCTAGCACAAGATCATGTAGTTCGTATGCTAAAGCTTTTATAATGTCAAGTATCATTTCCTTAGACCATGAGATTGTGCAACTCCCGGATACCGTAGGAGTGCTTTGGGTGTGCCAAACGTCACAACGTAACTGGGTGGCTATAAAGGTACACTACGGGTATCTCTGAAAGTGTCTGTTGGGTTGGCACGAATCGAGATTGGGATTTTGTCACTCCGTGTAAACGGAGAGGTATCTCTGGGCCCACTCAGTAGGACATCATCATAATGTGCACAATGTGACCAAGGGGTTGATCACGGGATGATGTGTTACGGAACGAGTAAAGAGACTTGCCGGTAACGAGATTGAACAAGGTATCGGTATACCGACGATCGAATCTCGGGCAAGTACCATACCGCTAGACAAAGGGAATTGTATACGGGATTGATTGAGTCCTTGACATCGTGGTTCATCCGATGAGATCATCGTGGAACATGTGGGAGCCAACATGGGTATCCAGATCCCGCTGTTGGTTATTGACCGGAGAACGTCTCGGTCATGTCTGCATGTCTCCCGAACCCGTAGGGTCTACACACTTAAGGTTCGATGACGCTAGGGTTATAAAGGAAGCTTGTATGTGGTTACCGAATGTTTTTCGGAGTCCCGGATGAGATCCCGGACGTCACGAGGAGTTCCGGAATGGTCCGGAGGTAAAGATTTATATATAGGAAGTCCTATTTCGGCCATCGGGACAAGTTTCGGGGTCATCGGTATTGTACCGGGACCACCGGAAGGGTCCCGGGGGCCCACCGGGTGGGGCCACCTGCCCCGGGGGCCACATGGGCTGTAGGGGGTGCGCCTTGGCCTACATGGGCCAAGGGCACCAGCCCCTAGAGGCCCATGCGCCAAGATATAGGAAAAAGGGGAGAGTCCTAAAGGGGGAAGGCACCTCCGAGGTGCCTTGGGGAGGATGGACTCCTCCCCCCCTCTTGGCCGCACCCCTTTCTTGGAGTAGGGGGCAAGGCTGCGCCTCCCCCCTCTCCCCTGCCCCTATATATAGTGGAGGGGAGGGAGGGCATCCATACCTGAGCCCTTGGCGCCTCCCTCCCTCCCGTGACACCTCCTCCTCTCCCGTAGGTGCTTGGCGAAGCCCTGCAGGATTGCCACGCTCCTCCATCACCACCACGCCGTTGTGCTGCTGCTGGATGGAGTCTTCCTCAACCTCTCCCTCTCTCCTTGCTGGATCAAGGCGTGGGAGACATCGTCGAGCTGTACGTGTGTTGAACACGGAGGTGTCGTCCGTTCGGCACTAGGATCATCGGTGATCTGAATCACGACGAGTACGACTCCATCAACCCCGTTCACTTGAACGCTTCCGCTTAGCGATCTACAAGGGTATGTAGATGCACTCTCCTTTCTACTCGTTGCTGGTCTCTCCATAGATAGATCTTGGTGTTACGTAGGAAAATTTTGAATTTCTGCTACGTTCCCCAACAGTGGCATCATGAGCTAGGTCTATTGCGTAGATTCTATGCACGAGTAGAACACAAAGTAGTTGTGGGCGTTGATTTTGTTCAATATGCTTGCCGTTACTAGTCTTATCTTGATTCGGCGGCATCGTGGGATGAAGCGGCCCGGACCAACCTTACACGTACTCTTACGTGAGACCGGTTCCACCGACAAACATGCACTAGTTGCATAAGGTGGCTGGCGGGTGTCTGTCTCTCCCACTTTAGTCGGATCGGATTCGATGAAAAGAGTCCTTATGAAGGGTAAATAGCAATTGGCATATCACGTTGTGGTTCATGCGTAGGTAAGAAACGTTCTTGCTAGAAACCCATAGCAGCCACGTAAAACATGCAAACAACAATTAGAGGACGTCTAACTTGTTTTTGCAGGGTATGCTATGTGATGTGATATGGCCAAAAAGGATGTGATGAATGATATATGTGATGTATGAGATTGATCATGTTCTTGTAATAGGAATCACGACTTGCATGTCGATGAGTATGACAACCGGCAGGAGCCATAGGAGTTGTCTTTATTTATTTGTGACCTGCGTGTCAACTTAAACGTCATGTAATTACTTTACTTTATTGCTAACTGTTAGCCATAGTAGTAGAAGTAATAGTTGGCGAGGCAACTTCATGAAGACACGATGATGGAGATCATGATGATGGAGATCATGGTGTCATGCCGGTGACGATGATGATCATGGAGCCCCGAAGATGGAGATCAAAAGGAGCAAAGTGATGATGGCCATATCATGTCACTATTTGATTGCATGTGATGTTTATCATGTTTATACATCTTATTTGCTTAGAACGACGGTAGTAAATAAGATGATCCCTTACAACAATTTCAAGAAGTGTTCTCCCCTAACTGTGCACCGTTGCGACAGTTCGCTGTTTCAAAACATCACGTGATGATCGGGTGTTTTATTCAGACGTTCAAATACAACGGTTGTTGACGAGCCTAGCATGTACAGACATGGCCTCAGAACACATGCAAAACACTTAGGGTTAACTTGACGAGCCTAGCATGTACAGACATGGCCTCGGAACACGGAGACCGAAAGGTCGAATATGAGTCGTATAGAAGATACGATCAACATGAAGATGTTCACCAATGATGACTAGTCCGTCTCACGTGATGATCGGACACGGCCTAGTTTGACTCGGATCATGTAATCACTTAGATGACTAGAGGGATGTCTATCTGAGTGGGAGTTCATAAGATGAACTTAATTATCCTGAACATAGTCAAAAGACCTTTTGCAAATTATGTCGTAAGCTCGCGCTGTAGTTCTACTGTTTAGATATGTTCCTAGAGAAAAAAAATAGTTGAAAGTTGATAGTAGCAATTATGCGGACTAAGATTGTCCTCATTGCTTCATAGAAGGCTTATGTCCTTAATGCACCGCTCAGTGTGCTGAACCTCGAACGTTGTCTGTGGTTGTTGCGAACATCTGACATAGACGTTTTGATAACTACGTGATAGATCAGTTAAACGGTTTAGAGTTGAGGCACCAAAGACGTTTTTGAAACATCGCGAAACATATGAGATGTTTTGAGGGCTGAAATTGGGATTTCAGGCTCGTGCCCATGTCAAGAGGTATAAGACCTCCGATGACTTTCTTAACCTGCAAACTAAGGAGAAAAGCTCAATTGCTGAGCTTGTGCTCAGATTGTCTGAGTACAACAATCATTTGAATTGAGTGGGAGTTGATCTTCCAGATAAGACAGTGATGGTTCTCCAAAGTCATTGCCACCAAGCTGTTAGAGCTTCGTGATGAACTATAACATATCAGGGATAGATATGATGATCCTTGAGGTATTCGCGATGTTTGACACCGCGAAAGTAGAAATCAAGAAGGAGCATCAATTGTTGATGGTTGGTGGAACCACTAGTTTCAAGAAGGGCAAGGGCAAGAAGGGATACTTCATGAAACGGCAAATCAGCTGCTGCTCTAGTGAAGAAACCCAAGGTAAAACCCAAACCCGAGACTAAGTGCTTCTGTAATAAGGGGAACAACCACTAGAGAAGAATTACCCTAGATACTTGGTAGATAAGAAGGCTGGCAAGGTCGATAGAAGTATATTGGATATACATTGTGTTAATGTGTACTTTGCTAGTACTCCTAGTAGCACCAGGGTATTAGATACCGGTTCGGTTGCTAAGTGTTAGTAACTCGAAACAAAAGGCTACGGAATAAACGGAGACTAGCTAAAGGTGAGCTGACGATATGTGTTGGAAGTTTTTCCAAGCTTGATATGATCAAGCATCGCACGCTCCCTTTACCAAAGAGATTGGTGTTAAACCTAAATAATTGTTATTTGGTGTTTGCGTTGAGCATAGACATGATTGGATTACGTCTATCGCAATACGGTTATTCATTTAAGGAGAATAATGGTTACTCTGTTTATTTGAATAATACCTTCAATGGTCTTACACCTAAAATGAATGGTTTATTGAATCTCGATCGTAGTGATACACATTTTCATGCCAAAAGATAGTAATGATAGTACCACTTACTGGTGGCACTGCCATGTAAGTCATATTGGTTTAAAACGCATGAAGAAGCTCCATGTTGATGGATCTTTGGACTCACTCATTTTTGAGAAGTTTGAGACATGCGAACCATGTCTATTGGTGTATACGCATGAAGAAACTCCATGCAGATGGATCGTTTGGACTCACTTGATTTTGGATCACTTGAGATATGCAAATCATACCACATAGGCAAGATGACTGAAAAGCCTCGGTTTCAGTAAAATGGAACAAGATAGCAACTTGTTGGAAGCAACACATTTTGATGTGTGCAGTCCAATGAGTGCTGAGGCATGCAGTGAATATCGTTATGTTCTTACTTCACAGATGATTCGAGTAGATGTTGAGAATATTTACTTGATGAAACACAAGTCTGAATTATTGAATGGTTCAAGTAATTTCAGAGTGAAGTAGAAGATCATTGTGACAAGAGGATAAAATGTCTATGATATGATCATAGAGATGAGTATCTAAGTTACGAGTTTTGGCACACAATTAAGACATTGTGGAAATTGTTTCACAATTAATACCGCCTGGAACACCATAGTGTGATGGTGTGTCCGAACATCATAGTTGCACCCTATTGGATATGATGCATACCATGATGTCTCTTATCGAACTGCCACGATAGTTTATGGGTTAGGCATTAAAGACAACCACATTCACTTTAAATAGGGCACCACGTAATTCTGATGAGATGACACCGTATGAATTATGGTTTAGAGAAACCTAAGTTGTCGTTTCTTAAAGGTTTGGCTCTGCGACGCTTATGTGAAAAAGTTTCAGGATTAAGCTCGAACCCAAAGCGGATAAAGTACATCTTCATAGGAAACCCAAAACAGTTGGGTATACCTCCTAATTCAGATCCGAAAGCAATAGGGATTGTTTCTTGAATCGGGTCCTTTTTCGAGGAAAGGTTTCTCTCAAAAAGTTGAGTGGGAGGATGGTGGAGACTTGATGAGGTTATTGAATCGTCACTTCAACAAGTGTGTAACAGGGCACAGGAAGTTGTTCCTGTGGCACGTACACCAACTGAAGTGGAAGCTTATGATAGTGATCATGAAACTTCGGATCGAGTCACTACCAAACCTTGTGGGATGACAAGGATGCGTACTACTTCAGAGTGGTACGTAATCCTGTCTTGGAAGTCATGTTGCTAGACAACAATGAACCTACGAGCTATGGAGAAGCGATGGTGGGCCCAAATTCCGACAAATGGTTAGAAGCCATAAAATCCGAGATAGGATCCATGTATGAAAACAAAGTGTAGACTTTGGAAGAACTACTTGATGGTCGTGAGGCTGTTAGGTACATATGGACTTTGAAAGGAAGACAGACAATGATGGTAAGTGTCACCATTGAGAAAGCTCGACTTGTCGTTAAGATGTTTTTCGACAAGTTCAAGGAGTTGACCACGATGAGACTTTCTCACTCGTAGCGTTGCTAAGAGTCTGTTGGAATTATATTAGCAATTACTGCATTATTTATGAAATCTTGCAGATAGGATGTCAAAACATTGTTTCCTCGACGATTCTTGAGGAAAGGTTGTATGTGATACAACCGGAAGGTTTTGTCTATCCTGAAATATGCTAATAAGTATGCAAAGCTCCAGCAATCCTTCTGAGGACTGGAGTGAGCATCTCGGAGTTGGAATGTATGCTTTGATGATGATCAAAGATTTTGGGTGTATACAAAGTTTATGAGAAACTTGTATTTCCAAAGAAGTGAGTGGGAGCACTATAGAATTTCTGATGAGTATATGTTGTTGACATATTGATGATCAGAAATGACGTAGAATTTCTGGAGAGCATATAGGGTTATTTGGAAAGTGTTTTCAATGGAAAACCTGGATTAAGCTACTTGAACATTGAGCATCAAGATCTATAAGGATAGATCAAAACACTTAATAGTACTTTCAAATGAGCACATGCCTTGACGTGATCTTGAAGGTGTTCAAGATGGATCGGTCAAAGAAGGAGTTCTTGCCTGAGTTGCAAGGTATGAAGTTAAGACTTAAAGCTCGACCATGGCAGAATAGAGAGAAAGGAACGAAGGTCGTCCCCTATGCTTAAGACATAGGCTCTACAGTATGCTATGCTGTGTACCGCACCTGAAGTGTGCTTTACCATGAGTCAGTCAAGGGGTACAAGAGTGATCCAAGAATGGATCACAGGACAGCGGTCAAAGTTATCCTTAGTAACTAGTGGACTAAGGAATTTTCTCAATTATGGAGGTGGTAAAAGAGTTCGTCGTAAAGGGTTACGTCGATGCAAGCTTAACACCTATCTGGATAGCTCTGAGTAGAGATACCGGATACGTATAATGGAGCAACAATTTAGAATAGCTCCAAGTAGAACAGTTATTTGGAATAGCTCCAAATAGAACGTGGTAGCTGCATCTAGGAGATGACATAGAGATTTGTAAAGCACACACGGATCTGAAAGGTTCAGACCCGTTGACTATAACCTCTCTCACAAGCATAACATGATCAAACCCAGAACTCATCGAGTGTTAATCACATGGTAAATGTGAACTAGATTATTGACTCTAGTAAACTCTTTGGGTGTTAGTCACATGGGGATGTGACCTTGAGTGTTAATCGCATATCGATGTGAACTAGATTATTGACTCTAGTGCAAGTGGGAGACTGTTGGAAATATGCCCTAGAGGCAATAATAAATTGATTATTATTATATTTCCTTGTTCATGATAATCGTTTATTATCCATGCTAGAATTGTATTGATAGGAAACTCAGATACATGTGTGGATACATAGACAACACCATGTCCCTAGTAAGCCTCTAGTTGACTAGCTCGTTAATCAATAGATGGTTACGGTTTCCTGACCATGGACATTGGATGTCGTTGATAACGGGATCACATCATTAGGAGAATGATGTGATGGACAAGACCCAACCCTAAGCCTAGCACAAGATCATGTAGTTCGTATGCTAAAGCTTTTCTAATGTCAAGTATCATTTCCTTAGACCATGAGATTGTGCAACTCCCGGATACCGTAGGAGTGCTTTGGGTGTGCCAAACGTCACAACGTAACTGGGTGGCTATAAAGGTACACTACGGGTATCTCTGAAAGTGTCTGTTGGGTTGGCACGAATCGAGATTGGGATTTTGTCACTCCGTGTAAACGGAGAGGTATCTCTGGGCCCACTCGGTAGGACATCATCATAATGTGCACAATGTGACCAAGGGGTTGATCACGGGATGATGTGTTACAGAACGAGTAAAGAGACTTGCCGGTAACGAGATTGAACAAGGTATCGGTATACCGACGATCGAATCTCGGGCAAGTACCATACCGCTAGACAAAGGGAATTGTATACGGGATTGATTGAGTCCTTGACATCGTGGTTCATCCGATGAGATCATCGTGGAACATGTGGGAGCCAACATGGGTATCCAGATCCCGCTGTTGGTTATTGACCGGAGAACGTCTCGGTCATGTCTGCATGTCTCCCGAACCCGTAGGGTCTACACACTTAAGGTTCGATGACGCTAGGGTTATAAAGGAAGCTTGTATGTGGTTACCGAATGTTGTTCGGAGTCCCGGATGAGATCCTGGACGTCACGAGGAGTTCCGGAATGGTCCGGAGGTAAAGATTTATATATAGGAAGTCCTGTTTCGGCCATCGGGACAAGTTTCGGGGTCATCGGTATTGTACCGGGACCACCGGAAGGGTCCCGAGGGCCCACCGGGTGGGGCCACCTGCCCCGGGGGCCACATGGGCTGTAGGGGGTGCGCCTTGGCCTACATGGGCCAAGGGCACCAGCCCCTAGAGGCCCATGCGCCAAGATATAGGAAAAAGGGGAGAGTCCTAAAGGGGGAAGGCACCTCCGAGGTGCCTTGGGGAGGATGGACTCCTCCCCCCCTCTTGGCCGCACCCCTTTCTTGGAGTAGGGGGCAAGGCTGCGCCTCCCCCCTCTCCCCTGCCCCTATATATAGTGGAGGGGAGGGAGGGCATCCATACCTGAGCCCTTGGCGCCTCCCTCCCTCCCGTGACACCTCCTCCTCTCCCGTAGGTGCTTGGCGAAGCCCTGCAGGATTGCCACGCTCCTCCATCACCACCACGCCATTGTGCTGCTGCTGGATGGAGTCTTCCTCAACCTCTCCCTCTCTCCTTGCTGGATCAAGGCGTGGGAGGCATCGTCGAGCTGTACGTGTGTTGAACGCGGAGGTGCCGTCGGTTCGGCACTAGGATCATCGGTGATCTGAATCACGACGAGTACGACTCCATCAACCCCGTTCACTTGAACGCTTCCGCTTAGCGATCTACAAGGGTATGTAGATGCACTCTCCTTTCTACTCGTTGCCGGTCTCTCCATAGATAGATCTTGGTGTTACGTAGGAAAATTTTGAATTTCTGTTACGTTCCCCAACAGTCCCGTCGGTGGAAAAATTCTATTTCTTGGGGTCCCATGAGAATCCGGCCCTCATGAAGTCGTGTTCCTGCTAGTCGGTGAACCCAACCAATGGATATGGGATCCCCTGACGTTCACGTTCTGCGTCCTCCTTAGCCCACACGGGCCTCTTTCCCGTGTAACCACGACTTCCAAGGCGGTGGTTCCCCATGTTCTTTGCCTGCAGCTGCTTGCCTCTCTCCGACTTGGCCTTGGCAGCTTCTTCATTGCAAGTCTCCTTGAACTTTTCAAAGTCCTCTATCATAATTTTCGGATTGTCTGCAAAAATCTCGGCGTAGGTTTCGTGGTCTACTTGAATCGCCTTTTTCACCCTAGTTTTCCAAGCGCTCCATGCGTTGCTAAACTTCCCTAGGGCTTTGTTGTTGATTTTTTTCATGGCATCATCATCCCATGGGTCGACATCGTCATTCTGACCGGGGAATAGGAATCTTGCGTGCAACCTAGTTAGGAGCAGCTTCTTCAAATGTTCATTCTTCCGTATTTTTGTGGTGTTGATGTTAGCAGTATCCCGTAGGATGCATGCTAGTTGGTTGCCGTAACACGCTGCCACTTCCCGCGGCTCTATTGGCTCGAACTCGCCAGGGTGCCCCACCATGACCACCAGTCTTTCGGTGCCGAGCTCATTTGGGCGTCGTGTCCTCTTTTCCTTCTTTCCCTCACTGGCTTGGGAGGTCCCACCTTCCGTGCTGTAGTTAGCAACATCATCAGCGCCAGTCTCAGTGCCGATGGTGGCATCAGTGTTGGCGCCGGCGCCACCACCATCGTCCTCCATCATGACAAGGGGGTCCTGATACCCAGTTTGATGTCTCTCCTGATCCGCCAGAAGGTCGAGGTAGGCGTGTGCTTAACCTAATTGGGACTGAGAACCTCCGGCCTCATCAGTGTCGGTCATGTTTCCTAGGGTTCAATGTCGTAGTCGTTTAATTATCGAGCTTTATATAATAAAGTGAATACTGAAAAAAAGTGACCTTTGTTTTGCCGGAAATGTCATTTCATTCCCGTCAGGACAAATCTCGAGCACTCGATATGTCCAACTTTCTAGCACAAGTCATGCCAAAATTCACGGGAAATTTCAGCATGACCTTTGCTAGAAAGTGCGCATATAGAGCGCCTGAAATTTGTCAGAATGGAAATGAATCAACATTTCTGGCAAAAAATAGGTCACTCACAACTGGCAAAACATAGGTCACATATAGAGCATCTCACAAGCAATGGAGCAACTCCAAATGGACTCCAATGGAAAACATTTCATTTCATTTCATAAACTTGTTGCTATGTCCATCAACATTGCATTCAAATAAAATTGCAGACTACTGTAATGGACTAGTTACAGAAATGCAAAATACACTACTTTCTGAATTTTTTGCCCTAACTAGAGTGGCATCTACTACTTCATTTTCTGAAATTTTCTGAATTTTTTACTGAATTCTTTTGCCCTAACTAGAGTGGCATCAACTACTTTTTTCTGAATTTTTTGCCCTAACAAGAGCTAGCTACAGTGGCATCTACTACTTCATTTTCTAAATTTTTTTCCCTAACTAAAGAACAATAGGAGCGGAGGGGATGGCTCACCGCGTGTCGGGGTCAGGGTCGGCGGGGCTGAGGGGGTGGCGTTGGGGTCAGGGCTCGCCGGGGCTGAGGAGGTGGCGTCGGGTCGCCGGGGCAGAGGGGGTCCTTCTCCTCCTCCTCGATCTGCAGAGAGACCAAATTTGGTAAGAGAGAGAGAGATAGATAGAGATAGAGAGAGAGAGAGAGACTGTATGGCGGAGGGGTGGCATGGGGGAGGGGTCGGGCCAGGGGTGCACCTTGGGCAGGGGGCAGCACGGGGGAGGGAGCGTCGGGGTGTGATACGGGTCCAACGTATCTATAATTTTTGATTGTTCCATGATATTATATTACCCCTTTTGGATGTTTATGGGCTTTATTTTACACATCTATATCATTTTTGGGACTAACCTACTAACCGGAGGCCCAGCCCGTATTGCTGTTTTTTTTGCCTATTTCAGTATTTCGAAGAAAAGGAATATCAAACGGAGTCCAAATGGAATGAAACCTTCGAGAGAGTGATTTTTGGAACAAACGTGATCCAGAGGACTTGGAGTGCAAGTCAAGAAGCAGCCGTGGCCTCCACGAGATAGGAGGGCGCGCCCCCCTTATAGGGCGCATCCCCCTGTCTCGTGGGCCCCTCGGGCGACCACCGACGTACTTCTTCCTCCTATATAAGCCTGCGTACCCCGAAAACATCTAGGGAGCTAACGAAACACAATTTCCACCGCCGTAACCTTCTGTATCCGCGAGATCTCATCTTGGAGCCTTCGCCGGCGCTCCGCCGAAGGGGGAATCGACCACGGAGGGCTTCTACATCAACACCATAGCCCCTTCGATGAGTTGTGAGTAGTTTACCACAGACTACAGGTCCATAGTTATTAGCTAGATGGTTTCTTCTCTCTTTTTGGATCTCAATACAATGTTCTCCCCCTCTCTTGTGGAGATCTATTTGATGTAAACTCTTTTTGCAGTGTGTTTGTCGAGATCCGATGAATTGTGGGTTTATGATCAAGTTTATCTATGAATAATATTTGAATCTTCTCTGAATTCTTTTATGTATGATTGAGTTATCTTTTCAAGTCTCTTTGAATTATCAGTTTGGTTTGGCCTACTAGATTGATCTTTCTTGCCATGGGAGAAGTGCTTAGCTTTGGGTTCAATCTTGCGGTGTCCTTTCCCAGTGACAGTAGGGGCAGCAAGGCACGTATTGTATTGTTGCGAGTTCTTTGTTTGTTTGTGTAGGTGCGTGGGACTTTTGAGGAGCCTCCTACTGGATTGATACCTTGGTTCTCAAAACTGAGGGAAATACTTACGCTACTATTGCTGCATCACCCTTTATCTTCAAGGAAAACCAACGCAAGCTCAAGACGTAGCAAGAAGGATTTCTGGCGCCATTGCCGGGGAGGTCTTTGCTCAAGTCAAGACATACCAAGTACCCATCTCCCTCGCATTTACATTATTTGGCATTTGCCTCTCGTTTTCCTCTCCCCCACTTCACCCTTGCCGTTTTATTCGCCCTCTCTTTCCCAATCTCCTCCTCTCTTTTCGCTTGCCTTTTTCTGTTTGCTTGTGTGTTGGATTACTTGTTGCCATGGCGCAAGATAATACCAAATTGTGTGATTTCTCGAATACCAATAATAATCATTTCCTTAGTACTCCAATTGCTCCTCTTAATGATGTTGAGTCTTGTGAAATTAATACTGCTTTGTTGAATCTTGTTATGAAAGATCAATTCGCCAGCCTTCCTAGCAAAGATGCCGCTACTCATCTAAACAACTTTGTTGATTTGTGTGATATGCAAAAGAAGAAAGATACGGATAACAATATTGTTAAATTGAAGTTATTTCCGTTTTCACTTAGAGATCGTGCTAAAGTTTGGTTTTCATCTTGGCCTAAAAATAGTATTGATTCTTGGAACAAGTGCAAAGATGCTTTTATCTCTAAGTATTTTCCTCCCGCTAAGATTATCACTCTTAGGAACAATATTATGAATTTTAACCAACTTGATCATGATCATGTTGCCCAACCTTGGGAAAGAATGAAATTGATGATTCGCAATTGCCCTACTTATGGTTTAAATTTATAGATGACCATACCAATTTTTATGCCGGTTTGAAATTTGCTTCTAGAAATCTCTTAGATTCGGCCGCGGGAGGCACGTTTATGAAAATCACGTTAGGAGATGCTACAAAACTTGTTGATAATATTATGGCTAATTATTCTCAATGGCACACCGAAAGATCTTCTAGTAAAAAAGTGCATGCTATAGAAGAAATCAATGTTTTGAGTGGAAAGATGGATGAACTTATGAAGTTGTTTGCTACTAAAAATACTCCTCTTGATCCCAATGATATTCCTTTGTGTACTTTGATTTAGAATAATAATGAATCTATGGATGTGAATTTTGTTGGTAGGAATAGTTTTGGAAATAATGCTTATAGAGGAAACTTTAATGCTAGACCGTTCCCTAGTAATTCCTTTAATAATTATGGAAATTCCTACAATAATTCTTATGGTAATTTTAATAAGTTGCCCTCTGATTTTGAGAATAGTGTGAAAGAATTTATGATTTCTCAAAAGAATTTTAATGCTTTGCTTGAAGAAAAAATGCTCAAAGTTGATGATTTGGCTAGGAACGTTGATAGACTTTTGCTTGATGTTGATTCTCTTAAACTTAGATCTTCTCCTCCTAAGCATGATATCAATGAGTCTCTCAAATCCATGAGAATTTCCATTGATGAGTGCAAGGAAAGAACCGCTAGATTGCGTGCTAAGAAAGATTGCTTTGTAAAAGCGTGTTCTTCTAGTTTCCATGAAAATAATGATGAAGATCTTCAAGTTATTGATGCGTCTCCTATTAGATCTATGTTTTGCAATATGAATCTTGATAATTATGGGACTGATGATGAGTCAACTTTACCTAGAAGGCGTCCCAAGAATTCGGAGTTTTTAGATCTTGATGCTAAATTTGGTAAAAGTGGGATTGAAGAGGTCACAACTTTAAATAGCATTGAACCCACTATCTCGGATTTCAAGGAATTTGATTATGATAATTGTTCTTTAGAAGGTTTTATTTCCTTGTTGCAATACATTGTTAATTCTCCTCATGCTTATAGTCAAAATAAAGCTTTTACCAAACATATTGTTGATGCCTTTATGCAATCTTATGATGAAAAACTTAATTTGGAAGTTTCTATACCTAGAAAACTTAATGATGAGTGGGAACCTACCATAAAGATTAGAATTGAAGATCATGAGTGTTTTTCTTTGTGTGATTTGGGTGCTAGTGTTTCCACGATTCTGAAAACTTTATGTGATATTCTAGGTTTCCATGATCTTGATGATTGCTCTTTAAATTTGCACCTTGAGGATTCCACCATTAAAAAGCCAATGGGAAGGATCAATGATGTTCTCATTGTTGCAAATAGAAATTTGGTTCCCGTAGATTTTATCGTTCTTGATATAGATTGCATTCTTTCTTGCCCTATTATTCTTGGTAGACCTTTCCTTAGAACGATTGGCGCGATTATTGATATGAAGGAAGGGAATATTAGATTCCAATTTCCATTAAAGAAAGGCATGGAGCACTTTCCAAGAAAGAAAGTCAAATTACCTTATGAATCTATCAT
Source organism: Triticum aestivum (assembly GCF_018294505.1). NCBI lineage: Eukaryota > Viridiplantae > Streptophyta > Magnoliopsida > Poales > Poaceae > Triticum > Triticum aestivum. Next base: position 683,968,962 of record NC_057795.1, on the reverse strand, counting down.
GCGGGCTACTCATGAATTTAGTGCCAAAGATGGCACTCGTTAGATCTATCTTCGCTTTTATGCCTAGCTAGGGGCGTTAAACGATAGCGCTAGTTGGGAGGCAACCCAATTTTCTTTGTGTTTTTTGCTTTTGTTCCTGTTTAGTAATAAATCTTGCATCTACCTTCTGTTTAGATGTGTTTTTATCTTTTAATTGGTGTTTGTGCCAAGTAGAACCTATAGGATAACCTATGATGATAGTTGATTTGATTCTGCTGAAAAACAGAAACTTTGCGCGCACGAATTTAGTTTTGTTAAATCACAGAAACGTACTTTTGCGTTGATTCTTTTTCTTCTGATCAATAAACAAGGTTTTCAGGACTTCCTATTTCGGTAGGATTTTTGGAGTTCCAGAAGTTTGCGTTAGCTACAGATTGCTACAGACTGTTCTGTTTTTGACAGATTTTGTTTTTCGTGTGTTGTTTGCTTATTTTGATGCATCTATGGCTAGTAAATTAGTTTATAAACCATAGAGAAGTTGGATTATAGTAGGTTTAACACCAAAATAAATAAAGAATGGGTTCGTTGCAGTACCTTATGTGGTGGTTTTGTTTTCTTTCACTAACGGAGCTTATAAGATTTCCTGCTGAGTTTTGTGTTGTGAAGTTTTCTAGTTTTGGGTAAAGCTTTTATGGACTATGGAATAAGGAGTGGCAAGATCCTAAGCTTGGAGATGCCCAAGGCACCCCAAGATATTCAAGGATAGCCAAAAGCCTAAGCTTGGGGATGCCCCAGGAAGGCATCCCCTCTTTCGTCTTTGTTCATTGGTAACTTTATTTGGAGCTATATTTTTATTCGCCACATGATATGTGTTTTGCTTTGAGCGTCGTGTATTATATTAGTTTTTGCCTTTTAGTTTACCACAATCATCCTTGCTGTACACACCTTTTGGGAGAAGCCTATTTGATTAGAATATGCTAGAATACTCTATGTGCTTCACTTATATCTTTTGAGCTTGATAGTTTTTGCTCTAGTGCTTCACTTATATCTTTTAGAGCACGGCGGTGACTTATTTTTGAAGAAATTGTTAGTCTCTCATGATTCACTTATATTATTTTGAGAGTCTTTTATAATAGCATGGTATTTGCTTTGGTTATAAAATTGGTCCTAGAATGGTAGGCATCCAAGTTGGGTATAATAAAAATTATCATAGGAAGTGAATTGGATGCTATGATCAATTTGATACTTGATAATTGTTTTGAGATATGGAGGTAGTGATATTAAAGTCATGCTAGTTGGGTGATTATGAATTTAAAGAATGCTTGTGTTGAAGTTAGCAAGTCCCGTAGCATGCATGTATGGTTAAAGTTGTGTAACAAATTTGAAACATGAAGTGTACCTGGCTTGTGCATCCTTATGAGTGGCGGTCGGGGATGAGCGATGGTCTTTTCCTACCAATCTATCCCCCTAGGAGCATGCGCGTAGTACTTGATTTTTGATGACTTCTAAATTTTTGCAATAAGTATATGAGTTCTTTTGACTAATGTTGAGTCCATGGATTATACACACTTTTACCTATCCACCATTGCTAGCCTCTTCGGTACCGTGCATTGCCCTTTCTCACCTTGAGAGTTGGTGCAAACTTCGCCGGTGCATCCAAACCCTGTGATACGATACGCTCTATCACACATAAACCTCCTTATATCTTCCTCAAAACAGCCACCATACCTACCTATTATGGCATTTCCATAGCCATTCTGAGATATATTGCCATGCAACTTTCCACCGTTTCGTTCATCATCATCATGACATACTTTACTTTTTTCATATTGCCATTGCATGATCATGTAGTTGACATCGTATTTGTGGCAAAGCCACCATGCATAATTTTCATACATGTCACTCTTGATTCATTGCACCATCCCGGTACACCACCGGAGGCATTCATATAGAGTCATATCTTGTTCTAGTTTCGAGTTGTAATTCGTATGTTGTAATCAATGAAAGTGTGATGATCATCATTATTAGAGCATTGCCCAAAAAGAAAAAAAGAAAGGCCAAAAGAAAAAAAGAAAGTCCCAAAGAAAAAAAAGAAAAAATAATAAAAAATAAAAGGGCAATGTTACTATCTCTTTTTCCACACTTGTGCTTCAAAGCAGCACTTTGTTCTTCATGTAGTGAGTCTCATATATTGTGCTTCAAAGTAGCACCATGTTTTTCATATAGTGACTCTCATAAGTTGTATTTTTCATACTAGTGGGAATTTTTAATTATAGAACTTGGCTTGTATATTCCTACGATGGGCTTCCTCAAATGCCCTAGGTCTTCGTGAGCAAGCATGTTGGATGCACACCCACTAGTTTTCTTTTGTTGAGCATTCATATAGCTCTAGTGCATTCGTTGCATGGCAATCCCTACTCCTCATGTTGACATCAATTGATGGGCATCTCCATAGCACGTTGATTATCCTCGTCAATGTGAGACTTTCTCATTTTTTGTCTTCTCCACACAATCCCCATCATCATATTCTATTCCACCCATAGTGCTATATCCATGGCTCACGCTCATGTATTGCGTGAAGGTTGAAAAAGTTTGAGATTATTTAAGTATGAAACAATTGCTTGGCTTGTCATCGGGGGTATAGAAGTTGGGAACATCTTTGTGTGACAAAAATGAAACATAGCCTAACTATATGATTTTGTAGGGATGAACTTTCTTTTGCCATGTTATTTTGAGAAGACATGATTACTTTGATTAGTATGCATGAAGTGTTACTGTTTCTTTTATCAATATGAACTTTTATTTTGAATCATTTGGATCTGAACATTCATGCCACAATAAAGAAAATTACATTAAGAATTATGCTAGGTAGCATTCCACATCAAAAATTCTCTTTTTATCGTTTACCTACTCGAGGACGACCAGGAATTAAGCTTGGGGATGCTTGATACGTCTCCAATGTATCTATAATTTTTTATTGTTCCATGCTATTATATTACCCCTTTTGGATGTTTATGGGCTTTATTTTACATATTTATATCATTTTTGGGACTAACCTACTAGCCGGAGGCCCAGCCCGTATTGCTGTTTTTTTTGCCTATTTCAGTATTTCGAAGAAAAGGAATATCAAACGAAGTCCAAACGGAATGAAACCTTCGAGAGAATGATATTTGGAACAAATGTGATCCAGAGGACTTGGAGTGCAAGTCAAGAAGCAGCCGAGGCCTCCACAATATAGGAGGGTGCCCCCCCCCTATAGGGCGCGCCCCTGTCTCCTGGGCCCCTCGGGCGACCACCGACGTACTTGTTCCTCCTAAATAAGCCTACGTACCCCGAAAACATCCAAGGAGCCAACGAAACACAATTTCCACCGCCGTAACCTTCTGTATCCGGGAGATCTCATCTTGGAGCCTTCGCCGGCGTTCCGCCGGAGGGGGAATCGACCACGTAGGGCTTCTACATCAACACCATAGCCCCTCCGATGAGTTGTGAGTAGTTTACCACAGACCTACGGGTCCATAGTTATTAGCTAGATGGCTTCTTCTCTCTTTTTGGATCTCAATACAATGTTCTCCCCCTCTCTTGTGGAGATCTATTCGATGTAAACTCTTTTTGTGGTGTGTTTGTCGAGATCCGATGAATTGTGGGTTTATGATCAAGTTTATCTATGAATAATATTTGAATCTTCTCTGAATTCTTTTATGTATGATTGAGTTATCTTTGCAACTCTCTTTGAATTATCAGTTTGGTTTGGCCTACTAGATTGATCTTTCTTTCCATGGGAGAAGTGCTTAGCTTTGGGTTCAATCTTGCGGTGTCCTTTCCCAGTGACAGTAGGGGCAGCAAGGCACGTATTGTATTGTTGCCATCGAGGATAAAAAGATGGGGTTTATATCATATTGCTTGAGTTTATCCCTCTATATCATGTCATCTTGCTTAAGGCGTTACTCTGTTCTTATGAACTTAATACTCTAGATGCAGGCAGGAGTCGGTCGATGTGTGGAGTAATAGTAGTAGATGCAGGCAGGAGTCTGTCTATTTGTCACGGACGTGATGCCTATATACATGATCATGCCTAGATAATCTTATACCTATTCACTTTTCTATCAATTGCTCGACAGTAATTTGTTCACCCACCGTAATACTTATGGTATCTTGAGAGAAGCCTCTAGTGAAACCTATGGCCCCCGGGTCGATCTCTTATCATATTTGCTTCCAATCTACTTTTATTTGCATCTTTACTTTTTGCATCTATATTATAAAATACCAAAAATATATTTATCTTATCATACTATATCTATTAGATCTCACTTCCGCAAGTGGCCGTGAAGGGATTGACAACCCCTTTATTGCGTTGGTTGCGAGTTCTTTGTTTGTTTGTGTAGGTGCGTGTGACTTTTGAGGAGCCTCCTACTGAATTAATACATTGGTTCTCAAAACTAAGGGAAATACTTACGCTACTATTGCTGCATTACCCTTTCATCTTCAAGGAAAACCAATGCAAGCTCAAGACGTAGCAGGGTGGCCAGTGGCCGGCGTCGGGTCGGGTGTGGCGCGCGCCGCCGGTGGCGTAGGCAGGTGCGGGCGTCGGCGATGGCAGAGAAGGGGATCGAGCGAGAGAGTGAAAGAGAGGAAAGAGATAGGAGGTACCGGACCGGTGCTGTAGGCAACTTAGCTATAGCGCGTGTTGGCAAAACGCGCTATAGCTAAGTTAGCTATGGCGCTGTCCTAGCCAAAACGCTACTTCTAACTTTTTTTCCTTTTTTTCTTTTTCTTTTTATTTTCATTTTCCTTAGCTATAGCGCTCCCCGGCTAAAACGCGCTACTGCTAACTTTTTTCTTCTTTTTTCTTTTTTTTCTTTTTTTCATATTCTACAAACTTCCTTCATTTTTATTTTATTTTTATTTCTCTTTTTATTTATATTATTCCTTTTCTTTTTCTTTCTCATTTGCACTTTTCTTTTTCTTTTTCTTTTTCATATTCCACTAACTTCCTTCCTTTCATTTTTTATTTTTCTTGCATTTCATTTTCCACAACTTATTAGTTTCTTTTTCTTTTTCTTTTCATTTCATTTTGTAAAACTTCCTTTCTTTTTCTTTTTCTTTTTCTTTCATTTGGACTTTTCTTTTTCTTATCTTTCTTTTGCATTTTCCTTCCTTTAATTTGGTCTGTCGTTGGAGCAATACCACTGTTACCTTTCGGATAATAATCAGTATAATATATATTACATCATTTGGCTGCTATCAGCGGTATACAAAATAGCTAGACACACACAAACTTTGGGGATTAGTTTGTCAGCTTGGGCGACGATGACGCTTCAGACTGATCTTCTTCCCTCTTTTGTTCGTTGTCGAATAATTGAGCCCATGGTCGTGACTTTTCGTTCTCCAGGGATTACGATCATCCGTAGGTAATGTAGTCTTCATTCTTCTTTTGACGTATATTTCGTCGTCATCAGCATCATCTTCCCTCATCGAATCACCGTACTGGTCATAGTCTTCCTTGTTGGTGACTCCATCCATTCCGGCGATGCTCCTTTTGCTTCTCCTCACGACAACACGACTGGGATTGATCGAATCAGTTATGCAAAACATTGTGTCACGTGTTTAGCGTGTACCCATGGCTCTTTTTTGGTGATGGCGTTGACGGTACCGCTATCGGAGTCGGGTATACACATGGTAGTGAAATGTCGGTTTTCTCTGTGTACATTCTTATCCCGTCTAACACGGAACATCGTCGCACTATGCAATCCAGAGTAGTTAAGCTCCCATATCTCTTCTACCCTTCCATAATATCTTTCAGTTACATTCCCGGTCATGGCTTCCATCGTCACCCCTGAGTTTTGTTCATCACTGTTTATATCTTTCTCCTCTGTGTAGAACATGTATCCGTTGATATCGTATGCTTGATAAGTCGCGAGGTTGGTCGAGGGGCCATGTGCTAAGGCGTGTATGAGCGTTCCGTTTGAACAACCCTCTTCCGGGGGATTAGCCAGAACTCGCTCTTTGAACCAAGGCACGAAAGTGGAGTTGTGCTCTCTAATAACTTCAACGTCCGTCCTGTGCACCCCACTGTCACAGTACTTCTTTGCGATGGTCTCTTTGTGCAGTGTCATGAAATCTTCTAGCACATCTTGGTGTTGTAGCACTATTAAGTTTGCCCTGTCAAGGTTGTTCTGTCGGCCCGAGCGTAACACATTCACATCCCTATGAATGTTGGTGTGACCTTCGCCTTCGAGCCTTCCACAGTGCTTGTTGACGAACAAACCAACAACAGGGTCTCCGGTGCCTACTAGATAACTCTCACAGAAAGAGATGCACTCTTTGGTCAGATATCCCTAGGCTATGCTTCCATCTGGACGGGACATGTTACGAACGAATCCTTTGATGACCCCATTCATCCTCTCGAACGGCATCATGCTATGCAGGAATGTCGGCCCTAGGTCGATGATGTTGTCCACGATGTGGACACATAGATGCACCATGACATCAAAGAACACAGGTAGGAAGTACATCTCTAGCTCATTCAGTATGACAACGATCTCTTCCTATAGCCTATGGAGTTGCTTCACACTGATTGACTTTCGAGAGATAGCATCAAAAAAGTGGCATAGGTCAGTAAGCGTCTCACGCACATGTGTGTCCATAATCCCTCTAAGTGCAACCGGGAGTAACGGTGTCATCATCACATTACAGTCGTGAAGCAAGAGGGGGGGGGGGGCAATATTGTTCTTCCTTCTTGTTTACTTTTCTGCCCCTATCTTCCGTCTTCGTCTCCGTCTCGCTGTCCTCTGACGACCTTTTACCGGGCATTTGGAGATCTTTCCTGATATTAAAAAATTCCAAGTCTTTTTTTGCCTTCGGCCCATCCTTGGTCTTCTCCGGCATGTTCATCAATGTTCCAAGCAAACTCTCAACGATATTTTTTGTGATATGCATTTGATCAAGGCTATGAGGCGTGTCGAGTGTGGGCCAATATTCCAAGTCCCAGAAAACAGATCTCATCTTCCATACCTTCAGCAGGGCTCCAGCGCCTTCTTCTTCGTCTTTCCTAGCGAGGGGCTCTCTTCCCAGTTCTTCAATAACTCATATATTTCTGCACCGCTATGCTTACGTGGAGAACCTCGATGCTCAGCCTTACCATTGAATAGATCTCCATGCTTTCTCCACGGGTCATCCTTCTCGAGCCATCTTTGATGCCCCATGTACACGATTTTCGAAGACCCGCCATCTTTCGATAGCTGCAGATAAGTTGTATCATCCATGCACCTCGTGCATCCACAATATCCATGGCACACCTGGCCGGAGAGATAGCCGTAACCGAGATAGTCCTGCACCGTCGTGATCAGCGCGGCTCTCATGTAGAAATACTCTCCTTTGCTTGCATCCCATGTCTTGGCCGGCGTTTTCCATAAGGTATGTAGCTCCTCTTTCAGTAACCCGAGATACAGATTTATATCATTTCCCGGTTGTCTCGGACCTTGAATAAGCATGGCCATGTGTATGTATTTTTCCTTCATGCACAACCAGGGGGGAGGTTGTACATCCATACAAACATGGGCATGTGCTATGATTGGTGTTCTGGTTGCCAAATGGATTCATGCCATCACTACTAGCACCAAGCACGACGTTCCTTGGATCATTTGCGAGAAAAAAATCAAATTCAGCATTTAATGCTCTCCACTGGCTAGCATCTGCGAGGTGTCTCAGCTTCGGCTCATCTCCGTCATCTGGCTTCACCCTCTCCGCGTGCCAGCGCATAAGCTTTGCTTCCTTAGGATCTATGAAATACCACTGTAGACGCGGAGTGATCAGAAATTACCATACAACTTTCTATGGAGCTTTCTTTCTGGCCTTCTTATATCGTGAAGCATTGCACTTTGGACAGATGGTATTTTCCGCGTGCTCGTTCCGATATATGATGCAATCATTGATGCATGTGTGATATCTAATGTGTGGCAGATCAAGAGGGCACACGATTTTCTTTGCCTCCTTGGCACTAGTAGGACAAAGGCTTCCCGCGGTGTCGTGGAATTGTCACATCAGATGTCCTAGTGTGAGGACTTAGTCGTGAGCCCAACGCATCTATGCGGTAGCTTGAAGGGGTTGGTCGGAATCGAGAGATTCAAGGTGGATCAACACACAAGACAAGGATTTAGACAACTTCGGGCCCCAGGAAACATCATTCGATAATAGCCCTACATATTGTTTGTGGCTAGGTCTCATTATGCTCATGAGGGAGTCGTCGGTAAGCCGGCTCTCCTCTAATTGTGTCTAGCCCTATAGATTATTGCTTCCTGCTTGTCCCTCTTTGGGGAGCCCTGCCCTCCTTATATAAGTTGAAGGGGCGGCTTACATGTAGAGTCCTATTAGGATTAGAACTAACTTATTCTCTATTACAAGTCGAATACAAGTACGGGTCTTGCTTCCTCGTAAAGGAAATATTCCTCATGCCTTCTATCTTAAGCCGGCCCACCATAATATGAGCCGGCCTACTGGGCCTTGGGCCTAGTCTTCTATGTGACCCGCCGTCGGGGTCATCCGTGAGTCGTCTGACCTGTGAGCAGCCAGACCCGTGAGTCGCCAGTCCTACGGTGGGTCGTCGGTGAAGCGCCAAGTCCGGCCAGGTCATACTTCCGACCGGGTCATACCGCGGGGTATATCCCTGACATTAGCCCCCAGTTTAATTTGGATTTATCCATGTTAAACTAATCTTGTAAAACAAACACAAGAACAACTTTGACAGATTGTGTTCCGCGTTAAAAATTCTTGTACGCCGGCACCTGATCATCCTTAATTCCTTGTGCTCCGGGTTAAATATTCTCCTGAGACGGGACCTGATTATCCTTAAGTCCAATTGTCATTTCCTTTATCTAGAAAATCCACTTGAGTTGGCTTGCAAAGCGCCGGGTTAAATAATTTTGGTCTTCAAATACTCATCTGATATTCAGCCGGCTTGAAGATGTAAAACTTGCTGGTTTATCATTACCAAAAACTGCCGGATTATAAAACAGATGATACCGGGTCATAATTGTTGTTGACACCGGTTTATGTAATTGATCCTCCTGATTTGCTCAAAGCTGATAATTTGAAGATTTTTCTCCCTTATATCCATATTACCTGTAGCCCCAAGTCTTGAGCAGAACAAAGTCATGGTTTAAGACTTGCTCAAATAAATGTTGCAACCTTGAAGAAATCCGGTTTATTCATCTCAATCATATAAACTGAATATTCCACACATGTAGCCCCAAAGTGTCGGGTTGTCATGCTTGCAGCAACCTGGGACTTGTAATTGCTTTATGCTCATGAAAACTTCAACCAGTGTAGCCCCCAAGGGCTGGGTCATTATGCAATAATGAACAGGGACTTTGTAGATATAACTATGTAAATTTGAACAGCAATGTGTAGCCCCCAAGGGCCGGCTTAGTAAGATAATACTGAGCTGGGACTTTGTATATAATTGATAATAACATCATATAATATAGTCTCCACCATGGGACTTGAACCCACGTCCACAAGGTTAAGAGCTTTGTACTCCACCAACTGAATAGTGGACCGTTCAATATAATGGATTAATGCTTGTGTACCTTGAATTTTTTGACAGGAGCAATTGGTAGCCCCCAAGGGCCAGCTCATTTAAAATGTGATGAGTCGGGTCTTCAATAAGTTGAGCAAAAAATGACTTTGCATTAGCCCCCAAGTGCCATGGTGCATGCTGGCAGTGACATGGGACTTGTATATTCGATGTAATCTCGATTTGAACAATGTAGCCCCCAAGTGCCGGGTCGTAAGCCTACAGCGACTCGGGACTATTTCCTCCATTGTAAAAATAAATCATGCCCATTGATAAAAATAATAGCCGTTGCGCTAAAGCGACTTTGAAAACCTCCATCATAGCACTGGTTATTATGAAATCCAGCCAGTTTATTGATAATCACAATAGAAATCCAGTCATGTCATTATGAAATCCAGCCAGTTTTGGCTATTCAAGATTTAAATAATATAATCCGGTATGAAAACCTCAATCATTTCAATGTCATTATGAAATCCAGCCAGTTTTGGCTATTAAAGATTTGAATACCTCATCGGCTGACAAGTAAATCCAGAGTTTAAATACCTGGCGGCTCTTGGCCGATGACGACTTAATGCGCATTCATTGTAAGCCGAAATTTTTGTAACCCGGTGGCCTATAGCCCTTGGGAAAATCAATAATTGATAACCCTTTTGAGACACCAATTTCAGTGATAAGCTTGGACTGAAGCATTTATATAAGTCATAGTTCTGCAAATCCTGCATAGAGTTTAAACAACATATGCCCTGGCGACTTAACGTCAAAAGCCAAGACGGGTAATAATTTCTCACATATACCCATTGTGATATTGAATTTGCACTGTCGGTTTACATGACCTATGCAGTAAGGGTGATAACCCAATCTTTAGAAGCAATAACTTCCAAATGTTTATGATTGTCATATACTGGCGACTTATCATCCAAAGTAAAGCCGGATTAAATAGAAATTACTCATATATGCTTTAGATATGATCAAAAAAGCTTCAAGTAAAATCCAAAAAATTGTTTGCAAAAAGAGACTTCAAATTTTTTGAGGTTTCTGATTCGAATACGATCAGAAAACCATCCCAAAGGGTTTAAGCTAAGATTCGAATACGATCATATAGCCCCTAGTGGCTTTTGTTGGGGAACGTAGTAATTTCAAAATTTTCCTACGCACACACAAGATCATGGTGATGCATAGCAACGAGAGGGGAGAGTGTGTCCACGTACCATCGTAGACCGAAAACGGAAGCGTTATGACAACGCGGTTGATGTAGTTGTACGTCTTCACGATCCGACCGATCCAAGCACCGAACGTACGGCACCTCCGAGTTCAGCACACGTTCAGCTCGATGACGATCCCTAGACTTCGATCCAGCAGGGTGTCGGGGATGAGTTCCGTCAGCACGACGGCGTGGTGACGACGATGATGTTCTACCGACGCAAGGCTTCGCCTAAGCACTGCAACGATATGACCGAGGTGGAATATGGTGGAGGGGGGCAACGCACACGGCTAAGGAACGATCACGAAGATCAACTTGTGTGTCTAGGGGTGCCCCCCTGCCCTCATATATAAAGGAGGAAGGGGAAGGTGCGGCCGGCCCCCTAGGGGTGCGCCTGGAGGAGTCCTACTCCCACCGGGAGTAGGACTCCCCCCTCTTGCCTTGGTGGAGAAGGAAAGGGGGGAGGGGAAAGAGGAAAGGGGGGCGCCGCCCCCCCTCCTTGTCCTATTTGGACTAGGGGGAGGGGGCGCGGCCTGCCCTGGCCGGCCCTTCCTCTTCTCCCTCATGTCCCATGTAGGCCCATTAACCCTCGGGGGGGTTCCGGTAACCCCCCGGTACTCCGGAAAAATCCCGATTTCTCCCGGAACGATTCCGTTATCCAAATATAGGCTTCCAATATATCAATCTTTATGTCTCGACCATTTCGAGACTCCTCGTCATGTCCGTGATCACATCCAGGACTCCAAAAAACCTTCGGTACATCAAAACATATAAACTCATAATGAAACTGTCATCGTAACTTTAAGCGTGCGGACCCTACGGGTTCAAGAACTATGTAGACATGACCTAGAACTGTTTCGGGTCAATAACCAATAGCGGAACCTGGATGCTCATATTGGCTCCTACATATTCTAAGAAGATATTTATTGGTCAAACCGCATAACAACATATGTTGTTCCCTTTGTCATCGGTATGTTACTTGCCCGAGGTTCGATCGTCGGTATCCAATACCTAGTTCAACCTCGTTACCGACAAGTCTCTTTACTCGTTACGTAATGCATCATTCCGTAACCAACTCATTGATCACATTGCTTGCAAGGCTTATAGTGATGTGCATTACTGAGAGGGCCCAGAGATACCTCTCCAACAATCGGAGTGACAAAAACCTAATCTCGAAATACGCCAACTCAACATCTACCTTTGGAGACACCTGTAGAGCCTCTTTATAATCACCCAGTTACGTTTTGACGTTTGGTAGAACACAAAGTGTTCCTCCAGTAAACGGGAGTTGCATAATCTCATAGTTGTAGGAACTTTGTATAAGTCATGAAGAAAGCAATAGCAACATACTAAATGATCAAGTGCTAAGCTAATGGAATGGGTCAAGTCAATCACATCATTCTCCTAATGATGTGATCCCATTAATCAAATGACAACTCATGTATATGGTTAGGAAACTTAACCATCTTTGATTAATGAGCTAGTCAAGTAGAGGCATACTAGTGACACTATGTTTGTCTATGTATTCACACATGTATTATGTTTCCGGTTAATACAATTCTAGCATGAATAATAAACATTTATCATGATATAAGGAAATAAATAATAACTTTATTATTGCCTCTAGGGCATATTTCCTTCAGTCTCCCACTTGCACTAGAGTCAATAATCTAGTTCACATCGACATGTGATTTAACACCAATATTCACATCTGTATGTGATTAATACCCATAGTTCACATCGTCATGTGATCAACACCCAAAGGGTTTACTAGAGTCAATAATCTAGTTCACATCGTAATGTGATTAACACCCAAAGAGTACTAAGGTATGATCATGTTTTGCTTGTGAGAGAAGTTTAGTCAACGGGTCTGTCATATTCAGAGCCGTATGTATTTTGCAAATATTCTATGTCCACAATGCTCTGTACGGAGCTACTCTAGCTAATTGCTCCCACTTTCAATATGTATCCAAATTGAGACTTAGAGTCATCTGGATTGGTGTAAAAGCTTGCGTCGTTGTAACTTTTACAACGAGCTCTTTTATCACTTCCATTATCGAGAAATATTTCCTTAGTCCTCACTAAGGATATTCTTGACCGCTGTCCAGTGATCTACTCTTAGATCAAAATTGTACTCCCTTGCAAAATTCAGAGCAAGGTATACAATAGGTCTGGTTCACAGCATAGCATACTTTATAGAACCTATGACTGAGGCATAGGGAATGACTTTTTATTCTCTTTCTATTTTCTGCCATAGTCGAGTCTTGAGTCTTACTCAACTTGACACCTTTGCATCACAGGCAAGAACTCCTTCTTTGACCGTTCCAATTTTGAACTATTTCAAAATCTTGACAAGGTATGTACTTATTGAAAAATTTATCAAGCGTCTTGATCTATCTCAATAGATCTTGATGCTCAATACGTAAGTAGCTTTACTGAGGTCTTTATTTTAAAGAACTCCTTTCAAATACTCCTTTATGCTTTCCAGAAAAATTCTACATCATTTCTGATCAACAATATGTTACTCACATATATTTATCAGAAAGGGGGTAGTGCTTCCACTCACTTTATTGTAAATACAGGCTTCACCGTAAGTCTGTATAGACCTATATGCTTTGATCAACTTAGGAAAGCGTATATTCCAACTCTGAGATGCTTGCACCAGTCCATAGATGGATCGCTGGAGCTTGCACATTTTGTTAGCACCGCTAGGATTGACAAAAACTTCTGGTTGCATCATATACAACTCTTCTTTAAGAAAACCATTAAGGAACGCAGTTTTGACATCCATTTGCCAGATTTCATAAAATGTGGCAATTGCTAACATGATTCGGATAGACTTAAGCATCGCTACAGTTGAGAAAATCTCATTGTAGTCAACACCTTGAACTTGTCGAAAAACCTTTCACAACAAGTCGAGCTTTGTAGATAGTAACACTACTATCAGTGTTCGTCTTCCTCTTGAAGATCCATTTATTTTCTATGGCTTGCCGATCATCGGGCAACTCCACCAAAGTCCACACTTTGTTCTCATACATGGATCCCATCTCAGATTTCATGGCCTCAAGCCATTTCGCGGAATCTGGGCTCATCATCGCTTCCTCATAGTTCATAGGTTCATCATGATCTAGTAACATGACTTCCAGAACATGATTACCGTACCACTCTGGTGCGGATCTTTACTCTGGTAGACCTACGAGGTTCAGTAGAAACTTGAACTGAAGATTTATGATCAATATCATTAGCTTTGTCACTAATTGGTGTAGTTGTCACAGGAACCAGTTCTTGTGATGAACTACTTTCCAATAGGGGAGCAGGTACAGTTATCTCATCAAGTTCTACTTTCCTCCCACTCACTTCTTTCGAGAGAAACTCCTTCTCTAGAAAGGATCCATATTAAGCAACAAAGATCTTGCCTTCGGATCTGTGATAGAAGGTGTACCCAAAAGTCTCTTTTGGGTATTCTATGAAGACGTACTTCTCCGATTTGGGTTTGAGATTATCATGCTGAAACTTTTTCACATAAGCATTGCAACCCCAAACTTTAAGAAACGACAGCTTAGGTTCATTGCTAAACCATAGTTCATACGGTGTCGTCTCAATGGATTTAGATGGTGCCCTATTTAACGTGAATGCAGCTGTCTCTAATGCATAACCCCAAAACGATAGTGGTAAACTGATAAGAGACATCATAGATTGCACTATATCTAATAAAGTATGGCTATGACGTTCGGACACACCATTTAGCTGTGGTATTCTAGGTGGCATGAGTTTGTGAAACTATTCCACATTGTTTTAATTGAAGACCAAACTCATAACTCAAATATTTGTCTTCGCGATCGAATCGCAGAAACTTTATTTTCTTGTTATGATCATTCTCCACTTCACTCGGAAATTCTTTGAACTTTTCAAATGTTTCAGACTTGTGCTTCATTAAGTAGATATACTCATATCTGCTCAATTCATCTTGTGAAGGTCAGAAAATAACGATACCCACCACGAGCATGAACACTCATTGGACCGTATACATCGGTATGTATTATTTCCATCAAGTCAGTAGCTCGTTCCATTGTTCCGGAGAACGGAGTTTTAGTCATCTTGCCCAAAAGGCACGGTTCGCAAGCATCAAATGATTCATAACCAAGAGATTCCAAAAATCCATCTTTATGGAGTTTTTTCATGCGCTTTACACCGATATGACCCAAACGGCAGTGCCACAAATAACTTGCACTATCATTATAACCTTTGCATCTTTTGGCATCAATATTATGAATATGTGTATTACTACGATCGAGATCCAACAAACTATTTTCATTGGGTGTATGACCATCGAAGGTTTTATTCATGTAAACAGAACAACAATTATTCTTTGACTTTAAATGAATAACTGTATCGCAATAAACATGATCAAATCATATTCATGCTTAACGCAAACGCCGAATAACATTTATTTAGGTTTAACACTAATCCCGAAAGTATTGGGAGTGTGCGATGATGATCATATCAATCTTGGAACCACTTCCAACACTCATCGTCACTTCCCTTCAACTAGTCTCTGTTTATTCTGTAACTCCTCTTTCGAGTTACCAATATTTAGCAACCGAACAAGTATCAAATACTCAGGGGCCACTATAAACACTAGTAAAGTACACATCAATAACATGTATATCAAATATACCCTTGTTCACTCTGCCATCCTTCTTATCCACCAAATATTCAGGGCATTTCCGCTTCTAGTGACCATTTCCTTTGTAGTATAATCACTCAGTTTCAGGCTTTGGTCCAGCTTTGGGCTTCTTCGCGGGACTGAAAACTTGCTTGTGATTCTACTTGAAGTTCCCTTTCTTTCCCTTTGCCCTTTTCTTGAAACTAGTGATCTTGACAACCATCAACACTTGATGCTCTTTCTTGATTTCTACCTTCGTCGATTTCAACATCACGAAGAGTTCGGGAATCGTTTTCGTCATCCCTTGCATACTGTAGTTCATCACAAAGTTCTACTAACTTGGTGATGGTGACTAGAGAAATCTATCAATCACTATCTTATCTGGAAGATTAACTCCCACTTGATTCAAGCGATTGTAGTACCCAAACAATATGAGCACATGCTCACTAGTTAGAGCGATTCTCATCCATCTTTTAGCTATAGAAATTGTTGGAGACTTCATATCTCTCAACTCGGGTATTTGCTGTAAATATTAACTTCAATTCCTGGAACATCTCATATGGTCCATGACGTTCAAAACGTCTTTGAAGTCCCGATTCTAAGCCGTTAAGCATGGTGCACTAAACTATCAAGTAGTCATCATATTGAGCTAGCCAAACGTTCATAACGTCTGCATCTGCTCCTGCAATAGGTCTGTCACTAGTGGTGCATTAAGGACATAATTCTTCTGTGCAGCAATGAGGATAAACCTCAGATCACGGATCCAATCCGCATCATTGCTACCAACATCTTTCAACACAATTTTCTCTAGGAACATATCAAAATAAACATATGAAAGCAACAACGCAAGCTATTGATCTACAACATAATTTGCAAAATACTACCAGGACTAAGTTCATGATAAATTTAAGTTCAATTAATCATATTACTTAAGAACTCCCACTTAGATAGACATCTCTCTAGTCATCTAAGTGATCACGTGATCCAAATCAACTAAACCATGTCCGATCATCACGTGAGATGGAGTAGTTTTCAATGGTGAACATCACTATGTTGATCATATCTACTATATGATTCACGTTCGACCTTTCGGTCTCCGTGTTCCGAGGCCATATCTGTATATGCTAGGCTTGTCAAGTTTAACCTGAGTATTTCGCGTGTGCAACTGTTTTGCACCTGTTGTATTTGAACATAGAGCCTATCACACCCGATCATCACGTGGTGTCTCAGCACGAAGAACTTTCACAACGGTGCATACTCAGGGAGAACACTTCTTGAAAATTTAGTGAGAGATCATCTTAAAATGCTACCGTCAATCAAAGCAAGATAAGATGCATAAAGGATAAACATCACATGCAATCAATATAAGTGATATGATATGGCCATCATCATCTTGTGCTTGTGATCTCCATCTCCGAAGCACCATCGTGATCACCATCGTCACCGGCGCGACACCTTGATCTCCATCGTAGCATCGTTGTCGTTACGCCATCTATTGCTTCTACGACTATCGCTACCGCTTAGTGATAAAGTAAAGCAATTACAGGGCGTTTGCATTTCATACAATAAAGCGACAACCATATGGCTCCTGCCAGTTGCCGATAACTTCGGTTACAAAACATGATCATCTCATACAATAAAATATAGCATCACATCTTGACCATATCACATCACAACATGCCCCGCAAAAACAAGTTAGACGTCCTCTACTTTGTTGTTTGCAAATTTTACGTGGCTGCTACGGGCTGAGCAAGAACCGTTCTTACCTACGCATCAAAACCACAATGATAGTCCGTCAAGTTAGTGCTGTTTTAACCTTCACAAGGACCGGGCGTAGCCACACTCGGTTCAACTAAAGTTGGAAAAACAGACACCAGCTAGTCACCTGTGTGCGAAGCACGGCGGTAAAACCAGTCTCGCGTAAGCGTACGCGTAATGTCGGTCCGGCCCGCTTCATCCAACAATACCGCTGAACCAAAGTATGACATGCTGGTAAGCAGTATGACTTGTATCGCCCACAACTCACTTGTGTTCTACTCATGCATATAACATCAACGCATAAAACCTAGGCTCGGATGCCACTGTTGGGGAACGTAGTAATTTCAAAATTTTCCTACGCACACGCAAGATCATGGTGATGCATAGCAACGAGAGGGGAGAGTGTGTCCACGTAACCTCGTAGACCGAAAGCGGAAGCGTTATGACAACGCGGTTGATGTAGTCGTACGTCTTCACGATACGACCGATCCAAGCACCGAACGTACGACACCTCCGAGTTCAGCACACGTTCAGCTCGATGATGATCCCCGGACTCCGATCCAGCAGGGTGTCGAGGATGAGTTCCGTCAGCACGACGGCGTGGTGACAATGATGATGTTCTACCGATGCAGGGCTTCGCCTAAGCACCGCAACGATATGACCGAGGTGGAATATGGTGGAGGGGGGCACCGCACATGGCTAAGGAACGATCATGAAGATCAACTAGTGTGTCTAGAGGTGCCCCCTGCCCCCGTATATAAAGGAGGGAGGGGGAGGTGCGGCCGTCCCCCTAGGGGTGCGCTGGAGGAGTCCTACTCCCACCGGGAGTAGGACTCCCCCCTCTTGCCTTGGTGGAGAAGGAAAGGGGGGAGGGGAAAGAGGAAAGGGGGGCACCCCCCCCCTTGTCCTATTCGGACTAGGGGAAGAGGGGGCGCGCGGCCTGCCCTGGCCGGCCCTTCCTCTTCTCCCTCATGGCCCATGTAGGCCCATTAACCCCCGGGGGGGTTCCGGTAACCCCCCGGTACTCCGGAAAAATCCCGATTTCTCCCGGAACGATTTTGTTATCCAAATATAGGCTTCCAATATATCAATCTTTATGTATCGACCATTTCGAGACTCCTCGTCATGTCCGTGATCACATCCGGGACTCTGAACAACCTTCGGTACATCAAAACATATAAACTCATAATGAAACTGTCAACGTAACTTTAAGCGTTCAGACCTTACGGGTTCGAGAACTATGTAGACATGACCTAGAACTATTTCCGATCAATAACCAATAGCGGAACCTGGATGCTCATATTGGCTCCTACATATTCTACGAAGATCTTTATCGGTCAAACCGCATAACAACATACGTTGTTCCCTTTGTCATCGGTATGTTACTTGCCCGAGATTCGATCGTCGGTATCCAATACCTAGTTCAACGTCGTTATCGGCAAGTCTCTTTAATCGTTACGTAATGCATTATTCCGTAACCAACTCATTGATCACATTGCTTGCAAGGCTTATAGTGATGTGCATTACCGAGAGGGCCCAGAGATACCTCTCCGACAATCGGAGTGACAAAAACCTAATCTCGAAATACGCCAACTCAATATCTACCTTTGGAGACACCTGTAGAGCCCCTTTATAATCACCCAGTTACGTTGTGACGTTTGGTAGCACACAAAGTGTTCCTCCGGTAAATGGGAGTTGCATAATCTCATAGTTGTAGGAACTTTGTATAAGTCATGAAGAAAGCAATAGCAACATACTAAACGATCAAGTGCTAAGCTAACGGAATGGGTCAAGTCAATCACATCATTCTCCTAATGATGTGATCCCATTAATCAAATGACAACTCATGTATATGGTTAGGAAACTTAACCATCTTTGATTAATGAGCTAGTCAAGTAGAGGCATACTAGTGACACTATGTTTGTCTATGTATTCACACATGTATTATGTTTCCGGTTAATACAATTCTAGCATGAATAATAAACATTTATCATGATATAAGGAAATAAATAATAACTTTATTATTGCCTCTAGGGCATATTTCCTTCAGCTTTGGCGTTGCCAATCAAGAGGGTACCGACAGCTATGTTCTCTTTGATTCGAATACGACCTATGTTTGAACAGGAAGCCCCCAAATGACCTTGAGAGTTGTTTAACGACGCTGATTGTATTCGATCCACGTCGGACCCAAAATAGGTTAAGCTATGATTCGGATACGATCAAGAAGCCCCCTAGTGAGTTTGGCAGTGTGCCGATCAAAAGGGTTTCGACAGCTATGTTCTCTTTGGTTCGAATACGACCTATGTTTGAACAGGAAGCCCCTAAGTGACTATATAAATGTTGGCATCGTGTCGAGCAAGAGGGTACCGACAGCTATGCTCGATGAGCAGGAAGCCCCCAAATGACCATAATAAGATAAGTCATAAGGCAGGATACCCATGTTTGAACCGCACATCACGTCAGCGAGCTCTTTTTGGCACCCTTTAATCTTTCTGAGAACTTGAACTTGCGAGAGATTAATTCTTTTTGAACCGAAAGTTTAAACCGGATTTGAAAGCTTCTAAACTTTGTGAGAGATAAATTTACCTTGAGCCGGATTTGAACCGGATTTGAGAGCTTCAAATCCTTGTGGTAAATAAATTTCCCTTGAGCGGTTTTTAAACCGGATATTAAGAGTGTCAGTGCTTTGTGGGAGAGAGATGTCTCTTGAACCGGATTTTAAACCGGAATCCTTCTTTTTAAGCTGAAAATTTTCTGACGGCCTTTAAAATTTTGACCAATATAGCGATAGCCTCTGGAACCGGGTTACCTTCCCTCCAATGACTCGGAGTTCTTGAATTCACTAGCACCGGCCAATTTCGCCGAGTCATGTCATTGTAGCCCCCGAGTCTTAAGACGACTCGAGGAGTTGTCTTGAGATTCTTCATATTTGACCGTGATATAAACTGATAGGAGTCATTCAACGTCTCAGTGATATAACTTGTCCTACACTGGAGAACTTGCAAGCCAGAGTAACTGCTCTTTTAAAGAAAGCAATATAGAATATAAAATATACTAGATGAATTTCACCTGATGGTCAGGTCAGTAATTATCACCGTGGAGTTGATGATCACCATGGTGATGCTGAAATCAATCACGGCCGAGCCGGCCGCGGGAGAAGACAGATGAGTCAGCCGCGGTGTTGTAAGCCGGTGTGAACGAGCAAGTTGTCCTCCTCGTTGTAAGATGGTGCGGATGCATGAACCGCCACGAGGGCAGATGAGCGAGTCGTCCGTGGTGTTGCAAGGCGGCATAGACGGGCGAGTCGGTCACGGCATTGTAAGCCGGTGCGGAGGTCCGTTGACTAAGGACGACCACCTGCGCCGAATAATGTTGGCACGCCTTCATCTCCGTGGTATAATGCCACTTTGTAATAAATAATTCTCCTGCATATAAGACACAGCAGGGCAAAGCAATTTTGCTCGGACGAATTAATATGTGCTTAAAGATAAATAGAATAAATAGCACCTGGTATTTTTCGGATGTTGATAGGGAGGCCAGCGAGATGACACGGTGACTCGTCCCTAGGCGGGTCAAACCCCGTGTTGCAGGCAGAGTTTGAGCTACTAGGCTCCTGTGTGTACGTATGGATTTTTCCTTTTGATTCCACTGGAGTACTTACTGTTTGATGATTCCTCCTTAATTGCTGAAGTGATTTGACTACCATCAAAAGTATTGTTTAACTTGTGGCCACACTTGGAGTCGTACTTTGGTGTCTGAGTGCCACTGGAGCTTGGAGTGGACAAGTCACATGTCCATGCCGTGGGCCCGTAATCCCCGAAATTTGTGTTTACCTCATACAACCTGCTTTCTTGCGTATACGCATAGCCATCAGAAATACTAACTCAAAAATTGAATTAGCACTCAGCTTTTGGCCTTTATGTGATGCAGCAGCAGCGTAGCACCACAACTGGGATCAGGCGGCTTAGAGGCGCGGTGCGGGCAGCTCAGAGGTCCAGCAGAGAGGGCGGTTTGAAGTAAAGCATGGCGAGAGGCGGCCGCGGCGACTCGCCGCTGAGGCGAGGAGACCCGGCGGCTGTCGACGATTGATTCGGCCCTGATGGCGGGAGCGGCGACTCGCAGGTGAGGTCGAGCCCTTGGCGACTCACTGCAGCAGCTGGGCAGGCCGGGTTACGGCGGGATGAGTCGGCCGGGCTCTCTCGAGGAGAAGGGCGGAGACAAAGCAGTGCTCGAGGCGAAGCAGCAGCCTTGGCCATCGGGCCCACGGGCGGTTGAGGTGAGGTGGAGCTGCGGTGGCTTGAAACCGGCGGCGAGACACGGCGTCTTGGCGGTTTACAGAAGAAACAGAGTTAGAGTCCAGTGTTAGAAGGGAAAGAGAGGATTGGTGGAATAATTGTTCATTGTATTGTTTGAGCCTCGTGAGCATATATATAGAAGTACATGATCATCTTGAAGTACAAGACAAGGTAGAATAATATCCTACGCTATCTTAGCTTTCCTATACAATCATGTTACTCAACATCCAGGCATGAGTCGGCCGCGGCGACTCAAGCAAGGCGCGACCCGTGGTTTGCAGAGAGCGGAGCCGGCGACTTGGCGGCTCGAACGTGCAGCAGCAAGGCGATGGTTCAACGCAGGCGTGATGGCGGAGTCCTTCTCAGAGAGGCAGAGGCGCGAGGCCAGCCGCGGCCAGAGGCGGCTCACCACGCGGAACGGCTCAGGCAGAGGTGGCCATGAGATCGAGGCGGAAGCAGAGTCCATGGGTGACTCGGAGGTGCCTTGTTCAATTACGATATGTTTGGAGTCTTCCATCGATACGTAAAGAACAAGCTGATTTTGACTCTGACTTCCGCGATTGTAGCAGCATCAATTATCCAATCCTCTGGGGGAGTTGTTCCTGTAACTATTTTTTACTCCCTCCGTTCTGAATTATTTGTCTTGAATTTATCTAGATACAGATTTATCTAGACCCATTTTAGTGCTAGATACATCCGTATCTAGACAAATCTAAGACAAGTAATTCGAAACGGAGGGAGTATTTGGCAAGTAGCCTAGCAAAGAACCCGTCCAGAACACATGTGACTCGCTGAAACAGACGTTGTCTCGGTTTGCATGGCGGCTGCTGCAGCAAATATTGATCGGCCTTCGGATTCGGCGACTCGTCATGCCACGCGCGGGGCGGCCCACACAAAACCCTAAAATCTCTTCGTTTCTAATTAATCTCGTATCCGTCAGCTCCGAAGTTAACCATAATTTTAACAAATTTGCCGGCTCTGCTTGTGGTTGTCCGGTGGCTCACGCAACCGTTCCGTGCCGGCTCTTTCTCATCTGCCCAATCGCGAGTTTCTCGATCCCTGAGATAGATCCCTTCAAGAACTCAACATCATCGTGCGCAAGCCCCACGGTGGGCGCCAACTGTCGTGAAATTGTCACATCAGATGTCCTAGTGTGAGGACTTAGTTGTGAGGCCAACGCATCTATGCGGTAGCTTGAAGGGGTTGGTCGGAATCGAGAGATGCGAGGCGGATCAACACACAAGACAAGGATTTAGACAGCTTCAGGCCCCAGGAAACATCATCCGGTAATAGCCCTACATGCTGTTTGTGGCTAGGTCTCATTATGCTCATGAGGGAGTCGCCGGTAAGCCGGCTCTCCTCTAGATTATTGCTTCTTGCTTGTCCCTCTTTGGGGAGCCCTGCCCCTCCTTATGTAAATTGAAGGGGCGGCTTACATGTAGAGTCCTATTAGGATTAGAACTAACTTATTCTCTATTATAAGTCGGATACAAGTACGGGTCTTGCTTCCTCGTAAAGGAAATATTCATCATGCCTTCTGTCTTAAGCCGGCCCACCATAATATGAGCCAGCCTACTGGGCCTTGGGCCTAGTCTTCTATGTGACCCGCCGTCGGGGTCATTCGTGAGTCGTCTGACCTGTGAGCCGGCAGACCCGTGAGTCGCCAGTCCTATGGTGGGTCGTCGTGAAGCGCCAAGTCCGGCTGGGTCATACCGCGGGGTATATCCCCGACACGCGGGAAGAACCTTCTTTAGATACTTCAGAAGCTCATCCAGGCTTGTATCTGTCCATTTGTTTTTTGCCTTCGTCTTTAGAACTTCTAGTGTGAAACTCAAGCGGGTCACCTCGGGATTGCAACCATCATATAAAGGAGTCATCGAGTCTACCTCCAATTGCGCCAGTTTGGCCTCCTCTCTTGAAGTAGCTCTGTAACTAGTCGTCTTCTTGCGAAGCAGGTCTCGAACATGTGGGCCCCGCATGGCTGAACTTAGTAGCGATGAAGACGGCGGCGTGTCCGCGTCTTCTCCGCCTTGAACTGCCTCTTCGCCATCGACATTTCCGAGGCCGTCTTCCTCTTCGGGCACATAATCGGTCATCTCTTCGTCTGGTGGCCCCATGTCGTTATTTCCTGCCCCGTCGACGTCCTTATCATCATCTTCACTTATCCACCGAGTATGGCCATGCATGAAACCATGCATGACAGGTGCGCCTTGAATTTACCACCCTGAAAGGGGTTGAGCCTGACTCTTCCTTTGCATTTTCAACACGGACATAAAACATCCTTCAGTCTTTTTCATACATGTCATACACAGTGGATTGCCAGTATCTTTCCACCAACCTTCCATTGACCCTCATGATCACCTGCGTGCGGAGCAAATATTATAACCACGTATATATGCATGCATGGATCAAATTCATACAAAAATTCGGCATGACCTTCCCTAAACATAGGACATATTGAGTTTGCTCGAAATTTGCCGAAACGGAATTGAATCGACATTTCGGCAAAACATAGGCAACTCATGTCACTCACATGCCACACACAATTCGGTATATTCATATCGCACATAGTTTCGGTCCTAATCGCAAACACACATATTTCCATTCTTGCACAACTCTTTTTTTGCTCGCCTATTTGTCGAGAGGAATATCGAGCACCTTCTTATAATTAGCTAGTAGCTCTAGACAGTGAGGTACCTACATAAAAAATATAGCTCCGACTAGCTAGGGAGAGAGAGAGAGAGCTATGAGAGGGAGGAGGGAGGGTACTAATGGAGGGGGTGGTGGAGGGGCAAAGAAGAGAAGGGGAGAAGGGGCAAAAGAAAGGAAGAGGAAGGAGGGAGGGCATTAATGGAGGGGGTGGTGGAGGGGCAAAGAAGAAAAGAGGAGGAGGCGCAAAAACAAGGAAGAGAAAGGAGGGAGGGCATTAATGGAGGGGGGAGGAGGGGCAAAGAAGAGGGGGAAGGATTGAAGAACAAGCAAGTGCAAGAGGGAGGGGGGAGAAAGAAAGGGGGAGGAAGAAGGGGGGGAAGGTGACAGATATTTTGCCTGGCGACCATAGCAGTAACGCGGGGCACCAAAGCGCGCTACTGCTATGTGTGCCAGCCAAAATATCTACTGATACATAAAACTAGCTATAGCGCTTGCCCAAAAAATACGCTACTGGTAAAAGATTACACATTAGAGAAGTATATTGGTGTGAAAGTCAAGGCATGTGTTCAGAGATCTGTTATGTATTCATGCATATATTATTCGAAATTCAGTGCTCTGATACTATTTCCAAGTTATTAAACTCTTCCCGCAAAAAAAAAAAGTCTTCCTGAATTGCTATGGTGATGACACCCAGTTTTATCTGGACACTCATGCTTAGTCATGTTTCAGGTTTCCTTCACTGGCAAGGGAGAAACTCAGTCCAGGAAACAGTTGTCAAGGGGGTCCTCAGTAAAGAACGGCGTTAACACCGATCTTCGCTATCTGGAAACTCAGTCCATGTTTCAGGTTTCCCTCACTGGCATTAACACTGATCTTCGCTATCCAACAATGTTCTGGATCGTCAGTACAGAACGGCTTTTGAGAGTATCATTTAATTATTTCTTTCTTTCTCTTGACCTGTTTATCCTCTTCATAGAAGAACCGTCATATTCCTGTTTCTTCAAACGAATTAAATCGAACATAATATCAATATGATGTCATACATCTCATCGGTTAGTGTCTGTTATGCTGTTCATTAAGCTAAATCACATGGTACACAACTGCTGCTGGGAACATCCATCTGAATATTTGCTGCTGCTTTCGGCAAGTCCTGTTGTAGGTGTAGTCAGGCGTCTGGCCGACCTGGTGGACACCCGGTTCATAGCCACCACATTCAGGCCGGAGCTCCTCAAGGTGGTGGACAGGATCTATGGCGTGATGTACAAGAACAGGGTGAGCTACATCAACGTGGTGTCCAAGGACAAGGAGCAAGCCACAGAGGTCATCAAGCATGACCGGAAGCACATTGCCAGCTGAGGCCGACCGAGGCTCTGCCCAGACCGTGCGTGTCGTTCCTCTTAACATTTTCAGTTAAATCTTGGCTGCCCTCATCATACGCACGACCATCTTTGTTTCCTGCAGAAAGATGCTAACACAGGAAGGGAAAGATACCTGGTCATGTGTGTTGCCACTAGTTGTGTATGTGTAGTTAGCCTTTGGACTGGTAACCTGTTGGAGTATGCTTTTGGAACATGAGCGTGATTGGAAATGCACGCTTTTAGATTCATCTATTTGTACTGCACTGCTGCAAAATTTGCCCATCTGGAGCCTGCTGATAACCCGAGAAATAAGAGTTATGTTTTTTTTTTGAAGCACTGCACTGCACCGTAGAACAATTGTTCTACGGTGTTTTCTATTATATAAAAGCACGTTACAATGGCAAGGAAAAAAGAGAACAGAATAAAAGCCTAGTCTAGAGCACACAAACTAAGCCAAACTAACCAATCCCAGATTTTGGAAGCGAATACATGACTTAAAAATTGTCAGTTAAGCACAGTTGGAACATTGCAGCATGCTTGTTCTTGATCTTCCATTGGAGAAGAAGTAGATCCTGCTTGAAAGCATATCTCCAGCTTTGGATAATGGGCGCACCATTCTTGAAGATCTTGTCATTCCTCTGTAACCATCATCTATACTGAAAGGACTTGGAAGAGATTCCATAGCAAGAATTGCATCTTCATAACCAGAAGTGCCTTTTTTCCTGTTGGCGATGAGAGGATCGCAACATGTTTGTGCAAAATGACAATCCCAGAGTAGATGATAAATGGTCTCCTCAGCCTCTTGATTACAGATTGGTCAGTGGTAGTCCTCCACAAGGAAACCTTTCCTGTGAAGCAGGGATCTAGTGTTCACTCTGTTGTGAGCAACAAGCCAAAAAAATAAAAATGATTTTATGCTTGAGTCTGCTTGAGCTCCCCCAAATGAGCTTGAAGATAGGGCGTTCATCCAGCTCCCCCAGCAGATAATTATACATTTTCCTCGATGAGAGTTTAGTGGTGACTCCCTTAAGGCCCAACGAGTCTATAAAAATAAGGTTGCGTAGTAGACATCAGTCATGCAGCCTGTCCACACTTGAAGATATGTGGGCCACATCTGTTCGCACACGAACACGTCACCATGTACCTCCAACGCCGAGGGTGATGCACCGCAGCTCACGTCGAAGGAGACCCGACCGGAAGCGCGGTACGCAGGCAATCCGGCGGGTGCTTTTGAGGACTCGAAACCCCACACGCCCGGGAGGGACCCCGTCTGGGCGCGCGGCGGCTATGGGCTGCCCTAGGTCGACCTGATCGCCCCTAGGGCCTCGAGGTTCGCCGCCCTGCAATGAAGAAGAACGAACGAAGAACGAGGAAGAAGAAGAACTAGGGTTAAGGAGAAAAGATAAAAGATAAAAAGTGGTAAATTGATTGATCGATTGTGTGTTGTTCAATCGGCCGTCACCCCTTAGATATATAAGAGGCGGCTGGACTTCCCGTGCAAGGAAAAGGCTTGGATTCACGTCCAAAACCCTAGTCAAATTCGGATTGGTTTTGTCCGAACTTTCCAAAACTGTTCGGTTTAAACTGGCTGCATCTTGCGGGTCTTTTTTGTGCTGGTAAACGATCTCGGATGGAAACGAGCCCAAAAGCAATCTTGACCGTTTCGATGAGACGAACAACTTTTATGTTGAACGTTTTTTGATCAGAGGTCATCTTGAGGGTCAAATCGGTCACACAAAACAGGCTATCCCTCGCGCTACCCATCAGACATGGTGTCTGGTGGGGCGCGCCAGTTTTTGCCTCCTGACAGGGCTGTATTCTGATGGCTCTAACTTTTGCATACGAGCTCGGATTGGAACGATTTTTATATCAAAATCAATCGTTTTGACGAGACGAAGACAATCCGTGTAGATGATTTTTCCATTTGAGGTCGTCTTGGGGGCTTAATCAGCCAAACTATACTCTGAATATGAGATCTTAGTACTTTGAGCATAGTTTCGGCTTTCGAGATGAAATCGGACTGTGATGACCCAAACTTCAAAGATGTTCATATCGACAACACGAAACTCTTTCATGAAGATCACTTCTCCATTTGAGGCCATCTTAAATAAGTTATTGACCGTGCCAAAATCTGGTGTCAACACATGCCCCCCTGTTTTTCGGCAAAGTTTGTGTGCCGAAAAATAACTTCCTCATAGCTTGTTCTAAGGACGATGTCAACACTCCATCGGCCATTTTGCATGTTTTTAGGACGACAAGTATATATCAGCCATTGCTTGTTTGAACCTCTTGATGCAAACTTGGGTGAAAACTTCTCAGCTTCTATAACAATCCAGTGATAAGGTTCCATAGATCAAAACCATCCTCCGAACCATATTGTTCACCCTTTCGCTAGGATTTTGCAGATAATCAAGAATGAACTTCCTTCAATCCTTACTTCGCCTGCATAAAAGTTTCATTAGTGGCCGAAGCGGTGGGCTTCGATTCAGCCTTACCTATGTTGACAAGACCTAGCATCGGCTATTGATAGAAATGCAATACACCATGATTAACATAGTAGCCGGACGCTTGCTGTGCCAACTCTTTCGAATTGTCATGCCTAGATATATGAACAATTTCAAAGCAACCCAAGGTAAATCTTGCATCTAGACATACCAAAAGATAAACTATAAGTGATCCGTCAAAACATTGATAACCCTTGGATATTTGTTGCACTACTAATAACGAATCACCGGAAGCCTCAATATGTATAGCACCTATATCAAGGCAAAGCTCCAATCCGAATGACAATGCATATTTGGCTTTGATGATTGTGCAAAAATATTATAAGCGGTCTGAGGTGCACAAAATAGCTCCATATGAAGATAAATAAGCAACACCAACACCTTGGCCATTGCCACAAATTTACCATCGAAAATAATCTCCATAGTACTAGAAAGACAAGGGCAATATCAATGAACATGTACCTCATTTTGGCCTCTACTTGAACTAAGGACGATGTTAGGATACTACATCAGCCATGCTTTGACATATTCTTAGGGCGATAGATAAATATCGGCCATCAACATAATGCCCATGTAGAATTCATTCACCAAATCATGTATAGCCGAAATAAACTAATGAAATAGCAATCAAATATTTCGGCCCTTTGGATTAGCAAAAAAATGTAGCTAATAAAATGTATAGAGATTTGGTAATACCCTCTCATGATGCAGAAAATTATGTCGCTTCCATGGATTAAAATAAATCCAGGGAGGGTAATTTATCATACCTGATGATGAATTCCATGGCAAAGGCATCAATTGTATGGTTGAAGAATATGGATGATGTGCTAACCGAAGATTTTGATGGGGTGATGCAAACCTTCGGCTTAACTGTTTTTGGCTTCCATCCTTCTCTTTCTTCACTTTTGTAACACTTGTTGCAATAGAAACATGCACATCATTTTTGTTTTGATTGATCTTCTTGGGAACCCATGCCATGTTCTTCTTTCTCAGCTCTTGTGCACTAAGATTTTGTAATTCCTTCTTTTTCCAATATGATAAGCCGAGTGAGCAGCTCGACTGTGATTTTGTTTCAACCAATGGCAACTCTTTTTGGGCCTTGTGCACCCTCAACTTCTTTTCTTCAGATTTGGCACTCTGATTTTTATCAATTGATTGTTTCACTTCTTTGCCTTTTGTAGCCAATGTCAACACTTTAATTGGCTCTTTGTTATTTGAGATCAAATCTGAAGCAGCACACTTACGACCATCTCTTTTCACGCGGTAAACTTGCTTTACCACCTCTTTCTTCTTTCTTGAGCTCTGGACCGATTCCTTATGATTGAAACGGTCTTTGACGCGTGATTGTTGAAATGTTGATCTCCTTGGAGCTGCATAGTATTGGTGAGATGGTCTAGAATAAGATGGAGAATGTACCCTTGTATCATACCTGTCCCATGATGAATATGTATCTATATGAGCATAGGGAGGTATCCACGGCATTGGCATCGGCGGCCCAAAATAAGGATATAAATATGTTGCATTAAAATTATCACTTTGCCAATACCGATCCTCATATTTGCGCCTTGGGGGTGATCTTGGTTTCTTTGCATAATTTGGCCGATAAGCATTCTTCTCTTCACTCTTCTTTTGATATTTATCCAATAGTTCAGCAAAGGTGATTTTTGATCTCTTACACTTGCGCTTATTCTGGCCTTTGTTTTCTTTTGGTTTGCTTTCATCGATCATTAGATTTGCTTGCTGCCCCCCAGTCTTTGGCGTCTCCATTGTAGCTTCGATGGAACTCCCTCCCTCAAGATTATGCTCATTATGCTCTTCAACAACTTCTTTACTTGAAAGCTTGATCCCATCACCTGCAGCTTTTACATTCTTTTTAAATGGATCGGCTTGAAGCAGCCGATGTAAAAACTTTTTGCCATCGGGACCAATCGGAATAGACTGGTCATCTCCTGGTGTTTCAACAAACTTCAATCGTCCTTTTTCAATGGCCGATTTAACTATTTGACGAAACATGTTGCAATCCTCAAAATTATGCTTGGACGAATCATGCAACTTACAATACATTCGTCCTTGGATTGATGGCTTAACATGGTGATCAAGAATTGTAATGTAATTATTTTTCAGCAACAAATCAAATATCTTATCACACATGCTTGAATTGAAAGTATACTTCTTGTTTCCTAGCCGATCTTGCTGTTTGAACGGCTTTGGAGAAAAGCAAACGAATGGTTCAGATTTGGAATCTCCCCATTCGGCTATGTATTGTGTTTTCCACTCTATCTCCGATGTCTTTGGATATGATATTATATTAACATCGGTTTTCTCAATAGAACTTAACCTTGGCTTTAAATTTCTGAAACAAAGATATTTAGAACATACATGTCTCAGTGAGACCAAGTGTAAGCCAAGTAAGAAATAAGCAAAGCTACCCAACTAGATATGAACTTTAGAGAAAGCAACGGGAAAAGCTTTGGCTGTAACAATAAGTCATTATCGGTCTTTATAAATGGTGCAATGGGTTGACCGATATGTTCCATAACAATTTTACTGCTAACAAGTAAATTACCCTTCCTCATTGGTCTTTCAAAATTACTTATGAGAATATTTCTTATAGATGCATCAATAATGAAGTTGCGACCAAATCTGAAAATAGGTAAAGTACTCGCTATGCATACCTCTTCAAATATGTTGGGAGAGCATGATAGTGGTGCCATTTGAAGAACATCTTGCTCCGTCTTTGGATGGCTCCCCAACAACTTGTCATCATCTTTTTCTTGAACCCGTGCATCATTGCTTTGAAGATTTTTGTCGGTCGAACTTTGTTCGGCTACTTGTTCTTGTCCTTGAAGCTTGTCAATTTCTACGGCTCGGAACTCATAGGGCAGGAAGTAGGTTCCATTAACTTCAGAAAAATCAAGCACCGTTGTTTTCCTATGCTTGCCATGCCCTTTCTCAATAATGCTTGCCTCGTTGGATTTGATGGATTCAGAATATATACTACTTGATTCGGCTTTTTCAACCGAAGCACTTTCATGTTCTGAATCATCCTTCTTTTTATTGATAGTACCAATTGGCAATGCTTCTTTTATCTGAGCCAATTCTTTTTCTATTTGTTTCTGACGGCGAGCGGCAAAATTAGCTTTAAGCTTTTTCTCAATTTCAGCCCACTCCGGATATGATTGCCCCCCAATGCTTTTAGATTCTTTCGGCAATGACACACGGGTGTTGCCGAAATTTTGCAATTGTGTAGGGGGTGTATAATATGATGTAGTACTAGGTGAAGGCATATGCATTGTTGTAAGACCATCCTTTTGCTCGCCAATTTTATCAATTGGCAAAGATTCATCTTCTTGCAAAACTCTAGCTTTTATTGCGGCATAATCAGGAAATAGCCCCTTTTCATGTTGTTCAAGGCAAAGAGCACTAATTCTCTTATTTTGGGCTAAACTCTTCAATGCAGCCACCACTACCTCATCTTCTACAATGTTGGGCACAACCGCTCCTGTAAAATTTACATTCATTCGGCTATAACCAGGAAGGTGTGAAGCCGAATTATGAGCATCTACAGTTGTGTATGGTGCCGAAGAATTAGTAACATGAGGTGTAGCATATGACGGTTGAGAGTAACTGGCCGAATAGCCACTAGTAGCATGGCCAATTCTCTCATTCATCGGCATGGTTGGATTACTATATTGCACATTAGCTGCCGATGAATAAAAGGGTGAAACACTTTCTTGTATGGCATTGGAAATTCTAACTTGGGGTGTTTCAAATTGATTAATCGAACTCATCATGTTGCTCATCGGCATATGAATTTGCTGGGTTGCCGATGCGTGTGAGTTGGGATACATATGTTGCATGTTGCTGAATTTATAAGAATTTGAAACATGAAGATTGTTTTGCATCGGCCCTTGCACATAATTAGATGCATGACTGATAAAACTAGGGCTAGCCGATACATTATCCTCAATAGGTGATCCAGCAACAACATAAGGATTATTTGCATCTACAAAGGGGAATTGGGTATTCATATTACCTTTGTAGATTGCAGCAACTTGATGACGATCTCTTCGTAGCAAGAACGGGCTGGAGACCGTTCAAAGCTTCGTTCCCAGCGGAGTCGCCAAAAAGTGTGTTCGCACACGAACACGTCACCGTGTACCTCCAACGCCGAGGGTGATGCATCGCAGCTCACGTCGAAGGAGACCCGGCCGGAAGCGCGGTACGCAGGCAATCCGGCGGGTGCTTTTGAGGACCCGAAACCCCACACGCCCGGGAGGGACCTCGTCTGGGCGCGCGGCGGCTATGGGCTGCCCTAGGTCGACCTGATCGCCCCTAGGGCCTCGAGGTTCGCCGCCCTGCAATGAAGAAGAACGAACGAAGAACGAGGAAGAAGAAGAACTAGGGTTAAGGAGAAAAGATAAAAGATAAAAAGTGGTAAATTGATTGATCGATTGTGTGTTGTTCAATCGGCCGTCACCCCTTAGATATATAAGAGGCGGCTGGACTTCCCGTGCAAGGAAAAGGCTTGGATTCACGTCCAAAACCCTAGTCAAATTCGGATTGGTTTTGTCCGAACTTTCCAAAACTGTTCGGTTTAAACTGGCTGCATCTTGCGGGTCTTTTTTGTGGTGGTAAACGATCTCGGATGGAAACGAGCCCAAAAGCAATCTTGACCGTTTCGACGAGACGAACAACTTTTATGTTGAACGTTTTTTGATCAGAGGTCATCTTGAGGGTCAAATCGGTCGCGCAAAACAGGCTATCCCTCGCGCTACCCATCAGACATGGTGTCTGGTGGGGCGCGCCAGTTTTTGCCTCCTGACAGGGCTGTATTCTGATGGCTCTAACTTTTGCATACGAATTCGAATTGGAACGATTTTTATATCAAAATCGATCGTTTCGACGAGACAAAGACAATCCGTGTAGATAATTTTTCCATTTGAGGTCGTCTTGGGGGCTTAATCAGCCAAACTGTACTCTGAATATGAGATCTTAGTACTTTGAGCATAGTTTCGGCCTTCGAGATGAAATCGGACTGTGATGACCCAAACTTCAAAGATGTTCATATCGACAATACAGAACTCTTTCATGAAGATCACTTCTCCATTTGAGGCCATCTTAAATAAGTTATTGACCGTGCCAAAATCTGGTGTCAACAACATCTTCTACATGAGTTTTACAGATTGGCCGTTGTCCTGAAGTAGCTCCTCGATGAGAGTTTAGTGGTGACTCCATTGAGGCCCAACACGAGTCTATAAGAATAAGGTTGCGTAGTAGACATTAGTCATGCAGCCTGAACACACTTGAAGATGTGTGGGCCACATCTTCTACATGAGTTTTACAGATTGGCCGTTGTCCTGAAGTAGCGATGCGTCGAACATACTAACATGTGATTTCATTATGTATGCATCACCAAAAGAACACTATCCGGAACTTTCAAATTCCAGAGCTTCTTTCAAACCAAATGAGGTATTGTCCCTCAAATTCCTGATGGACTAGTATAGTTACATGTATAGATTTCCCCCCACCACTTGTAATAAGCTGACCGAACACTAAAAATATCAGACTTTGTCAGGTGCCAAGCAAAGAAATCTTTGGTATGTTGTTGGTATACAGGAATATGCAGAATGCGCTCTGCATCAAGATGCCAGAAATTGTCCCTAATCAGCATTTCGTCCCAATGACCAGAAACAAGATCAATAAGCTCGCTAACTCTGGTAAATGTGCAATCTCCCCGGTTTATAACAATCTTCCTGTTTGAACTATTCGGCATTTAACAATCCCCCCATATGTTTACTTTTAGTCGTTTCCAACCCACCAGATACAAACTTTTGGGGAAGTTTGAACTCTAGCCCAAATACTTTGCCAAGCATAGGAGAAGCTTTTTTTTAAGTTGACAATTAAGCAAGTCACCCTCTAGATAATATTTGAACCGCGTCACTCTATCACATAGTGAATCATAGTTATCAATCAGTCTCTAATGCATCTTGCATCTTGCGTTTGTCTTCTCTAATGCGATATTGCATTAGTGATCCCCTTACAATTTTTGGGGAATATGAACACACTCATCGGATATGTTGGGATAGCTCGAGCCACCGTCATTATCAGAGCCTCCTTACCACCATAAGATAACATTTTCCCCTTCCATCCGTTGATGATTTTCGGTATTCTTTGATGAAATTTTGATTTTCTGAATTCTTTGATGATTTTCTGAATTCTTTCAGTAAGATGTTTAAGACAGTCAACCCTATCCAACCCAATCATGGAAGGGAGCCTCAGCTACTCATCAGATAGAGATTTCGTCATAATGTCCAAGATTATACAGGTCTCCACTTTGTCATCAACAACAATATTAGGGCTAAACCCTTGTTTAAATTAATAAAGCTGGCCATGATAATTTCAGCTTTACTACATGGTGGGCCGTGATAATTTCAGCTTTACTACATGGTGTGCATGAAGCAGACAATATATGAAGAATGCTACTCTACGCGAACTAAGATGGGGCGTGCTACCCGTCGGCGGGCGGATCTTTTTAAAATATCCGCCGCCTCGCTAGCCGTCCGATCTAGGTTGCTCAGCTTAGGATTCCTCTTTGCAACAAGAGTCTTGTTTCAGAAACAACAATGACTATTGCAATAAGAGCTCTGTTTTAGAAACACATCGATGATTATTGCAACAATAGATCTGTTCCAGAAACATTGGTGATGTTGCAAGGCATATGTGCGTATGATCCTTCTTTGCAACAAGAGCTTTATTTCAGAAAAAAAAACCGTTCACTATCGCAACAAGATCTTTGTTTCGGAAACATGACGCGCAAGGCTGGGACGGATCCAGCAGGGAGGGCTCCCCGACACCGACGGTGGCGTTGGAGAGGCCGTGCGCTGCGCCACGCACCGCTGGAACGATGACCGGGCCTTGCAGATCTTAGTTACCGACGTCAGGCGGTGCTCGCCGATCTAGATGCAGGGGAATGGCGGCGGTGGAGCTTCCCATCCCGATCCAGATCACGCAACACACCAGTTGTTTTGATCGGGGAGATCATAACAATGACTCAATTGCAAAACCTAGTTTAGATAATACGTTGCTCCTAGCCATCTGGTTAAAATCAGATCCAATGGCCATGGAGGCGGCAGACGCGTGCATCATTATCCTTCAGGTGATCCCAATCATCTTCCATATTTTTAACATAATCTTTGTGGCGACACCATTTTTTTTTTCCGCCGAAATTATGTGGCCCACATTTTGGCTGAAGTAATTAAAAGCAAAGGAGAGAAAAAAAATTGAGCCAAAGAACACGTGCTTTAACAGCATTTTAGGCCGGGAGGTCTCATCTGCTACTGCTTGAAGGCGGCCATGAGCAAGGAGGCAGACTACGTCGTGTGCAACCCCGCGACGGAGGAGATCTGGGCCGTGCTGCCCGTGCCCCCCAAGAAGCTGACGCGTGACGAACCTCAGCACCGCCCGCCTGTGCTTTGACCCGGCCGTCCCCCGCTGTTTCAAGGTGCTCCTGTTCGTGCAAAGTATCATGGGGATCCAGAGGGTGGAGAAGCCACCCGCTGCTCGGTAAATTTTGGAGCGGCTTAGTGTTTGCTGGGTCGGCATGGCTCCAGTGCCTTCATGAGAATCAGATGTCGGGTATGGTCTAGATTTCTTTGGATTAGGGTAGTGTGGATTGGATAACTCCTCCTTGTGTCCATTTGTTTAGTTCAAGTACCTTTACTCCTCAACTTGTTATCCACCACAGTTAAATATCAAAAATGTTAACGCCCACACGTGTGGGCGTTGATCATCTCGACCACACGCATCCATCACCGTCCAGTACTATATGCACGAATCTTGGCACAATCTGGCTGATTTTCTATGCCACGTAGGACAAGGTGTGTGTGTGGTGTGTGACATAGTTCGCCCACACATCCATTTTACCACACGGAGGGGCCGGTGTGTGGGCGTTTAGCAGTTCACCCACACACCAGTTTTCAGTCACGCACAAGGACTGGTGCGTGGGCATTTGCCATCTCGCCCACACGCCCGTCCCCTCTCCCACACCCAAGCTGCTAGTTGCCATGTGTTTTTGCAGCGCACATGGCAACTGCCCCTAGTGTGCTTTATAAGCAGGTGGCAATTCTCTTTTTTTACCCGAGTTGCCATGTGTTTTTGCAGGGTACACGGCAACTGCCTAGTGTGCACGTAAGCAGATGGCAACTCTCTTTTACCAAGTTGCCATGTGTTTTTGCATGGTACATGGCAACTGCCGTAACGTGCACGTAAGCAGATGACAACTCTTTCCTTTTACATGGCAACTGCCCTAGCATGCTTGTGAGCACATGGCAACTCTCTCAACTGCCTAGTGTTAGTATGTGGCAACTCCTAAAGTTATGAAATCATGGCAACTACATTAGATCAGACCATACATGGCAACTGCAGTTGTCCGACATGGCAACCGTAGTTCAGCGACATGGCAACTGCAGTTAAACGAACATGGACGAGGGTCTGGACCATGGCAACTGCGGGCGCGCGGTGGGCGTCACGCGTCGCGTGCGGGACCAGGAGGGTACGAGGTCTGACATACGGGCGTGTGGGCGTTATCAACTTCGCCCACGCGCACGCGTGTGAGAGGGTTCGGGAGGGGAAAAAAGATGTGTGTGGGCATTAGTTGTTTTGCCTACATTTAGGTGTGTGGGCTGGTTGCTGTCCATGCCACACGAGGCGTGTGGCACAACTACCCGATACACCACATGTGTGGCAGTTATCGGGACCCTTAAATATGGGAATTTTTTTCAAAACTATGTTATTTTTTGTAGCAATTTCGGAAACTATAGCGTAGAATGAAGAAAACGCAAAACTAGTAGCCCGTCGGCCAGGAGTGGGCCGAAAAGGCAGTTTTCGGCCAGGGTGTGGCCGAAGTAGGCTTTTCGGCCACGGTTGGGCCGAAAACACGTTGTTGGCGGGGGCGCGGCCGAAAATAGTAGCTTCGGGTGCCAGGAGGCCGAACTGGGCCGTTTTCGGCCCACCGGTGACCGAAGCTGGCCTTTTCGGCCAGGCTTCGACCGAAGAGCTTTTCGGCCAGGTGTAGGCCGAAAAGGTGCGGATAAGCACCGTTCGCCCCTGCGCTGCTGTTCTTCGTTGGATCCTTCTTCGTTTCCCTTTCTCTCTCTCTCAGTTCTTCTCTGTAGAACTCCCCCCGCGCCGATCTCCTCCATTTGCCACTCATTTGCAAATCCAACCCACAG
This sequence comes from Triticum aestivum, assembly GCF_018294505.1. Classification (NCBI taxonomy): domain Eukaryota; kingdom Viridiplantae; phylum Streptophyta; class Magnoliopsida; order Poales; family Poaceae; genus Triticum; species Triticum aestivum. The sequence goes on along the minus strand of NC_057795.1, from coordinate 683,931,742 downwards.
AATCGGTAGATCATAGCAATCTCCACCGGCCTACGGTGTTATTTTTTGCTATGGGATAGTTTTTGATGTGTAGAGGAGCAGCCATGGTGGGGAGGAGGAGCCATGGTGGAGAGGAGGACGGGTAGTAGGTGGTGGTGACTAGTAGCAGCAGCTGCAGAGGAGGAGGTGGTGAGGAGGAGGAGGAGGAGGAGCAGGTTGGGGGCTGACCGGAGTTGAACCTCCGGTCGTCGGGGGCGGCGTTGTCGTTCTTCGGTGGTGCAAGTACTTCGCGAGGTGGCCGGTGCCGCTGAGTCAAAGAGAGAAGCAAGAAGCGGACACACAGGCCGAAGGTATAATCACGTCGTCACAAATATTATGTAAATATTAGCGCATAGTTCGTGTAGCGGATAATATTAGTGTTCGTTGTGAATTTCAGTGTTAATTTAATTTAGGAGGCATTTTAGCGCATAGTTCGTGTAGCGGATAATATTAGTGTATATCATGAATTTTAGTGTTATTATATTTTTGGAGGCATTTTAGCGCATAGTTCGTGTAGCGGATAATATTAGTGTATATTGTGAATTTTAGTGTTAATATATTTCTGGAGGCATTTTAACGCATAGTTCGTGTAGCGGATAAAATTAGTGTATATTGTGATTAATATAGTTTAGTTAGTGTATATAAGTCATATTATGAATTTTAGTGTTAATATATTTTTGGAGGCATTTTAGCGCATAGTTCGTTGTGATTAATGAGAAGATGGCAATGTCTGACAGGTGAAAATGTCTGAATCAGTAAATCTGAATGTTTACTACGGCGCTGGTAATGTTCGATATAATGAGTTGGGGGTTGATCTTAGCGAGTTTAAAAATGGCGTTATGACACTAGCTGACCCGGACAGACTGGACATTAGACAGTTGAAGTACTGGTTGACAACTAGTTTCGGTCTGGATCCTGAAGTATGTTCCGTCAGTATTCATGCATTGTGGACCAAATCTTGTAAAAATGTCAAGTGGGAGTTGATGCCGGTAGATAGGAGCCAGCATTGGTTGTCCCTGTTAAGACGCTGCCGAGACCGAAGAATCCACCCATATGCACTTGTGCAACCTGTGCCGAAGGAGGAGAATACCGTACAACTCCACAGGGGGTATGAACCCGGCCAAGGCAGTGAAGTGGCTAACGAGATTGTTTTATCCGGATCACAGCCACAAGATGTGGATGCTAGCCAACCGGAGAAAGAGTCAGACTACGTGCCACACAATGTTTATGGTCCTGATACTGGGCAGAGTAGCCAGTCGATAATATTAGCTGTTTCTGGTTTTGCTGATGGGGATGAGGAAGGGGATGAAATGCATAGGGTGATGGAGGAAGAGGACGAGGATGGATTGGTGGAGGAACTGGATTCTGAAAATTCTGAGGATGAAGTTGAGGTACCGATTCCTTCTGCATGGGAGCAGGACATATCCACCGGCCTTACGGTGAACGATGGCCATGAGACTCCATGGCAGTATAATCTGAACCAAGTACAAATAGGGGCTATGTTTGATACAAAGAAAAAACTGAAGTATGCGGTGATAAAGTGGGCTATGTCTACGCAGAGGGTTTTCAAGACACACATATCAAGTCCAACAAACTATACCGTGAAATGTGTTGTAACAGGTTGTCCTGGGAAGGTGCACGGTCACGTGCCGAAGTATGACATCCACTGGGTTGTCACCATTGTCGTCCCACATAATTGTGTGAGGACGAACCTGCTGGTGAAGCATCCGAACCTGACTTCAAGTCTCATTGCGCAACTCATGTATACTGAGATAGTAGAGAAGAAAGATATGGAAGCAAAACACATCCAGACAGCAGTGAAGGTCAGATGGAATTATGTCATTGCTTATGGAAAGGCTTGGAGGGCTAAGCAGAAGGCTATGGAGGAAAGGTTTGGGACGTTCTTCGACTCATATGATAATGTTGTCCGTCTCCTGGGCATACTGAAGGAAAGGAATCCGGGCACTTATGTGAACGTACAACACATGAGGTTGCTGAGTATACCAGATTTCAAGGTGTTGAAACGAGTGTTCTTCTCATTTGCTATGTGCATCGAAGCTTTCCGGCATTGTCCTTCTGTTATGTTTGTGGATGGTACATTCCTGACCGGTCAGTATAGAGGGCAAATCCTTACTGCTATTGGTGTGGACGGGAACAATCAAATCATCCCACTTACCATGGCATTTGTGGAGGGTGAGAACTTTCTCAGCTGGGTTTGGTTCTTCCGCCAAGTGAAAATTGCCATCGTGAAGGACCGACCAAACGTGTGTGTCATTCATGACAGACATGCTGGTATATTGAAGGCCGTGAAGACACTTCGGAATCCAGCAGATGACGAACCAACACCTTGGAGGGACTTGCAGAGCCGGTGGTGCATGCGCCATCTTGGGGCTAATTTTTTCTCACAGTTCAAGAACAAGCGGTTGATGAACTTGTTCAAAAAATTATGCAAGCAGAGCCAGCAGCGGAAATACGAATTTATTTGGTCAAAACTAGATGAGTTTATTAAGAAGCAGGTCCGTCAAGGAAGAAAATGGAAGAAGATCAGGTTAAATTAGCAGCACTCATCGTGGAGCTAGAGGAGCCAGTTGGTCTTTGTGACTTGCCAGCAATTGACCCTCCTAATACTAAGAGAAAGAAGGGAAGGGCAATAAAGAATTTTTCTGAGTGGATAGAGAAAGAGCCTCCAATGAATTGGTCTTTGCTGCATGACACACATGGAGCTAGGTATGGCCACATGACAACCAATCTTGCAGAGGTGTATAACTTTGTGCTGAGAGGGAATAGAGCATTGCCACTCACAGCTATTGTGGAGGCTGTATTCCATGGCACTTTGAGATATTTCAGAGAAAGGCACGAGTTAGCAAAGAAGCATATTGAAGATAATCAGAACACACCTTATTGTAGCCGTGTCATGGAATACATGGCAAAGAAGATAGAGAAAGCAAAGAAGCACAGTGTCAGACTCATAGGGAATCAAGAAAGGAGGTATGAGGTTCAGCTTCCTACCGATGGTTTTGGTTCTGGAAATGAGGTGAAGACACACGAGGTTAAAATTGGAACGGAATTTTATCCAACGTGTGAGTGTACATGCAACAAACCGAAGTTGCTGCACCTACCTTGCTCTCATGTGTTGGCTGCCTGTGGCCAGATTCAGTTGGATGCTATATCCTTTGTGTCCCCATACTATTTAAAAGAGGCAGTGCTCAACACCTGGACAGGCGAGATGACAGGGTTTAGAGTCGTCGGCAATTTCAACAAGGTAAACGACGGTGAGAGAGTATACATCCCGCATCCAGACCTTCGGCGAACAAGTAGGGGCAGACGAAAGGCCCGTCGCATCCGGAACGATATGGACCAGTCTGAAGCTGGTGGAGCAACCAGACAATGTTTGTTATGCGCGGCTTATGGGCATAGGATGAAATATTGTCCCGACCTGAACAAAGATGGTGCTTCCGCATCGACGAGTGCTTCCACATCGACGGCTGCGACAACAGGAGCAAGAGGCGGACGTGGTCGTGGCAGTCGAGGCCAAAGGGGCGGACGAGGAAGAAATAACTCACAAGCTATATAATGTGCCGTAGTGGGTTTTAATTTGTAATATGTGAGGACTATATTTTAATTTGTAATATGTGAGGACTATGTTTTAATATGTAATATGTCAGGACTATGTTTTAATTTGTAATATGTCAGGACTATGTTTTAATTTGTAATATGTGAGGACTATGTTTTAATATGTAATATGTCAGGACTATGTTTTAATTTGTAATATGTCAGGACTATGTTTTAATTTGTGCGGATAATTTGAATTGCAGATATGTCTTCGTATCCGTTGCTTAATGGTAACATCGATAGAAAGCACCGGGGCGCTCTTATGGAAGCGGGCAACAACTTAGACGTGTTGGTCACTCGTACCCCAAAGACTAACTGGCTGATACACGATTCATGGGTTGATAGGTATGTGTGCATATAATGGAGACCATATAATGACTTACTATGTTTGACATACTTTTCATAACCGCTAACAATCTCTTTATTTTGTAGGTTAAGTTGGGCTGGACTTCTACCCTTGGCACGGCTGGTTGAGGGTACATTGGATGAGTGGATTGATGGTCCGGACTTAGATGAGGCAGGTGAACCATTGCAGTTACACAAGAGGCAAGTGAGACGTTTCTCTTACGACAAGTCACTCCTTACCTGCTTAGTAGATAGATGGAGACCAGAAACACATACGTTTCACTTTCCTTGGGGAGAGATGGCGCCTACTTTACAGGATGTGTCTTACTTGTTGGGATTACCTCTGGCCGGTGCTGCCATAGGTCCCTTAGAGGCAGAATCTGGGTGGCAAGCAGCGATGCAGACCCGTTTTTTGGCTGCAGTCCCGACTGCTAGGGCCATAGACAACGATCCTCATGGACCTCTTTTTAGATGGTTGAGCCAGTTTCAGGTAACCATCACGGCCACTTAAACAAATGTTGTTTTTTAGTTGTCTGATGTTCATACAATTATTACGTTTCTATGTAGATTGTCTCGTTAGGACATCCCGACGTTCAGTTGTCGGAGGCTCAGATTGACCGGTCCCTAGATGCATATATTCTTTGGCTATTCGGCAAGAAAATGTTTACGGAGAACCACGTGACCACTGTCGATGCACGACTCATCGGTATTGCACGAGAGATAGCTGACGCACGTTGCCCTGCGGATATTCTACAGAGGAGTTTTGGTTCTGCTGTGTTGGCGGCTACGTACAGAGGCCTGTGCAAAGCTTGCTTGTTGAAGTCTAGAAAATCTAGTCTTGTTGGATGTCCATTATTGTTGCAGCTTTGGTCATATGAGAGGTTCCCTATTGGACGACCCTATGTCTACATTGATAAACCTTTTGGTTTGGAGGACTTAGCTGGGACTTATGTGCCTGCTATCGGCGACTTACCTACTATGGGATCTGTTTGGACACGGCGAGAGGTACTTTTATATTAAGTAACAATTAATTCAATTATTTCTTGCCATTCAATAGTATTACTAATGCTTATTTGTTGTCATGCACAGAGACAGTTTGCGCATACTCAGGTTAGGGGATGCTACCCGTCCTTCATGGCGCAGTTTGATAGTTTGCACGAGGATCAAGTTATTTGGGAGCCATACTCGCCTCAGGCTATATCATCGAGGTACCCAGTTGGGATTTCTGGATTGTGCACTAGAGATCGGCACTTTTGGATGACCAAGGCCAAGTTGGTGTTCGACGTGACGGTTGAGGAGATGTCTCTTCATAGGGTGATGAGACAGTTCGGTCTATATCAAGATCCTACGATTCCAGATATTCCACACTTGCCAGACCACGTGCACAAGTAAGTACTAATACTATTTTAGTTGACAGCTCTGCATTCATAATATACCTAACCATGTATCGCGCATGTCAATCTCAGGGACAGTCGCCTAGGAGGAAACAAGTCCATGACTTATTGGCTTGAGAGCATTACCCCTTACGTTGACGAATGGACTACCGCTGCGACAAATATCTGGGGTGAGGTTCGGCCCTTTAACTGGGAAATGTTTGGGTTGTATCTGCAGCGTTACCGGCATACAACGAGGATCTACTTGGTTCCATCAGCTGCTACTGATCAGATCGAAGTCCCTCTCACCAGCGATATGTACCCAACTGCCTCTGTTGTGGGAACCAGACACCACGCGGTAAATGCCTTGGTTCTCATATGTTAAGTCTTTTGTTAATCTGGACATATTCGCTTGGTTGTCTATTCGTGGTGTCTATCATACAACGAGCATATAATTGGTTCATTCTTTGTGTACAGGGTGACTTGACAGTACAGGCGCGAGAGGAGGTTTCCGCTTTAATGCGGCGCTTTCAGAGGGGAGAAACTATCCCACCGCGAGAGGGCGTCTCATGGTTGAGGCGTCTTGATGACAAGCTACGCGGGATTTACGCAGCTGTTACGTGTAGACGGACTTCGGATGTTGCACTTCCTCCTCCAGCACATCGTCCGCCACGTCCCTCTGTACAACATTCAGAACCACGACCCTCTGTGCACCGTTCAGAACCACGACCCTCTGTGCATCGTGCAGAACCTCATCCTTCACAGCCAGGGAGATCTTCCTGGCATGAGCCACCTCCTTCACAGCCAGGGAGATCTTCCTGCCATGAGCCACCTCCTTCACAGCCAGGGAGCTCTTCCTGGCATGAGCCACCTCCTTCACAGCCAGGGAGCTCTTCCTGGCATGAGCCACCTCCTTCACAGCTAGGGAGCGCTTACTGGCATCAGCAGATGAATCTAGGTAACACTACTCACTACATTCTTTTGAACAGTGTAGTAATCGTTCTTGCATTCTCAGCAGTCACTGATGCTTACTGGTGGTGCTTCGTTCATGCATTTGTATCAATTTTACTTTACCGCAGGCGGCAACCAGTCGCAACCGTTCATGCATTCAGAGCAGTCACCGATCCTTAGTGGTGGTGCTTCGTACTTTGAGGGCGACCGCGAGGATGATGACCAAGCTACAAACATTTATGGCTTCTCGCAGACAGTGTTTCACACTCCACCACCACCACCGACGCAGGAGACACAGACCGTGACAGACGAGGTTAACTATGGTCGTGGTTATCGCGAGCCTCGTCCACCGCCTCAGCGCTTATCGCCTTCGGGTCCTCGCCCGAGGAAGACCCAGACTCGTCGTCGTCCCCCGCAGTGATATGCTTATCTATCTATGTATGACTCATTATCTATGTTAGTTTCAGACTATTCGCAGCTGTGTGTCAGTATTTATGTATGAGACATGCTTCATGTATGTGTTACTATCGCACTTGCTTCTATGTGATCAGGAGACATATATTGTTTTATGTATGCGAGACACATATTACTATTAATTCGCATTCTTATTTCAGTTACACTTCCAAATAGACTACAACCGATAATTAAGATACAAGTACATCTGAATTAAACGGTGCGGCTGAACTTGTGCAATACATCTTACATACTACAAAATGAAATTCAGATAGAACATAATGCCCTACAATAATACAAGACAAACTAATAATGCAAATACATCTGAATGAAACGGTACAACTGGAATACATCTTACATACTACATGAAGTCATCATCGTCATCCTCCGTTGATGCAGCCCTCTTGCCCTTCGACGATGCACTCTTCTTGCCTTTCGTCGATGCAGAACTCTTGCCCTTGGTCGATACAGAACCCTTGCCCTTTGCGGATGCAGAACCCGGAAGCGGCGACATGAAGATATCATCGTCGTCCTCGCTCTCCTCAGTCCATAAAAATGGATGCTTTTCTGCAGTCCTTCTGAAAGTTTCACTCTTCGGCTCCACCACCTTCTTCCACCTTTCATGCAACCTAAGAAGTTCTTGACGTACCTCCTCATAGGTCCTTTCAGGCCACCCAGACCTACGTAGTTGGTGAGCCAACTCATTCATTATGGTGTCACTACTGGTGAGTTCGTCCCATGGAACTATCCTATTGTCCATCCTGAAATCGGTAGCTAGACTCAGCAGAGTGCTGCTCATCTTAGGGTGAAAACTACGATCGAATGGATAATGGGACATCTCGACTACACTACACTGGAATGCTTATCCACCTCCGCCTGAAGGGGGTTTTATAGATACAGAGGAGAAAATGGCGGGAAAGAATAACTGCGGTATGGCGGGAAAGGGTTGGCGGGAAGGGATTGGCGGGCAAATAAGGCGGGAAGGGATTGGCGGGAAAATAAGGCGGGAATGGATTGGCGGGAAAATAAGATGGGAAGGGATTGCCGGGGAGGGGTTGGCGAGAAACGGGTGGCGGAAACATATGACGGGAAGGGGTTGGCGGGAAACGGGTGGCGGGAAACGGGTGGGCGGGAAACGGGTGGCGACACAATACAATTCAGCATGAGCCATGCAACTTCGGCCTAGGGTTGACCAAAAAGTGACTTTTCGGCCTAAACTTGACCAAAAAGTCTATTTCGGTCTAAGCGTGGCCGAAAAGTACTACTTCGGCCTAAGCGTGGCCGAAAAGTGCTACTTCGGCCTAAGTCTGGCCGAAAAGTGCTACTTCGGCCTAGCTATGGCCGAAAAGTACTATTTCGGCCTAGTTGTGGCCGAAAAGTACTACTTCGGCCCAAGATTGGCCGACGGGCTACTAGTTTTGCGTTTTTTTCATTCTACGCTATAGTTTCCGAAATTGCTACAAAAAATAACATAGTTTTGAAAAAAATTCTAAATATGGATGGCATCCTCTTCTAATGCGCTTGAAAGGGGATAGTGTTCTCTCATATATATATATATGGTATTTGAATGAATTTCTCCTTTAATTGTAATTTAATATTTTGGAATAGTGCATCAACTTGTCTAAGTTGTTGTACATACAGACTGGGAGACCCCTTCGGTGAGATCTGCTTGCATGGTGTCAAACAACACCAATACGTGCTAGACTGAGAACAGAGTTATATTTTGTTTGCCTTTTTGGGAAAGAGAGTATCACAACTGCACAACTCATTCAGTGACACCACTGGTTTGCAGTGTGTGATGCCATGCAGGTTCAATGTGCATCAGCATCGCTCTTAACACCCCACAGTGTGTTGTTTATCCTTTGTTCCGAGTACGTAAACTGTCCATGCATGACCATTATTATTGTTCTGCCTTGAGCTCCTGACCAGACTGTTATACCATCATCTTACTGTCAATCCAGGTTGTTTGCCCAACTGAATCAATTTCTGAAAGTTTATGAAGCAGGTTGTTAACCTTACAAAATTCATGAAAGTTTCTAAAATTATGAATTTCTAAAATTATGAATTTCTAAAATTATGAAGTTTCTAAGGCTCAAAAATTTATGAAAGTTTCTTGACAATCCCGAGAGTTTCAAATAATGAAAGCAGCATAAGAATTTCTGAAAGCCCGCGGTCCAAGTTTTGAGCTTTAAAAAAAGAATTTATCTAAAATGGAAACTTTCTAATTTAGGACGATCGGAATTGACCGTGCAGGTCAAGGAAACCCTCATGAGCATAGGATAGATAAAATGGCTACACTTACCACATGGCAGGTGTGGTCAGCCCTTTATTTTGATGAGTATTTGAATCTTGAGAGAAGAAGAAGAAAAGGAGAAGAAAGAAACGGAAAATGGCTACGCTTGACTTCAGACCTTCACCCTGTTTCATAATCTAGAGCTTCTTCAGATTCATCTCAATTTTGGGGACACGACATCGTAGCATTAATTATCCATGTACCACAACAAAACATTAGGTAACATGCTCATGTAGCATCTAGAAAGCTATGTGGTCTTCATCTGAGTCGTTTGATGCGAAGCCAAGAAAATAACAGTCTGGCATTACCCAGTAAATTGATTATTTTTGTTGGTTGTTTGATTTTTGCAGGAGTGTACTGCCCAAGTGATTTTACTAACTAGACTACGAATCTTCCTCGCTATTTAACCAAACAAGTAAATTGGCATCCAATTGTATTTATATATAGTAAAAAAGGAAAAGGATAGGTATATCAAACCAGAAAGATCTATCATCCAGGAAGTGACTTGAACACGACAGTTCTTGCTCAACCTAGTAGTATTTCTAACTTCAACGAAAACTATTGTTGGGGTTTTTATAGCAAAACAAAGAAATGACAGGAATATTAAACCGGAATGTAATGGTATGATGCAAGCTTGGCGTACCAAGTCATTCCTCCATTTAATCACGCTATACATGTAGTACATTTTAGCACTGTCATATTGAAGCCACTTCGTAAAATGATAAACAGTGAGGAATGATGTTTAGAAAAATAAAAACCCAGGAAATCATTGAAATGGCAATGGCACTGGGACAGAAAGATGCAATCTTTTTCCATCGTTTGTCACACTAACCTCAATTAATTTATTCACCCGAGCATTCAACACATGGGTACAATTATTCTATCACACAACAGGATCCTTCGAAATCTAAAGCCAGGAATGTAATGCTACACTGTAAAACAGAACTAAAAAAATATATATGGTATTCATGCGATTTCCCCCCACAAAGGATAAAAATGCTTGTTTCATGGAAATGCGGCCTTTAGGCTCTTGGCTAATTCTTCTAGCTTCTTCAATCCTTCTTCAGGAGAACCAGATTCGCCCAACTGCCTCACCATCGCGCTCCCGACGATCACACCATCTGCACCCCAGCCCGCGATCTGCAATTTTTGTAGACAATATTGACGCAACAAGCTTGTCAAAGATTGCGCAAACGAAGGAAGGAGGATAAAACAAGATATTTTGCCGAGCATGAGAGTTGCTGGATATATATGATTTACCTGCTTCACCTGCTCTGGAGTTGACACTCCAAAGCCAACAGCAACAGCTTTATCTGTGACCTATAATAAATAAGCAGACGATGTTCTATAAGCATCGTTGAACAAGATACGCACTGCACAATAAGGTAGCGGACCAAAACTAGTTTACTGAGCAACAATAAAGAGAAGACTTAGCAAACCTGCTTGATTTCCTTAAGAAGAGCTTCCACCTTGAAACTTACGTTTGCACGTGTGCCAGTAACTCCGGTGGTGCTTACCTGAATAGCAAATATTACTGCAACTTAGGAAGTAGCATATCATGTAACTGCCTAACTGGTTATGCTCAAGCAGGTTCAGTAGAACCACAAATGCTCAACCTCAACAATGTCAACTGAATTCCATTTGTTTATGAATCACAAAGCCAAAGGGAGAAGTTACAGAACATAACCAAGGCGTCTCAGTCTTTGTAAACAGTAGTGTACAGTTCATTATATTTTTCAGTTTACCAATTAGCACAGCTAGCACCAGTATACATGTCAGCACAAAAGCATGTCAACCCAGCTTCTGTTAAAGAGAAAAAGCATGACAGTACAGAAGCATGTGCCTTCTTAAGTTTATGAAGTCAACTTCAGATGATAAATTCCCTCGACAAAATTTAAAATGACAAACTACTGTACTGTACTCTTGTTAAGTTCTGAATACACTACGTTGGCCATTATGAGAACTTTCTGAGTAGCGATAAGGAGAATGTGCTATATGAGAACAGAGTTTAAGGGAACAAAAATAATTTGGAGTTCTGGACACTTACAAGATAAACAAATCCTTCTGAAGCCTTTGTAATTCTCTCCATTCTTTCTGTTGGTGTAGTTGGTGTTGTTAGTAACACCTGGAGGCATTCATGCAAATGAAATAACTTATAAGATATAACAAAGTTGATGTAAACAACTGCACAAACAAAAGAGGCATCTTAAATATTCCAGACTACTTAGCACCTGATGCTGGGTATTATGAAGTTTAAAATTACAGCAAAGCAATGAGCTAATAAGCATAAGACATCATTTTGCATCAGCACTTATATAATAAATATTAAACGGGGTCTTTCTTCAAAGATAAAGATTTAATAAGAAAATTCAACCCTAATGGGTTTAAACACAAAACACAAAAAATGGAAAAAAGAAACAGTTATAAAGGTAGGATACATGATAGATGATAATGTCAAAGAGAGCCTACCAGCTCTAGGTTGTTCTTGGCAGCCTCGCTTCTCAAAATATCTGTCTCTTCTAGAGGAACATCAGGTACCACAAGCCCTGCAGCATGGTAATACATATGTAACTTGATTGTTACAACGAGAACAGAACTTTACAACAGCAAGAAAGTGCCACATTACTAATATCACTGTGCGTCGTGTAAAATATAACTGTGCATATCTGTCTATGCTGTCATGCAACTTTTTAATCCTCAATCGTCTACCTGAAACCTTATGCACTAGTAAAACTAAGATACAGCAGAAACAGTGCCATGTTTCAGAATTCAGATAATTAACAAGGTGACCAAATGAGTTGAAATGGCATTTCAACGTAGAAGAACATCACTGAACCTATGGAAAACTCTAAGGGCATTACCGTGTACACCGGCTTCTTTTACAACAGACATGAAGTTGGCGACACCGCGCTTCAGAATCGGGTTGTAATATGTGAAAAGCGCGAGAGGGCAGGACAGCTCAGGCACCACGTCTTTCACCATAGAGATAACATCCTCAAATGTGGTGCCCTTTGTCAGCGCGCGTGTAGCAGAAGCCTGAAATGATGTGATCAAAAATTAATGTTAAAACGCATAAGCTGAAGAACATGAACACTACATACAGAATACAATAGCACAGTACTTCAGGACATGTGCATATTTAACATTGTAGAGTACCTGAATAACAGGGCCATCAGCCAAGGGATCAGAGTACGGCACGCCCAATTCGATCACATCGGAACCACACGCATCGAGAACCTTCAGCGCCTTCGCCGTGGTCGCCAGGTCGGGGTCGCCGGCGACGATGAACGGGATGAACGCGATCTGAAAATCGCAAACACCATCAGAACACAAAAATGACAGCAACCGTATATAGTTATGGTGGAAACAGGGCATGAATGTAGACGCTGATCTGTGAACAAATCGAATCGCAGAGCAGGTAACATATAATGATATAAACATCACATCTGAGGGGATTTGTTAGTACTCGATATACATATATTAATCCTTTACTAGCAAGAACGAACACATGGAGGACTACAAGTTGCAGAGCAAAGTAAACATGGTCACCAAGACAATACATACAGTAGTAAAATAGAATTATCTTTTACTGGCACCGAATCGATGGAATCAAGACACGAGCAGTCGTCGGGGCGGTAAGAATTTTATCTTACCTTGCCCTGCGCCTTGAGGTTGGTGAAGGTGCCCGAGATGGTGCGCTTGTCCCCGGCCACGGCGGGGGCGGCGGGGGCGGCGGCAGACGCGGACGCCCTGATGGCGGGCACGGGGCGCGCGGCCCCGCGGAGCGCGACCCTCCTGGCCGCGGCGGCGCGGCCCCTCGGCGCCGCGGAGGCGGAGGCGGAGAAGGAGGGGGACGACGCCGCCGCGGCCGAGGAGGCGGCGGCGAGGGCGGGGGAGGCGGAGGCCTTGAGCGCGAACGCCATGGGTGCGAGGGAGGGGAGGGTCGACGGCGGCGGCGGGCGCGCGCGGGAGGTGTTCGACGGCGGGCGGGTTGGACTGGCTGGCTGGGACAGGCGGCGATGTGGCCGTATTAATAAGTTGTCAGTGTGGGTGGGTTGGTGATGGGTGGTGAGGCGAGGCGGATGCGTCGACCCGGCGCCGGCGGGTGGGCCCGGGGCGTTAGCGAGCCGTTTTAGACCGGCACGTGTGGCGTGGGTGGCGTTTTACGTGCTGCTGCTGCTCGTAGAGTAGGTGATGGGCGCCGGTCCTCCGCCGCCGCTGCCGAGGAAACATCCTCGGAAGAAGCCGTCGCCTCTCCCTCCCGGATCCGTGTGATGTGATGAGATGTGATTTGATGGACCGGGCAACACATTTTGTACTACTCCCTTCGTAAAGAAATATAAAAGCGTTTAGACATTGTCGTGGCGATTTTCGATTGGCGGAAGTGACACCGCTGCAAGACATGTTGCGTCTTTTGGTCGTCTCAGCTTCTTTGCGCGGCAGCTAATGTTGTTTCCAACATTGGTTGTCATTCATGAAATTAATTAATGTTGTCCCCGAATAGTTGCAATCGATGTAATGTAATTAGTGCTGCTTCCAAGATTATCTGCAATTGATGCAATTAATACTGGCTCCGGATAATTGCAGTTATTAGATATTCCACTATGGACTACATGTGAAGCAAAATGGGTGAACCTACGCTGTAAAATATGTCTATATACGACACTACACATTAGGGAGGTAGCATCATGCACTAACATCATATGCATGATGCTAACTTATGATACTACCCATTACAAGCAGCCTTAGATCGACGGTTATGTGTTGCACACATCATTTGGGCACAGTGGCGGAGGCAGGAATTAAAGATCAAAGGGGCAAATGACTCAAAATTTTGATAACATCGGCCAAAATATAGTAATACGTGTATTTTTCCTAAATTATACATTGTTCATCTTCAAATTAGGATTAAATGAGAGATGTAGGGGGGGGAGGGGGGCAGGGCCCCTACTGGTCCCCCTGTCTCCACCATTGTTTGGGCATCTCCAAAAGGTTGTGTGTAAGTCTTGTTTGTAAAATGATTATGTGATCGACCAACCAACTAACATACAACTATTTGAATGAGTTATATCTAAGTCATCCAAGAGGAGGTGAAAAAACAATTGTGATTGCTCTCTATTTCACCTTCAAGCTTGCGCGGGTGTTGTTGGTTAATCTACATACAACTTTGCTCTCCCTCCTCATTTATTGCATGCCATCATCACTATGTCGACGAATTTACCAACATCTACCTTTCAATTGTTGGAGATGCTCTTACGGCAACGTGGGTAATTGGATATAGATTATTGAATGGCTAATATCATTTGGATCCATCAAACTCATCCCTTTTATAAGCATGACATAAACGTAGTGCTCGATGGTCATGAGCCCATGGGTTGTATGTGCTCGTGCACATGCAGTCAACTACTAATACCATCCTCTCTAGAAAAAACTACTGATACCACTATTGGATTTCTCACGCTCTTGAAAAGAAGCTATTGATGTCAGTAAAAGCTAAAATTTGACTATCAAACTATATACTTGATCTGTATGCACCAAAATCAAAAATCACGAACCCGCTGATGAACCCCCAAATTTTCCAAAACCCAAAACAGGGGGTCGAGGTGAAGTGACTGGGATGTCGGCGAGGAGGTCATCATTGAACATGTCGAAGTTGATCTCTTCTTCCAAAGTGATGGCATCTATGGATAACCCTTCTTTGTTGAAATCGTCGTTGGACGGAGTCCCTGGCTCAAGGTTCTTTGGAATGGTATCCATTAGGAGATTCTTCCTCTGATGGGAGAGTTAACGACAGAGATCCATCTATGTCCCATGGTGGGCGCCAAATGTCAACGAATAACGGTCTGCCAATTTCATAATTTGAAGGTTCTCATGAAAGGATGTAGTGAGAGGGGTGGTGCCCAAAGGGATCTTGTCAGCAACAATGGCGACACCGTGGTTTCACCTCGGTTCAGGCCCCAGATGGGTAACAACTCTATGGCATGCCAACCTGTCCTTATTGATGATCATAGATGATTATAATGGTGTTTTTCCTATCTACTGAGCTACGTATGACACAAGTATATGATCTCATGTATCTTTTGTCCTTTAGTGGGGATTTGACCCTATATAGGTTGTCCCATGCCGGTTGTTAGTCACCTATCTCAAGGGATATGATACACCAGGCGGTCATGCAATAATATGGGGATAAAATCTCCCACTATCGCAAAATCTCTTAAATATCGCTCTTAGTCCTTATCCTTTATAGTGCTTGCTTGAGCCCATCGAGGCGCATGACTCTGGAGTGCTTCGGCACTCGAGTTGGTAATGAATTCGGATGCATCTGCATCACTTCTCTCTTTGAGTGGGTATCCTTACTCATCCACAAACAGTAAAAAAAAGTGTATGTATAGGGAGATAATACTCACATGAATTTTTCATTCATTTTGTGTACGAGGCTTTGCAATCTCTTATAATATGGGTTCAAATGAACCAGAGCATAAGGGATTGTAGAGGAAGAAACACAACAAAAAAGCACCCGATCCAAGGGCAAACCAGAGCCTAAATTGCACCACAGGGGGACAGAACTCAGCACACTAGAAGCAAACCTTCATTGCCCTCATAAAGAAAAAAAAAGTGAACCTCACAGTGCCAGAGGAGCATCACCACTGTGGACGAAAAGCACCAGTCACCGAGACCAACCATGCATTTTTTTGAGGGAATGCCATCATGGCTTGCTTTATTGATTAACTTAACACACTTACATCGTTCACAAGAGATTCATGAATGAAAGAGGGGGGGGGGGGGGGCTCATCTATCCAATTACAAGATAAACGATTCTCATAGCTATACTTAGCAATCTCATGCGCGACGCCATTGGCTTCCCGAAGACAATGAGTAAACTGAACGGAACCTATCTCCACAACTAGATCAACACAATGTGCAAAGATCGCAGCTCCTTCATGCCACCAATTATTTCCTCCTCCACAAGCTTCAACGACTTCCAAACAATCAGATTCTGCCACAATTCTATTGTAACCTGATGATACCGCTAGCTTTAGACCTTCTTTCATAGCCTGGGCTTCCATCATAGAAGCTGACGAGGCGTTTGGGAAAAAAGAGCAAGAGCCCCCAAGGAAATTCCCGTACATATCTCTCAGGATTGCATCCGTCGAGCCAACTCCTTCATCATTGTGATAAGATCCATCCACATTTAGTTTAATATGACTAGAATCCGGCTTGGTCCATTTAGTTAAGCTTCTGTCCCCATCTCGCTGGCTTGATTTTGTAAAGTTTGTGCACAGAGCCAATATAGAAAGCTTCCAACTTGCCGCTGGCGGAGTTCTCTCCTTATGCGTGACCGATCTTATGATCCACCATAGGTACCAGGTAGCGATCGCCACAACTTCTACGATTCCTACTTGGGGTCCGGGATAGTGGCCTGTTGATGAGTCCAGTAGCTCTTCCAGTATCGCAGACCCCGCACGATAAAAAATGCATGCATCCGCAATCAGTTTATCTAGATGTAACATTTTCCAGAGCTCTTGCGCCGGGGAACAATCAAACAGAAGGTGCTTCAAGTCTTCTGCATACGTATGACCAATCAGGCACAAGCTGTCCGTCCCTATGTGTCGATTCACCAGAACTGATTTAACCGGAATAGCTCCATGTAGTACCTTCCACACAAAAGTTTTAACTTTCCCTAGAACAGATAGTTTCCATACTTTCTTCCATATGGGGTTTGATCCTCTTGAAGACGAAGCCATATATTGGTAGAAATTCCTGAATTGGTGTCTCCATTCAACATGGTAGGCCGATCTCACCGAGAACATTCCGTTTCTATTATAATGCCAAGCAACAAAATCATCAAATCCATTCAAGCTTAACGGGATACTCAAAATTCTAGCTGCGTCAACCTGAGTAAACAAAGACCGAACCAGATCTTCATCCCATTGTCCCAATTGTGGATCAATTAATTCAGACACCTTTGTAATAACAATATTTCCTCTTGGCATCATTACCTTTCTGTCCGGGCTTGTAGGGACCCATGGGTCTCTGCCATATATCAATGGAGTCACCGTTTCCAACTCTCCAAATACATCCTCTTTTGAAGGTTTGGATACCTGCAAAAAATACTTTGCCAAGTGAAAGAGGACCCCTTTTTTGGTCCAGCTTCAAGGATACTTTGGTTTGGATAGTATTTTGCCTTCAAAATCCTAGCACATAGTGATTCAGGGTTGCACAACAATCTCCAAACTTGCTTAGACAACATTGCTAGGTTGAAAGAATGAAAATCACGGTAACCCAGCCCGCCTAGACTCTTTGGAAAACAAAGTTTCCACCATGCAAACCAGTGCATTTTTCTACTGTTTTCATCATCTCCCCACCAGTATTTAATGATTACATTCGCCATGTCTTTACATATTTCTTTAGGGATTTTGAATACTGACATCGCATAAACAGGAATAGCCTGGGCCACAGCCTTTAATAAAGTTTCTTTTCCTGCAACAAACTCCCCAGCTTTCCTTTTTTTTCGAGACATACGCATACGGCATATCCACCCATTAGATTTTTTTAGGGACATATCCACCCATTAAATGATAAACTGGGCTGCACCAACACCTCCAAAAAAAAACTGGGCTGCACCAAAAAAGGATGATAAACTGGGCCTGTGCATATGGATACGCCTCGCGTGTCTCGCTAGGAGAGGAGGCCCTATCAGATCCGTCTTGGGCTGATAAACTGAGCCTTTTTCTTGGCTCCGTCCCGCGTGTCTCGTTCATGCGCTTGCTGCCGAACCTTTTTCTTTCTTGTTTGTTTGTTTTTGTGTGAAACTAGACTGGAGGAGAAGGAACTTGACCGATTTAGATGGATGCTTGGACTCGTTCATATGTGTTCCTGGAAGGGGGAAGGGAGGAGTCGAGGGGTGGCAATGTTTTGGAGAAAAGAGGTTGATGTGACTGCGTTCGTTTGGGAGGAGGCATATTGATGTAGATGTGAAGATGGAGGATGGGCTCGTGTGGAGGCTCACGGGCGTGTATGGGGAATCGGCTATGGAAAGAAAAAAAGTGACATGGAGAACACTACGGCTCTTAAAACAGCAACACCAAGGAGGGAGACCGTGACTCTGTATTGGTGACTTCAATGAGATACTGACGAGTACAGAGAAAACAGGAGGTGCAGCTCGACCCCAACACTATCTAGATGGCTTCCGGGAGGCTATGCAAGCTTGTGAACTGGAGGACATTGGGTTCGAAGGAGATATGTACACATGGAGGAACCATAGCAAAGAATCACGTACATATATCTGCGAGAGGCTCGACAGAGCCATAGCAAATGAGGAGTGGTGCACGCATTTCCCGAACCATTCAGTCATCAATGGACCGCCTATACATTCTGATCATCGACCTATCGTGGTTAACTCTGAAAGCACGGACAGGGAGTGGAAGCGTGGGGACGGGGTTTTTCGTTTTGAGGCTAGGTGGCTGCAGGAGGATGGATGTGAAGATGTAATCAGGGAAGCCTGGGAGAGCAGTAAGGAAGCGGGTGGTGGAGGGGTAGCCGAAGCGTTACGTATGGTGGCAGGAGATGTCAGCAGATGGAGTAAGGAGGTGGTGGGGGAGTTGGAAGGAAGGCTTAGAAAGGCAAGGAAGGACCTGGAGGTTTGCATGCGAGAGGATGTGTTGGACCACAAGATCAGACAAGAAGCTAGATTGAGATGTCTGGTTGATGAACTGGAGGAGAAGAAACATACAAAACTCAAGCAAAGAGCCCATATGTGGTGGCTTCGAGATGATAACCGTAACATCAAATACCTCGAGTCGGTGGCCTCGGCGAGGAAGAAGAAGAATAGAATTAAGGAGTTAAGAAGGGAGGGTGGGTCGATGGTGGAGGAAGGGAAGGATTTAACTAACTATGTTTGCTCATTTTTTCAGGATCTTTTTTCATCGTCTCAACCCCATCGGTTGCCAGAGCTCCTTGATAAGGTCCAGCCAAGGGTTACTCAGGCCATGAACAATATCCTGATGGCTGAATTCACACGGGAAGAGGTCAAGGCTGCACTTGATCACATTGGTGACCTCAAGGCACCGGGGCCGGATGGCATGCCTTCCATTGTGTTCAAACGACACTGGCATTTCATGGGAGACCAAGTTGTGGACGAGGTACTGGAAGTTTTAAGAGGAGGAGACATGCCGGAAGGGTGGAACGACACATATGTGGTGTTGATTCCCAAGGTGAAAAACCCGAAGAGAATAAAGGACCTACGTCCGATCAGCCTGTGCAATGTGTTGTACAAGCTTGTCTCTAAGGTCTTAGCCAACAGATTGAAGATGATCCTCCCTGAATTGATATCCGAAAACCAGAGTGCATTTGTCCCGGGAAGGCTGATCACAGATAATGTTCTCATTGCGTATGAGATCTCGCACTATGTCATGCATAAGAAGAGTGGCACCAATGGGTATACTGCGGTGAAGGCTGACATGAGCAAGGCGTATGATCGGGTAGAGTGGAATTTTCTTGAAGCTATGATGTGCAGATTGGGTTTCAGGAGGGCATGGGTAGACCTAATCATGAAATGTGCTCGGTCAGTTCGCTACCAGATCAAAGTCAATGGGGAACTAACTCAACAGTTCTGTCCATCAAGGGGCTTAAGACAAGGGGACCCGGTGTCCCCCTATCTCTTTGTGTTGTGTGCGGAGGGGCTCTCGGCATTGCTACATGATGCAGAACAGAAAGGAACAATCAGCGGGATCAAGGTGTGCCCCCGAGCGCCCTGTGTATCCCACCTATTCTTCGCAGATGATTCGATGTTGTTGATCAAGGCAAACCAGCAGGAGGCAGAAGCTCTTCATGAAATACTGCAGCTATATGAGAATTGCTCTGGGCAATGCATCAATGTGGAGAAATCGGCGTTAATGTTTAGTCCGAATACTGATGGAGGAATGAGAACAGCAGTCAAAACCGCGCTCAACATCAATAGTGAGGACTGGAGCGAGAAGTATCTCGGGCTACCAGTACATGTGGGACGGTCCCGAAGGAAGACTTTTGCTTACCTCAAAAAGAATATGTGTGGTAGAGTCTATGGATGGCAAGAGAAACTGCTGGCAAAGGAGAGCAAGGAGGTTTTGGTGAGGGGTGTAGCACAAGCAATGCCTACCTTTGCAATGTCTTGCTTCGATTTAACAAAAACTTTCTGTTCGGAGCTAAATACGCTGCTGGGCAAATTCTGGTGGCACCAACAGGACAAGCAAAATCCTATGCACTGGCTGAGTTGGGATAAGCTAACGCAACCTAAAGCGCGAGGGGGGCTTGGGTTTCGAGATATGCATAGTTTCAACATCGCCATGTTATCGAGGCAAGGCTGGAGGTTGATCCAGGATCCGGGGAGTTTGTGTGCAAGGGTACTCAAAGCCCGGTACTACCCACACCAAAGTGTGCTGGAAGCGGTTCCTCATAATGGCATCTCTTACTCATGGCGTAGCATTCTGCTTGGTCTGGAACTTGTCAAGAAAGGACACATATGGAGGATCGGCAATGGGCGAGAGGTGGACATTTGGAAAGATCCCTGGATACCAAGGGCCTGGTCGAGGCAAGTGATCACACCTCGAGGGGCTAGTTTACTGACAAAAGTTGACGAACTCATTGACCCAATCACCGGCCAGTGGGACGAAACTTTAGTAAGGGATACATTCTGTGCTGAGGATGCTCGACATATTTTGCAAATCCCTCTGCGAGATGGTGTAGATGATTTCCTGGCATGGCATTTTGATAGCAAGGGAAACCACTCGGTTAAAAGTGCTTATAAACTTCATGTGGAGTTGTACAAACAGGAGCAAAACGGAGGCCCGGGAACAAGCTCAGCTAGTGCCGGACGACTAGAAGCAATTATAGATGATTCCTGGAAGAGAATCTGGAAATTGCCTTGCCCACGGAAACTCCAAATGTTTGTCTGGAGACTAAGGCATGAGTCATTGGCGGTATGTGCAAATCTGAAATGCAGGGGTCTGAAGCTTGATCAATCTAAATGCTTCTTCTGTGGTAGAGTAGAGGAAGATGGGGCGCATCTATTTATCAAATGTAAGCATGTTAAACAAGCTTGGAGGGAGCTCGGTCTGGAGGTGGAGAGGAGTATGCTAGAGGAGATCACAAGTGTTCATGCTATGCTTGATGCGCTTTGGGCCATGTCTGAAGACAAACGGGTAACAATCATCACTTTATGGTGGCAGTGGTGGAATATCCGAAATAAAATAAGGGAAGGAGAGCTAGCTCCAGGACTTCCTGAAATTATAAGAAGAGTTCGATGCAGTACTTTGGAATACGGAGAGATCTTCTCTACGAAAGGAAAGGGAACGAGGATGGGGAAGTGGCAGCCGCCCAAACCAGATGAGATCAAAATCAATTTTGATGGGGCCTTTATACCTAACAGCTTCTTCTGCAGTTGGGGGGCGGTTGCCAGGGATGCTTCGGGACAGGTCATTGCTGCAAGAGCAGGAAGGAATGAACAAGCCCAAGATGCCTTCGGTGCAGAAATTCAAGCGATGGTTGGAGCGGTTGCCCTTGCAGCTGACATTGGCGCGGTCCGGGTGGCTTTTGAGACTGATTCCCAGCTGTTGGCGGAGGCGATGGATATACAGAAGATCGACTCATCGCCGTATGCAGTCGTCATAGAGGACATCAAATTCCAGTTGAAACTTTGGTTTGCAAGGCATAGGGTGAGCCTTTGTTCGCGTAATGAAAATGCAGTAGCGCATGAGCTTGGCCAGATAGGCCGTAGATGTTTATCGGGTGCATGTATGGATTGGGAGACGATTGTACCACCCTCAGTGGCTGCTTGTGTGTTGGGTGATATGCCCACACACCGTTAAGTTATAAAGCATTGCTTTGCCTTCAAAAAAAAAAGAGAGACATCCGGAAGGAGCGCATCTAAACCCTAAACCAGCAGAACCAGCAGCCGCAGGCTGGGTACGGGACGGAGAAGACGAGGAAGGAGGAGGAGCAGCAGGCGATGGAGGGCCTGCCCAACGACCTCCTTCGAGAGATCCTGTCACGGGTGCCGTACCGGTCGCTGTGCCGCCTCAAGTGCATGTCGCCGGCGTGGCTCGCGCTCTGCTCCGACCCTGCCGTCCGCAGGAGGTCGCCCCAGACGCTCTCCGACTTCTTTGGCGATTCCCCCGAAGGCACCACCCGTTTCATCAACCTGTCCGGTAGAGGCTAGCCGCTGGTCGACCCCTCTCTCCCTTTCCTCCGCGGCTTTGAAAACGTCAAGCTCCTCGACTGCTGCGGCGGCATCCTCCTCTGTCACGGCATGAGAGCGTGGCGCGCAGAATACATCGTGTGCAACCCCGCGACCGAGGAGATCTGGGCCGCACTGCCCGTGCCTCATAGCCACCATAAGCCACCGGAATATTATGTTCACGACCACACCATCAGCTTGTGCTTCGACCCCGCAGTTCCCTCTCGCTTCACGGTGTTTGTCATCCTCGATGATGATGATCACGGCATTACCGCGGTTGAGGTCTACTCATCGGATGCCAGAGAATGGGCTTCCATGTCGAGCGGATGGGGTCACCAAAAGCGGATTGGGTCACCAGGGCTACAAATATTTTGGGACGAATGGAGAAGTCGTGAATCAGGATACTTCTTCTTAGACGGCACTCTGTATTTCATTGCTTATTATTATGATTCCGGCTATAACATATTTGACTTGGAGGGTAGTACAATGAACTTGATAGTTACAGTGGACACGGACGGGAGTACCTGGAGAACAATTCAACAGCCGCCCAAAGTTAAGTACTGTTATTGGGCACTCTCAGGGACGCTTACATGGTATGCAGATAGATCATGAGATTGGTTGCCGGCTATCAGTTTGGGTTCTTGAGAATTATGCTAGTGGCCAGTGGACCTTAAAGCACACTGCCAACATTCTGGAGCCACTAGGAAGGCCTTGTCTATCTCGACACTTCACCTTGGTTGCAATCCATCCAGAACATAACCTGATTTTCCTTAAAGGTTCGGTGGAATCGAAGCAGGCACTTATGCCGTATGATATGGATACCCAGAATCTGCAAGTTATCTGCAGCCTTGAAAATTACCCGATGGAAAATTTACGACCCCACGTTCCCTGTTTTGTTGAATGACCGCTGTTGGATGCTCACTGAATTCCAAAGCAGCTTCACATATGCTAAGTTGGCATGCCTCTTTCATCAAAGTCGGCTGTTGAGTATGGTCCTGATGATCTTCTAGTTTTGGGCAGTGGCTTGGACAAATCCTGCATCTACTCCGATTTGGTTTTCATATCAGTTGTCTTCCAGGTGCATGTGCTTCTATGGCTTGAACAATGTTTTGTTGGCTAGGCTTTGAGAACTTGTAAGCCACCCTTCAATGAGTTGTGTCTAGTAATATGGATGAACCAAGTTATTTGATCTCCTTGCCTTATGTACTAATTCTTGTTGTCACTTGTTATTGTTAGCCTCTCATGTGGGTAAGTGTGAGACAATGGGTATTATATGTGTTTGAGATTATCTGCATTTTACATCTCTCTCGGTCCATTTATTCAGGGCGAGTACCTTTTTTTCGCCGAAAAAGGGTTTCCCCCCGCTTTGTATTACAAAGCAACAACATCGATACAACCCACGATAGGTGCTGGGGCGGAAGCAGCACAGGCACGCCCAAAAGAAAAAAAGAGAAAACACAAAAGGAAAAAAATGCCGACAACGGCGGATCAACAAAAACGAAGATGACTCGCCACCGCTGCGCCCGCCGGAGAGTTCCACCACGCTCCTAGCACCACGAAACGCCGCATACCAAGTAACACCTTCAAGAAGGAACGCGACGACAACAACGCTGCTACCGGACATGGCCTAGGGTTTCCCCCGGTACGCGAAGGGCCGTGGGAGGAAGGGGGATATCCGACGCCCTTCAGGAAGGCACGGCGACGCCCACGGGCGTCACCGCGTCGGTGCCGAACAAGCCGACAAGGATTTCTCCCAACCTCCTACCAACCACGACCCCAGACGATCCATCGCGCTCCACCATACTTGCCGTCCACCAATATGCGCCACCACGGACACTCAGTCACCATCGCCGTCTCACCGTGACAAGCGAAGCGAGACCCGCGGGATCGAGAGGAACCAGCCAAAAACGAGGAGCAGCAGGGTCAGCGGCCACGTGGGAGGGGACAACCTCCACCACCCTCGGCGGTGACCGACCGGACGTAGCTCAGGAGCAAACCAAGCACCCCTTCCCGGCCGAGCCCGAAGTGGGCTCATGAAGCTCCCGTCGCTGCGCTGCAGTACACGCGCCACCGTCTCCGCCACCACCAGCCCAAGCCACACCTCCGTCCGCCGGAGATGACGCCGGAAAGCACACGCCAGGCCCACCCAGACCTAGATGGGGCCCAAAAGGGCCCAGATCTGGGCCGGAAGGGCGCCGCCGCCAGCCACCGCGCCGCCCCGCAGCCAAGCAGCCACGCCACCGCCACCATGCCACCCGAAGCTGCGCCGCCTGCGAAGACGAGCCGCCACCGGATCCGAAGCCAACCTGGGTGCACCGCCGCCGGCGCCAACGCCCGAGCTACAGCGCCGCGCGGGGAGGAAGAGAACAGGGCCGCCGCCGCTGGCATCACGCGAGCCAGGCCCGGTGGCCTACGCCGGCGGCGGCGGGAGGGGAAAGGAGGAGGGGGGGCCGCTGGGAGGGGCAGGGAAGGGGAGCCCCCGGCCGCCTCGCTCGGGGAGGCGACGCGGGGGGTACGGGGGAGGAGGGGAGGGGGAGGAGGAGCCGGGGCGCGCCCGCCGGCGGCCGGGGGCGGCGGGAGCGGGGGAGGGCGGCGGCGGCGGAGGGAAACCCTAGCGGGAGCCGCTCTGCTTCTCTATCCAGGGCGAGTACCTTTAGCGAGGAACTTGCTATTCCAACAAACTTAAACATTGGTGTTGTCTTGTTTTGATGCATTTGAAAGTTTACTCTTTTTTTTCTTATTCGAAATGCCTATCACTTTTTGCATAGTAATATAATTATACGTTAGTGTCAACTTCTCTAGATTATCGTTTTAGTGAAATCTGTATGAATGATGTTCCATTGACCGAGAACGGAGTACTAATGTCTTTTCTAGGGAAAGAGAACAACACAACTCATGTACAGTTTGTTGTTTAGACGACAGCTTTAGTCTTACTGTTGTATTGATTTTGTAAGGTCTTGTGAGAATAATTAATAAAGTGGCCGTATGCATCGCCCAGATGCAGAGGCCGGGGTCATCCTCCTTTTCTAAGAAAAACAACAACTCATGTCATGATGGTGTTCACTGTTCATCACTTTCGGCTGTGCAGCCCGTTAGTGTGTTGTTTGTCTTTGTTTGAGTGAATAGCATAAAACTACCATTTTTCGTGCTAGGGTTTCAAAAAACCACCACTTTTTTGTTTGTGACTGATACCTACCACTTTTGTCGTTGGTTGTCTCAAAAAACCCAAATGGCCAGTTGCTAGCATTTTAATCCGTTTTCTGACGGTCCGGGCCCGCCTGTCAGGCCATGTCAGCGCCGCGCGTGACGGCGAGGCCGTTAACGGCCGTTACTCGGACCGACCGGTGCGGTCGGACCGCACCCGCTCGTGCGCTGCTTCTCTCTCTGTCGGCAGCCCTCATTTAAGTTGTCTCCCTCCCTCTCACTCTGCTCCCCTGCCTGCACTCATCTCTGCTCTCACTCTCACTCTCCTATGCTCTCTGCTCTTCGACGCCGGCGGCGACTTGCGCTGTGGAAGCTCCACCTCCGCCATGCCTTCCTGGAATGACGAGGATACGAGCTCAGAGGATGAGTGCGACATCACAAGCATGGACATGGCTCTTTGGGTAAGTTTTTTGATCTACTAAGCTAGGGTTAGGGTTCATGTAGGAGCTAGGAGCTAGATTAGATTAGGGTTCATCTTTGTGAGCTAGGGTAAGCTTTGGTTACTGTTATATAGTAGGCAGGGTTATGGTTGCTGTTGAGCTATGTTTATGTATGCTTCAAAACTAGGGTTAGGGTTAGGGATCTTGCTGGATTGGGGAATTAATTTTTGATCTATGTCTGGTTCTGTGAGCTAAGGTGATTTCGTTGATGTGTTCATGTAGGAGACCCCTGACACCACCATGGAGCCTCTTTTCTGTGGCCAGCTGGAGCTTTCTGAACCCACCTGCATGATGCACCACATGAGGCCAATTAAGTGTGTGGCATTTGAAGGAACCTTAACTGGAAGGCGTTTTTATGGTTGTCCAGTGCAGCAGGTATAGTACCTTATTTGGAATCATTTTCTTCTGAACCCACACATGTATTATGTTGCCAAGTTGCCGTTCTGAACCCACAAGGATGAACTGCAATATGCCTTAATTAATCCTCACCTTCAGTTACAGTTACAGTTTGTGTAGGAAGCATATATCTGTGAATGAACATTGTACAAGCATGTTGTCATTTTCAGTCTGATATGATTTGTTGTTATTAAATTCAGTGCACTTAGTGATATGTATATCAATTGTGCAGAGTGAAGGTGTTAACTATGGTGTTACTGAGTGGGTTGACCACCCTGGCCTCCAATTCTTCAGAATTGCTTGATAAGGTTGTGGGACATGTTCCATGAACAGAATTGTGGCAGGGTAGTTGATAAGCAGAAGTATGAGAAGCATCTGGCCAAGCTTAAGACTGAAAATGACAAGTTGTGCATTGAGTACACAAAGCTTGTCCAAGATGTATCCAAGATGTTTGATTGGCAGGATGGTAGGGTAGACCACATGGATTATCAAAAGGCAATTGATGAGGAAGAATTTGAGAAGAAGAAGAAGAAGGAGGTAGAAGAGAGTGCTAAGTTGGAGGTTCAGATGGAGAAGCTCAAACTTGCCAAGGAACATAGGTGCATTTTACAGAGTCAAGCTGACATTATCAAGAACACCAGGAAGGCAATGAAGGAGGTTGAACAGGAGAGAGATTTGCTTAAGATAGAGAAGGCCAAGCTTGAGCATGTGGTGAATGAGCTACTGAATGATGGGCATGCAAGCAAGGAGAAACTTGAGAAAATCAAGGCCATCCTTGATTCATGAAGTGTGTTCTGCAGTTGGTGAAGTACATCCAAGGCCTTTATAAGTATGTGGCCTAACAATCTGATGTGAAGATATGGGGTGTACATTTTGGGGAATGTGAAGCTAATCTAGTCTATGTCTATGCCAATGTTAAGTATGCTGCTAGAACCTTTAATGCTAAGTTATGAACTATGTTGTAATGAATGTTGGTACTGGTATTTGAACCTTTTATGCTATGTTATGGAGTCAGTGATAAGCACTGCTGGACTATGCTATGTGTTTTTTTATCTTTAAAACATAGTAAGTGTGTTTATTAGTGCTTTGTACATGGGCTTGTTCTGGCCCAGTTATGTTTGCAAACCTAGGCCTACCTACTAACTCTAGATGCCTCTCCACTGCTCATAAATAGCCTCCTCCACCCACCCTCCTCCATGTCCAAAACCCAGCCACCACACCCCACCTCTAGAAACCCTAGATGGATCCAGAGCTTGGGGAGGTGACAGATGAGGAAGGGGAGGCAGTGCAAGCAGTGGATCTAAGGAGGCAAAGGGCTCGCAGAGTGGAGCTGGAGTGGGAGTTGGAGTTCAGGCGGCTGGCAGACAAGATCTTGGAGAAGTGCAAGCCAGATGAGTTCACAGTTCTTGTTCCTGGCGGCAGGCACAAGAGCTCAGGGAAGATCATTAGGTGGGCTAGGGCACAGGCTGTGGCTATTGCTGGCCTCTTCCTAGTTGTGGTTGGTGCTGATGGTGGTGGTGGGGGTGCAATCACATCTGTACTAGCTCTGGTAGATGAAGAGTAGACTGACCAATTCTCCTGCACATTTAACAAAGCAAATTAGAATCAAACTACCTAGCATATGAAACAGAAGTTTAAGCATACCTGGTGATTATTCTTCCTCATTTGCAGTTTGGGTTTAAGTGGATCACCACATGTGGTATATCTGTGACCTTGCTTATTGCAATTGCTACAGGTCACTGTTCCAATCCTTGATGTATCCTTCTTGGGTGGCACCTCAAAATGTCGTTTCCTCCTAGCCGTCTGCTTTTTACCCTTCTTTTCTTTGAATACTGGAGGAGATATGTCATCCCCCATGGTGTGTGGCCAACAATCAGGGCCAGGAACAAGGTATATAATATGCTTGTAGGTTTCACAGTAGAGGGGCTTCTTGAAGAACTCATGGACAAAATCTTTAGGGTGTAGCTTCACCTTCTGCATTGCTGCTACATCATGACTACATGGAACAACTGCCATATCCAACCTCCTGCAATCACAAGTGTAGTTGTTCAGGTTTACACAGTAGGTCTTTTCTGAACTACTTGTAACTTGCCAAATGCCTGGTCCAGCCATATATGCATCACAATATTTTGCCCACTTCTTGGCCTCCTCCAATATCTTAGAGTATGTGGGTGTGATATCCCACCTACATGTCTTTGTATTCTCCCTAATCTTTTGAAACTTGATCATTAGTTTTGTCCTTATGGGCTTGTTCCTAACATCCAGAATCATCGTGTTGAAAACTTCACTAAGATTGTTCACAATAAGGTCTGTCTTGCATATAGTATCCATCCTATGCCTGGCCCAAGTATGGACTGGTATGTTGGACAACCACTTCCATGCCTCCTCACTCTCTTTTAAGGATGGCAATTTTATCCATGGACATGGATACCCATGGATATCCGACCCGAATGGATAGGGTTTGGATATGCTTTTGTGTCCATGGGCGGCGCCCAAACCCGACCCGATTGCTCATGGATAGGACATGCATATAATCTTGTACCCGTGGATATATCCGAACCCGACCCGATAGTATTACTTATTGGAAAAAGTCTGCTATCCCTACCCCACAATCACATGCCCCGCTGCAATTTTGCACTTTGTTATCTAAAACATGCAAAAGAAATTGCACAATCCCCGTCGTAACTTTTAATAGTTGACATTCAATCCCATCCATAACATACTCCAACACCCCTTCTCTTATTTTTATCTCCTTGTTAAATGACTCATCATTCTCATCTATTAGAAAAAAAAATCCTAAATGATATTTGGTTGTGAGTGGGCGTTGATTTACCATAAGTTGATGTTTACCGTAAGTGAGGCCTAGCCTGCCACGGGGTGAAGATTGGAAGAGCTTAGGTTAACATTGCATTATGTCTTATTTATATGTCTCGAGAGGATCCAATGGATATCCAGTGGGTATGGATATCCGACGGGTTTGGACATGGACACCATTTTTCACCCATGGATATTTTCATGGTTGGGCAAAGACTATCTTCATGGATATGGATATGGATTAGATATTGTTCAACTCGGTCCAAACCCGACCCATTGCCATCCTTACTCTCTTTCTTCAATGCTTCCATGCCCAGATCATGCCCATGCTTAGTGAAAGAATAAGCAGCCTGATCTAGATGTTTTTTCAATTCATCCCCTCTAAACCCAGCTGATTGGAAGTTGGCATATATGTGTCTTAAACAAAATCTTTGAGGGGAATTAGGAAATACATCCTCTATTGCATTGAGCAGACCCTGTTCATTGATTTTGTATTAATAACTAATGAAGTAATTAGACAAAGCATTACATAATGCAAGGAGTAGTACATAGTGCAAGGAGTAGTTGTACCTTTTGCCTGTCTGACATAATTGTGTAGGGCCCAAACTTGTTGCCACTACCAATTACTGTCCTTAACTGTGTAAGAAACCAAGTCCAACTATTTGTCTCCTCCTTGTCAACAACACCAAATGCAATAGGGAAGATGTTGTTGTTGCCATCCCTCCCTGTTGCTGCCAGGATTTGCTACCCAGTGCTAAGTTTGATGAAGCATCCATCAAGACCTGCATTTTAAGCCATTAGTAAGCAGCAACTGTTATGCAATCCCTATTTAAGCACTATACAGACTATATTTACCTATGAAAGGCCTGCAACCATTTAGGAACCCCTCCTTACAAGCAAACAGACAGTAAAACATGTAATGAAACCTTGGGGTAGGTGCTGGGTTGAGTTAAAATTCCTTTGTTGTCACAGCACACCTACTACCAAGGTTTGTATCCAAAACACACTACGGATAGTCTCTCAACCTGTAGTATTGTGTCTTGTGATCCCCTTGCACAACATCAACTGCAAGCCTCCTTGCCCTGTAGGCCAAACTTTTTGGAACATGTACTCCAAATTTCTTTTTTGTATAACTCAGTATAGTATCAACACCTGCACCAGGATTGGATCTTACAGTATCCTCAACAGCCTTTGCAACCCACTTCATGGTAACCTTTGTGTTCTCTCCACTTGCTCCACAGGTGTGGTCAAGATTCATCTTCTTGATGCTAAAGGTTGACTCATGGGCAATCTTAGAAGCAGTAATATAAAAGTCACAACCAGGCTATGATCCTACTTGGATCATTCCTATGGTACTCAAAGTTCCTTAGTGTCCTAACATGGTAGTTTCAAAATGCTTCTCTGAACTCTACCACATTCAGAAAGCACAAATGAATCCTAAATTGTTCATGTGCATCAGGCCTAGAGGCATCATACCATACTCTCTCCTTCTTCTTCAATTTCCTCTTCCTACCACAAGGCAACCTAGGTGCATCATCTTCTTCATCAGAAATGCCTTCATCACTTGGAAAGCAGTACTCATCAGCTTCTGGCATGAAATATTCAAACTTTATGTGATCTGGCTCACTGTGTGATCTGCTTGTTGGGCCTTGTTGTTGGGGAATGTAGTAATTTCAAAAAATTTCCTACGCACATGCAAGATCATGGTGATGATATAGCAACGAGGGGAGAGTGTTGTCTACGTACCCTCGTAGACCGAAGCGGAAGCGTTGACGCAACGTAGAGGAAGTAGTCGTACGTCCTCCGGTTCAACCGATCCAAGTACCGTACTCCGGCACCTCCGAGTTCTTGACACGCGTACAGCTCGATGACGCACCCTCGATCTCCGATCCAGCAGAGGCGCCGAGGGGGAGTTCCGTCAGCACGACGGCGTGGTGACGATCTTGATGTTCTCCTGTTGCAGGGCTTCGCCTAAGCACCGCTACAATATGACCGAGGTGTAATATCGTGGAGGGGGGCACCGCACACGGCTAAGGAACGATCAATGATCAACTTGTGTGTCCTAGGGTGCCCCCCTACCCCCGTATATAAAGGAGGGAGGGAGGAGGTGGCCGGCCCTAGGGGGGCACGCCATGAGGAGGGGGAAACCTACTCCAAGTAGGTTTCCCTCTCTTTTCCTTATCTTATTTGGAGGGGGAAGGAAAGAGTACTAGTATTAGGAAGTAGTACTAGTAGAAGTAATAGGAAGAGGGGGAAGGAGAAAGGAAAGGGGGGGCCGGCCCCCCTCCCCAATTCGGATTGGGCTTGGGGGGGGCGCGCCCCCCTCCCTTGCTCCTTCTCTCTTCCTCCTACATGGGCCCAATAAGGCCCATATACCTCCCGGGGAGTTCCGGTAACCTCCCGGGGCTCCAAACTTCTCCGGAACCTTTCCGGTGTCCAAATATATCCGTCCAATATATCAATCTTTATTTCTCGACCATTTCGAGACTCCTCGTCATGTCCGTAATCATATCCGGGACTCCGAACAACCTTCGGTACATCAAAATACATAAACTCATAATATAACTGTCATCGAAACCTTAAGCGTGCGGACCCTACGGCTCGAGAACGATGTAGACATGACTGAGACACATCTCTGGTCAATAACCAATAGCGGGACCTGGATGCCCATATTGGTTCCTACATATTCTACGAAGATCTTTATCGGTCAAACCGCATAACAACATATGTTGTTCCCTTTGTCATTGGTATGTTACTTGTCCGAGATTCGATCGTCGGTATCCAATACCTAGTTCAATCTCGTTACCGACAAGTCTCTTTACTCGTTCTGTAATACTTCATCTCATAACTAACTCATTAGTTACATGCTTGCAAGGCTTAGGTGATGAGCATTACCGAGAGGGCCCAGAGATACCTCTCCGACAATCGGAGTGACAAAACCTAATCTTAAATTATGCTAACTCAACATGTACCTTTGGAGACACCTGTAGTACTCCTTTATAATCACCCAGTTACGTTGTGACGTTTGGTAGTACCCAAAGTGTTCCTCCGGTAAACGGGAGTTACACAATTCTCATAGTTACAGGAACATGTATAAGTCATGAAGAAAGCAATAGCAACATACTAAACGATCAAGTGCTAGGCTAACGGAATGGGTCAAGTCAATCACATCATTCTCCTAATGATGTGACCCCGTTAATCAAATGACAACTCTTTTGTCCATGGCTAGGAAATATAACTATCTCTGATAAACGAGCTAGTCAAGTAGAGGCATACTAGTGACACTATGTTTGTCTATGTATTCACACATGTATTATGTTTCCGGTTAATACAATTCTAGCATGAATAATAAACATTTATCATGAAATAAGGAAATAAATAATAACTTTATTATTGCCTCTAGGGCATATTTCCTTCAGTCTCCCACTTGCACTAGAGTCAATAATCTAGTTCACATCACCATGTGATTTAACAGCAATATTCATATCTGTATATGATTAACACCCATAGTTCACATCATCATGTGACCAACACCCAAAGGGTTTACTAGAGTCAATAATCTAGTTCATATCGCTATGTGATTATCACCCAAAGAGTACTAAGGTGTGATCATGTTTTGCTCGTGAGAGAAGCTTAGTCAACGGGTCTGTCACATTCAGAGCCGTATGTATTTTGCAAATATTTTATGTCCACAATGCTCTGCACGGAGCTACTCTAGCTAATTGCTCCCACTTTTAATATGTATTCAGGTTGAGACTTAGAGTCATCTGGATCAGTGTAAAAGTTTGCACTGATGTAACTTTTACAATAAACTCTTTTATCACCTCCATAATCGAGAAACATCTCCTTAGTCTTTACTAAGGATATTCTTGACCAATGTCCAGTGATCTACTCCTAGATCACTATTGTACTCCCTTGCCAAATTCAGAGCAAGGTATACAATAGGTCTGGTACATAGCATACTTTATAGAACCTATGACTGAGGCATAGGGAATGACTTTTCATTCTCTTTCTATTTTCTGCTGTGGTCGGGATTTGAGTCTTACTCAATACCTTTGCAACACAGGCAAGAACTCTTTCTTTGACGGTTCCATTTTGAACTATTTCAAAATCTTGCCAAGGTATGTACTCATTGAAAATCTTATCAAGCGTCTTGATCTATCTCAATAGATCTTGATGCTCAATATGTAAGTAGCTTTTACTGAGGTCTTTTCTTTTTAAAGAACTCCTTTAAAACACTCCTTTATGCTTTGCAGAAAAATTCTACATCATTTCTGATCAACAATATGTCACTCACATATACTAATCAGAAAGGCTGTAGTGCTCCCACTCACTTTATTGTAAATACAGGCTTCATCGTAAGTCCATATAAAACTATATGCTTTGATCAATTTATCAAAGCGTATATTCCAACTCTGAGATGCTTGCACCAGTCCATAGATGGATCGCTGGAGCTTGCACATTTTGTTAGCACCTTTAGGATTGAAAAAACCTTTTTGGTTGTATCATATACAACTCTTCTTTAGTAAATCCATTAAGGAATGCAGTTTTGACATCCATTTGCCAGATTTCATAAAATGTGGCAATTGCTAACATGATTCAGATAGACTTAAGCATCGATACGAGTGAGAAAATCTCATCGTATTCAACCCCTTGAACTTGTTGAAAAAACCTTTTGCAACAAGTCGAGCTTAGTGGATAGTAACACTACTATCAGTGTCCGTCTTCCTCTTGAAGATCCATTTATTTAACATGGCTTGCTGATCATCGAGCAAGTCAATCAAAGTCCATACTTTGTTTTCGTACATGGATCATATCTCAGATTTTATGGCCTTAAGCCATTTCGCGGAATCTGGGCTCATCATCGCTTCCTCATAGTTCGTAGGTTTATCATGGTCTAGTAACATGACTTTCAGAACAGGATTACCGTACCACACTGGTGCGGACCGTACTTTGGAAGACCTACGAGGTTCTGTAGTAACTTGATCTGAAGTTTCATGATCATCATCATTAGCTTCCTCACTAATTGGTGTAGGAATCACTGGAACTAATTTCAGTGATGAACTATTTTCCAATTCGGGAGAAGGTACAAATTACCTTATCAAGCTCTACTTTCCTCCCACTCACTTCTTTCGAGAGAAACTCCTTCTCTAGAAAGGATCTATTATCAGCAACAAATTTGCCTTCGGATCTGTGATAGAAGGTGTACCCAACAATTTCCTTTGGGTATTCTATGAAGACGCACTTCTCCGATTTGGGTTCGAGCTTATCAAGTTGAGAAACCCTTTTTCATATAAGCATCGCAACTCCAAACTTTAAGAAACAACAGCTTAGGTTTACTGCTAAACCATAGTTCATGCGGTGTCGTCTCAACGGATTTAGATGGTGCCCTATTTTAAACGTGAATGCAGCTGTCTCTAATGCATAACCCCAAAACGACAATGGTAAATCAGCAAGAAACATCATAGATCGCACCATATCCAATAAAGTACGATTACGATGTTCGGACACACCATAATGTTGTGGTGTTCCATTGGCGTGAACTGTGAAACTATTTCACATCGTTTTAGTTGAAGACCAAACTCGTAACTCAAATATTCGTCTCCGAGATCAGATCGCAGAAACTTTATTTTCTTGTTACGATGATTTGTTTTACTTCACTCTGAAATTCTTTGAACCTTTCAACTATTTCAGACTTATGTTTCATCAAGTAGATATACCCATATCTGCTCAAATCATCTTGTGAAGGTCAGAAAATAACGATACTTGCCACGAGCATCAACACTCATTGGATCGCATACATCGGTATGTATTATTTCCAATAAGTTAGTAGCTCGTTCCATTGTTCCGGAGAACGGTGTTTTAGTCATCTTGCCCAAAAGGCACGGTTCGCAAGTACCAAGTGATTCATAATCAAGTGGTTCCAAAAGTCCATCAGTATGGAGTTTCTTCATGCGCTTTACACCAATATGACCTAAACGGCAGTGCTACAAATAAGTTGCACTATCATTATTAACTTTGCATCTTTTGGTTTCAATATTATGAATATGTGTATCACTAAAATCGAGATCCAATGAACCATTTTCATTGGGTGTGTAACCATATAAGGTTTTATTCATGTAAACAGAACAACAGTTTATTCTCTTACTTAAATGAATAACCATATTGCAATAAACACGATCAAATCATATTCATGCTCAACGCAAACGCTAAATAACATTTATTTAGGTTTAACACTTATCCCGAAAGTTTAGGGAGTGTGCGATGATGATCATATCAATCTTGAAACTACTTTCAACATACATCGTCACTTCACTCTTAACTAGTTTCTGTTTATTCTGCAACTCTCGTTTCGAGTTACTACTCTTAGCAACTGAACCAGTACCAAATACCGAAGGGTTGCTATAAACACTAGTAAAGTGCACATCAATAACATGTATATTAAATATACCTTTCTTCACTTTGCCATCCTTCTTATCCGCCAAATACTTGGGGTAGTTCTGCTTCCAGTGACCAGTCCCTTTGCAGTAGAAGCACTTAGTCTCAGGCTTAGGTCCAGACTTGGGCTTCTTCACTTGAGCAGCAACTTGCTTGTCGTTCTTCTTGAAGTTCCCTTCTATCCCTTTGCCCTTTTCTTGAAACTAGTGGTCTTGTTAACCATCAACACTTGATGCTCTTTCTTGATTTCTACCTTCGTCGATTTCAACATCACGAAGAGCTCAGGAATCATTTTCGTCATCCCTTGCATACTATAGTTCATCACGAAGTTCTACTAACTTGGTGATGATGACTAGAGAACTCTGTCAATCACTATCTTATCTGGAAGATTAACTCCCACTTGATTCAAGCGATTGTAGTACCCAGACAATCTGAGCACTTGCTCACTAGTTGAGCGATTCTCCTCCATCTTTTAGCTATAGAACTTGTTGAAGACTTCATATCTCTCAACTCGGGTATTTGCTTGAAATATTAACTTCAATTCCTGGAACATCTCATATGGTCCATGACGTTCAAAACGTCTTTGAAGTCCCGATTCTAAGCCGTTAAGCATGGTGCACTAAACTATCAAGTAGTCATCATATTGAGCTAGCCAAACGTTCATAAGGTCTACATCTGCTCTTGCAATAGGTCTGTCACCTAGCGGTGCATCAAGGACATAATTCTTCTGTGCAGCAATGAGGATTAACCTCAGATCACGGATCAAATCCGCGACATTGCTACTAACATTTTTCAACACAGTTTTCTCTAGGAACATATCAAAATAAACATATGAAAGCAACAACGCGAGCTATTGATCTACAACATAATTTGCAAAATACTACCAGGACTAAGTTCATGATAAATTTAAGTTCAATTAATCATATTACTTAAGAACTCCCACTTAGACAGACATCTCTCTAGTCATCTAAGTGATCACGTGATCCAAATCAACTAAACCATGTCCGATCATCACGTGAGATGGAGTAGTTTCAATGGTGAACATCGCTATGTTGATCATATCTACTATATGATTCACGCTCGACCTTTCGGTCTCCGTGTTCCGAGGCCATATCTGTATATGCTAGGCTCGTCAAGTATAACCTGAGTATTCCGCGTGTGCAACTGTTTTGCACCCGTTGTATTTGAACGTAGAGCCTATCACACCCGATCATCACGTGGTGTCTCAGCACGAAGAACTTTCGCAACGGTGCATACTCAGGGAGAACACTTCTTGATAATTAGTGAGAGATCATCTTAAAATGCTACCGTCAATCAAAGCAAGATAAGATGCATAAAGGATAAACATCACATGCAATCAATATAAGTGATATGATATGGCCATCATCATCTTGTGCTTGTGATCTCCATCTTCGAAGCACCGTCATGATCACCATCGTCACCGGCGCGACACCTTGATCTCCATCGTAGCATCGTTGTCGTTACGCCATCTATTGCTTCTACGACTATCGCTACCGCTTAGTGATAAAGTAAAGCAATTACAGGGCGTTTGCATTTCATACAATAAAGCGACAACCATATGGCTCCTGCCAGTTGCCGATAACTTCGGTTACAAAACATGATCATCTCATACAATAAAATATAGCATCATGTCTTGGCCATATCACATCACAACATGCCCTGCAAAAACAAGTTAGACGTCCTCTACTTTGTTGTTGCAAATTTTACGTGGCTGCTACGGGCTTAAGCAAGAACCAATCTCACCTACGCATCAAAACCACAACGATAGTTTGTCAAATAGACTCCGTTTTAACCTTCACAAGGACCGGGCGTAGCCACACTCGGTTCAACTAAAGTGAGAGAGACAGACACCCGCCAGCCACCTTTAAGCACGAGTGCTCGTAACGGTGAAACCAGTCTCGCGTAAGCGTACGCGTAATGTCGGTCCGGGCCGCTTCATCTCACAATACCGCTGAACCAAAGTATGACATGCTGGTAGGCAGTATGACTTATATCGTCCACAACTCACTTGTGTTCTACTCGTGCATATAACATCAACGCATAAAACCTAGGCTCGGATGCCACTGTTGGGGAACGTAGTAATTTCAAAAAAATTCCTACGCACACGCAAGATCATGGTGATGATATAGCAACGAGGGGAGAGTGTTGTCTACGTACCCTCGTAGACCGAAGCGGAAGCGTTGACGCAACGTAGAGGAAGTAGTCGTACGTCCTCCGGTTCAACCGATCCAAGTACCGTTACTCCGGCACCTCCGAGTTCTTGACACGCGTACAGCTCGATGACGCACCCTCGATCTCCGATCCAGCAGAGGCGCCGAGGGGGAGTTCCGTCAGCACGACGGCGTGGTGACGATCTTGATGTTCTCCTGTTGCAGGGCTTCGCCTAAGCACCGCTACAATATGACCGAGGTGTAATATCGTGGAGGGGGGCACCGCACACGGCTAAGGAACGATCAATGATCAACTTGTGTGTCCTAGGGTGCCCCCCTACCCCCGTATATAAAGGAGGGAGGGAGGAGGTGGCCGGCCCTAGGGGGGCGCGCCATGAGGAGGGGGAAACCTACTCCAAGTAGGTTTCCCTCTCTTTTCCTTATCTTATTTGGAGGGGGAAGGAAAGAGTACTAGTATTAGGAAGTAGTACTAGTAGTAGTAATAGGAAGAGGGGGAAGGAGAAAGGAAAGGGGGGGCCGGCCCCCCTCCCCAATTCGGATTGGGCTTGGGGGGGGCGCGCCCCCCTCCCTTGCTCCTTCTCTCTTCCTCCTACATGGGCCCAATAAGGCCCATATACCTCCCGGGGGGTTCCGGTAACCTCCCGGGGCTCCAAACTTCTCCGGAACCTTTCCGGTGTCCAAATATATCCGTCCAATATATCAATCTTTATGTCTCGACCATTTCGAGACTCCTCGTCATGTCCGTAATCATATCCGGGACTCCGAACAACCTTCGGTACATCAAAATACATAAACTCATAATATAACTGTCATCGAAACCTTAAGCGTGCGGACCCTACGGTTCGAGAACGATGTAGACATGACTGAGACACATCTCTGGTCAATAACCAATAGCGGGACCTGGATGCCCATATTGGTTCCTACATATTCTACGAAGATCTTTATCGGTCAAACCGCATAACAACATATGTTGTTCCCTTTGTCATTGGTATGTTACTTGTCCGAGATTCGATCGTCGGTATCCAATACCTAGTTCAATCTCGTTACCGACAAGTCTCTTTACTCGTTCTGTAATACTTCATCTCATAACTAACTCATTAGTTACATGCTTGCAAGGCTTAGGTGATGAGCATTACCGAGAGGGCCCAGAGATACCTCTCCGACAATCGGAGTGACAAAACCTAATCTTAAATTATGCTAACTCAACATGTACCTTTGGAGACACCTGTAGTACTCCTTTATAATCACCCAGTTACGTTGTGACGTTTGGTAGTACCCAAAGTGTTCCTCCGGTAAACGGGAGTTACACAATTCTCATAGTTACAGGAACATGTATAAGTCATGAAGAAAGCAATAGCAACATACTAAACGATCAAGTGCTAGGCTAACGGAATGGGTCAAGTCAATCACATCATTCTCCTAATGATGTGACCCCGTTAATCAAATGACAACTCTTTTGTCCATGGCTAGGAAACATAACCATCTCTGATAAACGAGCTAGTCAAGTAGAGGCATACTAGTGACACTATGTTTGTCTATGTATTCACACATGTATTATGTTTCCGGTTAATACAATTCTAGCATGAATAATAAACATTTATCATGAAATAAGGAAATAAATAATAACTTTATTATTGCCTCTAGGGCATATTTCCTTCAGTCTCCCACTTGCACTAGAGTCAATAATCTAGTTCACATCACCATGTGATTTAACACCAATATTCATATCTGTATATGATTAACACCCATAGTTCACATCATCATGTGACCAACACCCAAAGGGTTTACTAGAGTCAATAATCTAGTTCACATCGCTATGTGATTATCACCCAAAGAGTACTAAGGTGTGATCATGTTTTGCTCGTGAGAGAAGCTTAGTCAACGGGTCTGTCACATTCAGAGCCGTATGTATTTTGCAAATATTTTATGTCCACAATGCTCTGCACGGAGCTACTCTAGCTAATTGCTCCCACTTTTAATATGTATTCAGGTTGAGACTTAGAGTCATCTGGATCAGTGTAAAAGTTTGCACTGATGTAACTTTTACAATAAACTCTTTTATCACCTCCATAATCGAGAAACATCTCCTTAGTCCTTACTAAGGATATTCTTGACCAATGTCCAGTGATCTACTCCTAGATCACTATTGTACTCCCTTGCCAAATTCAGAGCAAGGTATACAATAGGTCTGGTACATAGCATACTTTATAGAACCTATGACTGAGGCATAGGGAATGACTTTTCATTCTCTTTCTATTTTCTGCTGTGGTCGGGATTTGAGTCTTACTCAATACCTTTGCAACACAGGCAAGAACTCTTTCTTTGACTGTTCCATTTTGAACTATTTCAAAATCTTGCCAAGGTATGTACTCATTGAAAATCTTATCAAGCGTCTTGATCTATCTCAATAGATCTTGATGCTCAATATGTAAGTAGCTTTTACTGAGGTCTTTTCTTTTTAAAGAACTCCTTTAAAACACTCCTTTATGCTTTGCAGAAAAATTCTACATCATTTCTGATCAACAATATGTCACTCACATATACTAATCAGAAAGGCTGTAGTGCTCCCACTCACTTTATTGTAAATACAGGCTTCATCGTAAGTCCATATAAAACTATATGCTTTGATCAATTTATCAAAGCGTATATTCCAACTCCGAGATGCTTGCACCAGTCCATAGATGGATCGCTGGAGCTTGCACATTTTGTTAGCACCTTTAGGATTGACAAAACCTTTTTGGTTGTATCATATACAACTCTTCTTTAGTAAATCCATTAAGGAATGCAGTTTTGACATCCATTTGCCAGATTTCATAAAATGTGGCAATTGCTAACATGATTCAGACAGACTTAAGCATCGATACGAGTGAGAAAATCTCATCGTATTCAACCCCTTGAACTTGTTGAAAAACCTTTTGCAACAAGTCGAGCTTAGTGGATAGTAACACTACTATCAGTGTCCGTCTTCCTCTTGAAGATCCATTTATTTAACATGGCTTGCTGATCATCGAGCAAGTCAATCAAAGTCCATACTTTGTTTTCATACATGGATCATATCTCAGATTTTATGGCCTTAAGCCATTTCGCGGAATCTGGGCTCATCATCGC
Organism: Triticum aestivum; assembly: GCF_018294505.1. NCBI lineage: Eukaryota > Viridiplantae > Streptophyta > Magnoliopsida > Poales > Poaceae > Triticum > Triticum aestivum. The sequence goes on along the minus strand of NC_057795.1, from coordinate 683,890,892 downwards.
TTCCTCATAGTTCGTAGGTTTATCATGGTCTAGTAACATGACTTTCAGAACAGGATTACCGTACCACACTGGTGCGGACCGTACTTTGGAAGACCTACGAGGTTCTGTAGTAACTTGATCTGAAGTTTCATGATCATCATCATTAGCTTCCTCACTAATTGGTGTAGGAATCACTGGAACTGATTTCAGTGATGAACTATTTTCCAATTCGGGAGAAGGTACAAATTACCTTATCAAGCTCTACTTTCCTCCCACTCACTTCTTTCGAGAGAAACTCCTTCTCTAGAAAGGATCTATTATCAGCAACAAATTTGCCTTCGGATCTGTGATAGAAGGTGTACCCAACAATTTCCTTTGGGTATTCTATGAAGACGCACTTCTCCGATTTGGGTTCGAGCTTATCAAGTTGAAAACCCTTTTTCATATAAGCATCGCAACTCCAAACTTTAAGAAACAACAGCTTAGGTTTACTGCTAAACCATAGTTCATGCGGTGTCGTCTCAACGGATTTAGACGGTGCCCTATTTTAAACGTGAATGCAGCTGTCTCTAATGCATAACCCCAAAACGACAATGGTAAATCAGCAAGAAACATCATAGATCGCACCATATCCAATAAAGTACGATTACGACGTTCGGACACACCATAATGTTGTGGTGTTCCGTTGGCGTGAACTGTGAAACTATTTCACATTGTTTTAGTTGAAGACCAAACTCGTAACTCAAATATTCGTCTCCGCGATCAGATCGCAGAAACTTTATTTTCTTGTTACGATGATTTTTTTTACTTCACTCTGAAATTCTTTGAACCTTTCAACTATTTCAGACTTATGTTTCATCAAGTAGATATACCCATATCTGCTCAAATCATCTTGTGAAGGTCAGAAAATAACGATACTTGCCACGAGCATCAACACTCATTGGATCGCATACATCGGTATGTATTATTTCCAATAAGTTAGTAGCTCGTTCCATTGTTCCGGAGAACGGTGTTTTAGTCATCTTGCCCAAAAGGCACGGTTCGCAAGTACCAAGTGATTCATAATCAAGTGGTTCCAAAAGTCCATCAGTATGGAGTTTCTTCATGCGCTTTACACCAATATGACCTAAACGGCAGTGCTACAAATAAGTTGCACTATCATTATTAACTTTGCATCTTTTGGTTTCAATATTATGAATATGTGTATCACTAAAATCGAGATCCAATGAACCATTTTCATTGGGTGTGTAACCATATAAGGTTTTATTCATGTAAACAGAACAACAGTTTATTCTCTTACTTAAATGAATAACCGTATTGCAATAAACACGATCAAATCATATTCATGCTCAACGCAAACGCTAAATAACATTTATTTAGGTTTAACACTTATCCCGAAAGTTTAGGGAGTGTGCGATGATGATCATATCAATCTTGAAACTACTTTCAACATACATCGTCACTTCACTCTTAACTAGTTTCTGTTTATTCTGCAACTCCCGTTTCGAGTTACTACTCTTAGCAACTGAACCAGTACCAAATACCGAGGGGTTGCTATAAACACTAGTAAAGTGCACATCAATAACATGTATATCAAATATACCTTTGTTCACTTTGCCATCCTTCTTATCCGCCAAATACTTGGGGTAGTTCTGCTTCCAGTGACCAGTCCCTTTGCAGTAGAAGCACTTAGTCTCAGGCTTAGGTCCAGACTTGGGCTTCTTCACTTGAGCAGCAACTTGCTTGCCGTTCTTCTTGAAGTTCCCTTCTATCCCTTTGCCCTTTTCTTGAAACTAGTGGTCTTGTTAACCATCAACACTTGATGCTCTTTCTTGATTTCTACCTTCGTCGATTTCAACATCACGAAGAGCTCGGGAATCATTTTCGTCATCCCTTGCATACTATAGTTCATCACGAAGTTCTACTAACTTGGTGATGGTGACTAGAGAACTCTGTCAATCACTATCTTATCTGGAAGATTAACTCCCACTTGATTCAAGCGATTGTAGTACCCAGACAATCTGAGCACTTGCTCACTAGTTGAGCGATTCTCCTCCATCTTTTAGCTATAGAACTTGTTGAAGACTTCATATCTCTCAACTCGGGTATTTGCTTGAAATATTAACTTCAATTCCTGGAACATCTCATATGGTCCATGACGTTCAAAACGTCTTTGAAGTCCCGATTCTAAGCCGTTAAGCATGGTGCACTAAACTATCAAGTAGTCATCATATTGAGCTAGCCAAACGTTCATAACGTCTACATCTGCTCTTGCAATAGGTCTGTCACCTAGCGGTGCATCAAGGACATAATTCTTCTGTGCAGCAATGAGGATTAACCTCAGATCACGGATCAAATCCGCGACATTGCTACTAACATTTTTCAACACAGTTTTCTCTAGGAACATATCAAAATAAACATATGAAAGCAACAACGCGAGCTATTGATCTACAACATAATTTGCAAAATACTACCAGGACTAAGTTCATGATAAATTTAAGTTCAATTAATCATATTACTTAAGAACTCCCACTTAGACAGACATCTCTCTAGTCATCTAAGTGATCACGTGATCCAAATCAACTAAACCATGTCCGATCATCACGTGAGATGGAGTAGTTTCAATGGTGAACATCGCTATGTTGATCATATCTACTATATGATTCACGCTCGACCTTTCGGTCTCCGTGTTCCGAGGCCATATCTGTATATGCTAGGCTCGTCAAGTATAACCTGAGTATTCCGCGTGTGCAACTGTTTTGCACCCGTTGTATTTGAACGTAGAGCCTATCACACCCGATCATCACGTGGTGTCTCAGCACGAAGAACTTTCGCAACGGTGCATACTCAGGGAGAACACTTCTTGATAATTAGTGAGAGATCATCTTAAAATGCTACCGTCAATCAAAGCAAGATAAGATGCATAAAGGATAAACATCACATGCAATCAATATAAGTGATATGATATGGCCATCATCATCTTGTGCTTGTGATCTCCATCTTCGAAGCACCGTCATGATCACCATCGTCACCGGCGCGACACCTTGATCTCCATCGTAGCATCGTTGTCGTTACGCCATCTATTGCTTCTACGACTATCGCTACCGCTTAGTGATAAAGTAAAGCAATTACAGGGCGTTTGCATTTCATACAATAAAGCGACAACCATATGGCTCCTGCCAGTTGCCGATAACTTCGGTTACAAAACATGATCATCTCATACAATAAAATATAGCATCATGTCTTGGCCATATCACATCACAACATGCCCTGCAAAAACAAGTTAGACGTCCTCTACTTTGTTGTTGCAAATTTTACGTGGCTGCTACGGGCTTAAGCAAGAACCAATCTCACCTACGCATCAAAACCACAACGATAGTTTGTCAAATAGACTCCGTTTTAACCTTCACAAGGACCGGGCGTAGCCACACTCGGTTCAACTAAAGTGAGAGAGACAGACACCCGCCAGCCACCTTTAAGCACGAGTGCTCGTAACGGTGAAACCAGTCTCGCGTAAGCGTACGCGTAATGTCGGTCCGGGCCGCTTCATCTCACAATACCGCTGAACCAAAGTATGACATGCTGGTAGGCAGTATGACTTATATCGTCCACAACTCACTTGTGTTCTACTCGTGCATATAACATCAACGCATAAAACCTAGGCTCGGATGCCACTGTTGGGGAACGTAGTAATTTCAAAAAATTTCCTACGCACACGCAAGATCATGGTGATGATATAGCAACGAGGGGAGAGTGTTGTCTACGTACCCTCGTAGACCGAAGCGGAAGCGTTGACGCAACGTAGAGGAAGTAGTCGTACGTCCTCCGGTTCAACCGATCCAAGTACCGTTACTCCGGCACCTCCGAGTTCTTGACACGCGTACAGCTCGATGACGCACCCTCGATCTCCGATCCAGCAGAGGCGCCGAGGGGGAGTTCCGTCAGCACGACGGCGTGGTGACGATCTTGATGTTCTCCTGTTGCAGGGCTTCGCCTAAGCACCGCTACAATATGACCGAGGTGTAATATCGTGGAGGGGGGCACCGCACACGGCTAAGGAACGATCAATGATCAACTTGTGTGTCCTAGGGTGCCCCCCTACCCCCGTATATAAAGGAGGGAGGGAGGAGGTGGCCGGCCCTAGGGGGGCGCGCCATGAGGAGGGGGAAACCTACTCCAAGTAGGTTTCCCTCTCTTTTCCTTATCTTATTTGGAGGGGGAAGGAAAGAGTACTAGTATTAGGAAGTAGTACTAGTAGTAGTAATAGGAAGAGGGGGAAGGAGAAAGGAAAGGGGGGGCCGGCCCCCCTCCCCAATTCGGATTGGGCTTGGGGGGCGCGCCCCCCTCCCTTGCTCCTTCTCTCTTCCTCCTACATGGGCCCAATAAGGCCCATATACCTCCCGGGGGGTTCCGGTAACCTCCCGGGGCTCCAAACTTCTCCGGAACCTTTCCGGTGTCCAAATATATCCGTCCAATATATCAATCTTTATGTCTCGACCATTTCGAGACTCCTCGTCATGTCCGTAATCATATCCGGGACTCCGAACAACCTTCGGTACATCAAAATACATAAACTCATAATATAACTGTCATCGAAACCTTAAGCGTGCGGACCCTACGGTTCGAGAACGATGTAGACATGACTGAGACACATCTCTGGTCAATAACCAATAGCGGGACCTGGATGCCCATATTGGTTCCTACATATTCTACGAAGATCTTTATCGGTCAAACCGCATAACAACATATGTTGTTCCCTTTGTCATTGGTATGTTACTTGTCCGAGATTCGATCGTCGGTATCCAATACCTAGTTCAATCTCGTTACCGACAAGTCTCTTTACTCGTTCTGTAATACTTCATCTCATAACTAACTCATTAGTTACATGCTTGCAAGGCTTAGGTGATGAGCATTACCGAGAGGGCCCAGAGATACCTCTCCGACAATCGGAGTGACAAAACCTAATCTTAAATTATGCTAACTCAACATGTACCTTTGGAGACACCTGTAGTACTCCTTTATAATCACCCAGTTACGTTGTGACGTTTGGTAGTACCCAAAGTGTTCCTCCGGTAAACGGGAGTTACACAATTCTCATAGTTACAGGAACATGTATAAGTCATGAAGAAAGCAATAGCAACATACTAAACGATCAAGTGCTAGGCTAACGGAATGGGTCAAGTCAATCACATCATTCTCCTAATGATGTGACCCCGTTAATCAAATGACAACTCTTTTGTCCATGGCTAGGAAACATAACCATCTCTGATAAACGAGCTAGTCAAGTAGAGGCATACTAGTGACACTATGTTTGTCTATGTATTCACACATGTATTATGTTTCCGGTTAATACAATTCTAGCATGAATAATAAACATTTATCATGAAATAAGGAAATAAATAATAACTTTATTATTGCCTCTAGGGCATATTTCCTTCACTTGTTTCCTCACAGGTATCAATTTCTGTGCCACACTTTTCACATGATCTATAGCTTCTTATTCATCATCTTCTTCAGAACCATTTGCTCCTGCCAAAACTCTGAGGGTTCAGAAGCAGCCCCAAAACAATGCTCAACCATCTCTTCCTCTTCCCTGTAGTGCTGACTTGTTCCTTCACCACCTTCATCTTCTCCCCTAGCCCAAGACTTGTATGAAATTTTTTTCCTCTGTAATCACCCGTGAAAAACTCAAAATATGATGAGGATTTGTCCAACTCATCTTCATCTTCATCTTCTGCTTCAATATTTTCAATTTCCACTGCCTCTTTCCCTTGTTGAAATTACAGCTCTGTTGTGTGTTAAGATATGGTTGAACGGGCACAACTGGAGGCTCTGAAGAATTTGAGACAGGGAAAAGGACACCTTCTTGGGAAACACTATAAATAATGGGATCACCAACTTGACTAATTGAAATCTGCTCTTCAAGCAAGGTGTGGTCCATGTTTGCATCTGCTGGATTTGGGTCACTAGCCTCTCTCACTGTTATGTTCAATACCTTCTTCTCAACAAACAAATCTAGCATCTCCTCCACCTTCTCATCACTGCCCAAAACCTCGATCCCCTCCAGCCCCTTACCCTCATCCTTAACATATGACAGATAGGCATCCAACCCATAGCCCTCAAGTTCAATCAGTGCTAACAATAACAGGTAATTCATTTCTGATAAGGAAAACTTCCTTTCCATGTTATCTCTACCCTGAAAATGCAGCCTCAATTCCCATACTTCATCATCCAAACTATGCAAAAAAAGAAAGAACAGATTCAAATTTCTTCAGACTTTGAAGTTCAAAAGTATGCAACAGTTTCAATAGGCACATCATATCATCCAAACCTAAACCCTAATTGATACATAATAATATACCCAAGAAACTAATTCATTAACAATCTAAGAAACAAATCCTAACCCTAGTTCATAAAATATACTAACAAAGGAAACTAAAACACATCATAACTTACTCCACGCCACCAAGTGAGGAGGCCCACTGGTGCCCGCCTTCTGGATCCGCGTGGATGCATTTGGCCACTGCCCTGGTCGCGCGGAACGCCGGCGAGATTTGGACCTCCTGCGTCGGTGCCCCAGGCGAACACTGGGTCGGGAAACTTGCACTGCCTAGCCACTTGTTGACCTCGGAGTGAGCACCGCCCTCGCCGCCGGCTGACGCCCCAAGGCCCAAAGGCTCGCCGTCGTCCTTCTTCTTTGCCGCTGCCATCGTCGGGAGTGGAGAGAGAGACAGACAGCAAGGGGGAAAGGAGGAGCGAGACAGAGTTGCTGCCGACAGAGAGAGAAAGGGACCGAGCGAGCGGGTGCGGTCCGACCGCACCGGTCGGTTTGAGTAACAGTCGTTAACGGCCTCGCCGTCACGCGCGGTGCTGACGTGGCCTGACAGGTGGGCCTGGACCGTCAGAAAACGGATTAAAACGCTAGCAACTGGCCATTTGGGTTTTTTGAGACAACCAACGAGAAAAGTGGTAGGTATGAGTAACAAACAAAAAAGTGGTGGTTTTTTAAAACCCTAGCACGAAAAGTGGTGGTTTTATGCTATTTACTCGTCTTTGTTCCGACCAGTATGTCTGAATTTTTGCTTGACTGAATCAATTTCTGAAACATACTGAGATTTTACTGTCCATAATATGAACTTGCGGAATTTTGTCATCCGCTGAAATTTTACATTCTGAATTGTGCATCGAGTTCTTAAACGCACAAACTGAACTCTGTTCACACTGCTATTCAACGGTGTTGAGTGACTTAATTTCGACGAATTGGACTTCTGTCGAGCATGACCAGACTCACAATGCCAGCCGAGGCTGCTGCCCAAATTGTTACGCTGATTGCGTGAGTGTTTCCTCTTTATATCTAGTTAATCTTGTCAACCTCTCGGTGACCTACCATAATTAGGATTAGCCTCTTTGTTTTTTGCAGGAAGACGCTAGATGTTGTCCCTCTACTCCTGGACACTGTAGACCGCTGTTTGTGTGTACTGGGGTGGGTTATTTTTTTAGAACAAAGGCTCAAGAAAAACACGACTTTGCATCAATAAAGCCATCAACCAGCTAATAGTACAAGAATTAGGCCACAACAATATTGAAAAATCATTTTTGCCAGAGTTTCAGCGTTGTTGCCTAGTGCATTCCATCGGGCACTCGGCAAACAAGGCCTTTGCTGTGTGTCGCCAAAAAAACACTCGGCAAACAGTCTTTGCCAGTATTACACTGGGCAAACAAAACACTAGGCAAATGGGAGACTTTGCCGAGTGCCTCGACAAAACACTCGGCAAAAGAGGGTCTTTGTTGAGTGTCACACTCGGCAAAAGGGTGTTTTAGCTGCGCTGCACTATTTAGGAGGTTGCATACGATCTTAGATGAAGATGATCTAAAGATCAGAGTTGTTCATTTTGACATGAAGAGTAATTTTCATGTTGAGCACTTTATCATTTTAGGCCATCTTAATATTATTTTTTTGCATCACAAAATATATTGTCAACGCATGCCTGTGCAAGTGCAAACTAAGTCCAAAAGGCATAGGACTTGGCATGGTGGCATGCTCTGGCCTTGAATTTATTTGTACAGCTCAATATACACCATTAAGGCATCTCCAAGGCCGACCCTCAAACCGCCCGCAACCAGTCAGCCCGTCTGGCTTTTGCTCTCACTTGGAGGAGCCGTTTTTGCCGGAGGAGGTGGAGAAGGTGATCATATCCATGCCCCCGGATAAAGCGCCGGGGCCGGACAGATTTACAGGTCGTTTTTACGCGGTCTGCTGGTACATCATATGGGAGGACTTCATGGCGGCAATGAGCTGCTTCTATGCTAGAGATGTTAGAGGCATGGCAGCGATAAACAAATCCCTTGTGACCCTCCTGCTGAAGAAAGATGGGCCGCTGGATTTGGGCGACTTTAGGCCTATCAGCCTAGTGAACGGGGCTGTGATTTTTTTTTTTGAAAAAGTGCTTGCGACAAGGCTTGTGGTGGAACTGCCAAATCTGGTGGGGAATCATCAAAGCACATTTGTCAAAGGAAGATCACTCCATGACAATTTTATGCTAGTCCAGAGTATGGCGAGGAGATTACACACGCTCAAAAACCCTATAGTCCTTCTGAAGCTGGATATCTCTAAAACATTCGACTCGGTTCAATGACCGTTCCTCCTCGAGGTCTTGGCACAGCTTGGTTTTGGACCTCGATGAAGAGCTTGGATGTGTGGGATCCTAGCCACATCGACCACTAAGGTCATGGTGAATGGTGATCCGGGAAGCACAATCTACAATTGCAAAGGCCTGAGGCAGGGCGACCCCGTTTCACCGATGTTGTTTATACTTACTATGGAGCCACTACAACGGCTGTTGGACTGGGCTGTGGACCAAGGGCTCTTGCACCCTTGGCAACAAATGGTATGAGAAAAAGGATCTCTATCTTCACCGATGATGTAGTTCTGTTTGTCAAACCGGAGCCCATGGATCTTGCAGTTTGCAAGTGCATGTTTGATCTGTTTGGAGAAGCGTCGGGCTTGCATATAAACATGAGCAAATCGGTGGCCTTGCCAATACGTTGCTCTGACCAAAGTATCACCATGGCTAGCACGGAGTTGAGGTGTCCTGTGGGCTCATTTCCAGTTCAATATCTTGGACTTCCATTGTCCTTGAGGAAACTTTCTGCTACGCAACTTCAGTACCTCGTGGATCAGATGGCAAACTAGTTGCCGAAATGGAAGGCCGCGCTCATGCCAAAGAGTGGTAGGCTAACTTTGGTGCATTCTGTTTTGTGTGCCATGCCCATCCACGCCATGATGGTTTTGGACCTGCCGATCAAAACGATTGCAGCAATGAACAAGGTGTGCAGGTTTTTTTTTGTGGTGTCGCAAAGTTGAAGAAAATGGTGGCAATTGTGCTGTGGCGTGGGAGGCGGCGTGTGCTCCAAAGTGGGCAGGAGGTCTTGGGCTGCCTAATTTGAGGTGGCTCAACTTAGCAATGCAGGCGAGGTGGCCATGGCTCCAACGGACATTTAGCAGCCGTCCTTAGAGCGAGTTCCCAATCAAGGTGCCCGATGAGTCAATGAAGCTTTTTCAAGCAGCTACTAGAGGCACTGCTCGGGATGGCATGAACACCCTCTTCTGGGAGGATCGGTGGCTTAACGGCATGAGGACTCAGGAGTTTGCACCGTCCGTTTATGATCTGGTGCCAAGCCATGTGAGAAGAACATGCTTGCTTGGGCAGGTGCTAGAAACGTGGGCGATAATTGTTGGCCCGAACTTGGGGGAGGATGCCATGCACCAATTCCTTCAACTATGGCAGAGGGTTCAAGATCGAGAACCAATGGAAAATACCCCGGACATCATTTATTGGTCGTGGGAGACAAGCGGAAAGTTCACCGTCAGGTCGGCTTACGCCGCCAGGTTTTGGGGCAGAGAGATCGTGCCCACTACGAGCCTCACTTGGAAATCGAGAGCCCCGGCAACATGCAAGTTCTTCACCTGGCTAGCCCTGTGCAATTGATGTTGGACATCGGATAGGCTGGCCAGAAGGGGATTACCACACCAAGACAAGCGTCCACTTTGTGATCAGGAGGATGAAACAATTGAGCATGTGCTCCTAACGTGCGCCTTCGCTAGGACGGTCTGGGCAAGGCTTTGCCAGGCACTGGGAAAGTTGGATTGGACACCCACTTCGGATGAGTGCCTCTGGACTTGGTTATGCAGCAAACAAGGACTCCCCACCATTTCCAAGAAGGATCTACACACACTACTGTTGCTGACGATGTGGGAATTATGGAAACACAGGAATGCGTTTGATGGGGCAAGGCCGTCGCACTAGTAGAAAAAGGACTTTTAGTCCCGATTCATAAGGGCCTTTAGTCCCGGTTCTGGTGGATCGCCTTACACGAGATGGGACTAAAGGCTCTCCACGTGGCCGCTGCCTGGAGGTCCACCTTTAGTCCCGGTTGGTAACACCAACCGGTACTAACGGAAATTTTATGATTTTTTTAAAAAAATTGATTTTTTTTATTTTCAAATTTTTGAATTATTTTAACCTCTCATCTCTAATCACCCCTCATCACTGCTCAATTTAACCTCTAATCACCCCTCATCATCTAACTTCCCGGACGGTCACCCATCCTCTCACTACTCCAGCCTGAGCACGCTTAACTTCCAAGTTCTATTCTCCCTCGTTTCCAAGTCTGCACTTGTTGTTTTCCTTACAATAGTAAGACGTCAATCCTATTAACCTCAGGAATTTAGCTTGAGCATGAAGTCACACATTTCAATATTTGAGTTTGAAACTATTGCTCTAAAAAATAACACTAATATTTTTTGAATAATTAGTTTGACCATTGTTTGACCATACTTTGACCATAGTTTGACCAGATTTGACCAAAATTAAAAAAACTGAAATAATTATTTAGTAACACTAATATTCTTGAATAATTATTTAGTAACACTAATACTTCTTGAATAAGTAGTTTGACCATAATACTTCTTCAAAATTTTCTAATTTTTTTGCCTCCAGATCTTAAAAGCCCCGTAACTTTTTTTCTGTTAGGTTTTTGAGGATTTTGAAAATGTTTAACGGGGTTTCCCCGGTTAAATTTGGATGTAACTTTTTGAGTAGATGATTTTTCATATAAAAAACTTTTTCATCCGAGTTAGTATGCAAAAGTTATGCCCATTTTACAAATTTCAGAGAGATTTTGCAAATAAAGTCGAAATTCACATTTGCAAATTTTCCAACAACTAGACCACATATCACATGGGAAACTTATTTTCTTTTATTTTTTTGACATTTCCATCATTTTCTTTTATTTTTTTAAAACTGAAAAGGCGATCCACCGGGGGGGGGGGGGGTAGAGTCTGAAAATGGGACCTTTAGTACCGGTTCGTGCCATGAACCGGTACTAATGCCTCAAACCCCATTAGTACCGGTTGGTGGCTCGAACCGGGACTAAAGGTCTAACCTTTAGTACCGGTTGGTACCACGAACCGGTACTAATGGGCATCGCACCCTTTAGTCCCGGTTCGTGGCACGAACCGGGACTAAAAGGTCCATATGAACCGGGACAAATGACCCACGTGGCCCGGCCGGCCCCCTGGGCTCACGAACCGGGACCAATGCCCCCATGGGTCCCGGTTCTGGACTGAACCGGGACTAATGGGCTAACCCATCCTGGACCAAAGCCCTCTTTTCTAGTAGTGTCGGTTGCTGAACTCCTACGTAAAATCTCCTCGGAAGGTAGACCTGACGACAGCAGCGACGTCCGTGCGGGGGTCACACCCTGGAGCCGCGTGCCAGGTGCTTGCACCAGCCACCGCACTTTCACACGCGTAACAGGGCCCACAGCAAGACCTGACGGCATTGCTACCCCCAAGTTCCCCGTCCCATCTAACCCTGACGCAGTTGACCGACGGATCTAGGCCTTTGACTTTCGCCGGACGGGGTTTGACAGTTGGCCCTTTTCACCTGGTTGTGATAGGCCAGCCCATAGGTACACCCCAAACAAGGTTCGGGCCCAACCCACTGCAAGATTCTCTCCGTGCCGGGCCGACGTGGTCGTTTCCCCACTCCGTGAGACGGCAGCAGCGACGTTCGTGAGGGGGGTCACACTCCGAAGCCGTGTGCCCGGTGCTTGCACCTGCCACCACACTTCCACCCCATAAGAGGGCCCACCGCAAGACCTGACGGCATTGCTACCCCCAAGTCCCTCGTCCCTCGTCCCGTCTAACCCTGACACAGTTGATAGACGGATCTAACACTTTCAAGGTTCTTATAAAAACATATAAAACTTTTCAAAATAGATGTAATTATCAATTGTTTGTGATTTTAATAAAGTATAGGGACCTATATGCAAAAGAACATGAGGTCACATTACTCACATACTTGAAAAAAAATACAAACTACATATTCATAATCTATTGAAAATTCTACACTAAATCGATATATAATTTATGTATGTTTCCGTTTAGATAAGGCACATTTAAGTTAATCGAATTTTAATTTAGAAAAAGGATAAAAAATAAAAATAAAAATAAAAAAACAGATAGTACATAGATATGCCGTCAGCATAGCTATGCCCCCGGATAGATGAGGTGTGCCCAACCGACACGCCTCAGATCGATGACGTGGACAAGCTATATGCCGACGGCCGGCATTAGGGCTGTCGACATAGATATGACGCCGTCAACCGCCTGTCACACACCTTGTCGCCGGGCCCACTTCTATGCCGACGACCGCTGTAGGCATATATCCCACTATGCCGCAGCCGCCCTCGGCATATGTGGATGTATGCCAACGGCTTTTCGACACCGACGGCTTGCCCTGGGCCATCGGCGTACCCCCATATATGCTTACGGCGGCCGTCGGCATAGGATAACTGTTGGGATTAGGCGAAATTCTGGTAGTGTGTGTGTGCGCGTGAGAGAGAGAGACGTCTTAGGATTGACCACATTTAAACGTGATTTCATTGTGTGAGCACTGAGGCCACCGTCGGCAACACAAATGTGATGCCATGTAAAAATAAAGGACGCGGACCTATTAGGATCTTAATGAGTCATGGTTATTGGGTTGAGTGTGTGTGTTATTTTTCCTTCCGTTGCAACGCACGAACTCTTTTACCAGTATAAAGACCAATTAGTCAAATAAATTGATTGGAGCCGGAAAAAAAGTCATTCCACCGAAGAAAGAAAAATACTCTTGATATAAAATACATGTGGGTTTCGGCCGAGAGAGATAGGCCACTTGTTATGAGCTTTGGGCCTCCAATCCGAAGGCAGCGGCGGCGCACTCTTGGCTTTCTTTTTCTTTCCACGGTCGTTCCAACTCAGTTCACTTTCCCCGCACCTTGGCCCTTGGGTTCCAGCTCGCCTCTACCAGCCACCGCCGGAACTCCGCGTCTCGCCGCCGTCAGTTCCCGTCGCGCTTGGTTGTGAGGTTTGCTTCCCTCTCCCTCTCCCCGTCGTCTTCTTCTTCTTCTTCTTCTTCTTCTTCTTCTTCTTCTTCTTCTGGTCTTCGATCCAAGGAGGAGCACATCTCAACTCTAAACGAACTAACTGTTCGCAGCCGCAGCAGCAGGCCGGATACAGGATGGGGAACAAGGAGGAGAAGCAGGAGCAGGAGAATCAGGAGGAGGAGGAGGAGGAGGAGGAGGAGGAGGAGGAGCAGGAGCAGGAGGATCAGGATTCAGGAGGATGAGGAGGAGCAGCAGGCGATAGATGGCCTCCCCAACGACCTCCTTCGAGAGATCCTGTCGCGGGTGCCGTACCAGTCGCTATGCCGCTCAAAGTGCGTGTCCACAGCATGGTTCATTCTCTGCTTCGACCCCGCCGTCCTCAGGAGGTCGCCCCAGACGCTCTCCGGCTTCTTCGGCCTCTCCGGCAGCGGCAACGACCGCTTCATCAACCTGTCCGGGAGAGGCCGGCCGCTGGTCGACCCCTCTCTCGGTTTCTTGCGCGACCACGAGTACGTCACTCTCCTAAACTGCTGCGCCGGCATTTTCCTCTGCCAAGGCTGGAATCAGGCCACCGAACGCTCGGAATACGTTGTGTGCAACCCTGCCACCGAGGAGATTTGGGCTGCGGTGAGTGTGCCTCACACGCAAGAGAAGGGAGCTCCGCGACACTACACCTTCTGCTTGTGTTTCGACCCCGCCGTACCCCGCCGTTTTGCGATATTCATCTTCATCCGTGGTTCCTACGACATAAGGATGGTAGAGGTATACACGTCCGATACCCGAGAATGGGTTTCCTTGCCGAGCGGATGGGGTGAATGGATTCGGGTGTTTGGTGGCCAAAGATGCGTTTTCTTAAATGGCACTCTGCATTTCATTGCCTATGATTCCGCAACCGCCAAAAGCCGATTTTACTTTTATCGGGCAATCTCTGGGGTGCTTATATGGTATGCAGATAGATCATGGTAACGGTTGTCAGTTATCAGTTTGGGCTCTTGAAAATTATGCTAGTGGAGAGTGGACCTTAAAGCACACTGCCAGCATTTTGGAGCTGCTAGAAAGGCCTTGTCTAGAGCACAGTGAGCGCTACAGCTTGGTTGCAATCCATCCGGAATATAACCTAATTTTCCTTTATAATCGGAACAGACACTTATGTCGTATGATATGGATACCCAGAAGTTGCATAGTATCTGCACTCTTGGGGACTATGGTATGGTAAACCTTCAGCCATACATTCCCTGTTTTGCGGAACGGCCATCTGATGCTCAGTAAATTTTGGAGGGGCTTCGTATTTGCCAAGTTGGCATGGCTCCGGTGCGGTCAGGAAACTCAGCTGTTGGGTTGTGTCATACCTTCTAGTTTCCAGCCATGGATTACATAAGTCCTTCATCTACTCGACTATCAAATTTGGTTATCATCTGTTGGTGTATGTTAGAGAATATGTTTCCGTAGCATCTCAAACTCCTTTCCTTCTCCTACTCAAACTCCTTGTAATATTCCTTGTACTCCAAGCTTGGCTTCGGCCGCATCAATCAATATAAACAGAACCGCGGCTCCCTTCGAGGGAGTAGGAACGCTTATTATCTTTCATGGTAATCAGAGCCACCTCTTCTCCTACATCTAGCCACAAATCAAAACCCTAGAACCACATATCATCGTCTCCATGGCTTCTTCGTCCGGCGTCGGCCTCAACCTCGGATCGCCGCCATCTGAGAAGCTAGCAAGAGGAAACTTCATCCTCTGGAAGACCCAGGTGCTCCCAGCCCTGCGAGGTGTGCAGGTAACCGGGCTCCTGGACAACTCTGACGCCGCTCTACCCAAGACTGTGGAGATCACGAAGGCGGACAAGACGACGGCCCTCGAGCCGAACCCTCTGTACGGGCCCTGGATCGCCAAAGACCAGCAGGTCCTGTCATATCTTCTCAACTCCATGTCTCCAGAAATCCTTGCGCAAGTCGTCGGGAAGGACTCCACCTATGAGCTCTGGACGACGGTGAACAATCTCTTCGCCTCGCAATCACAGTCCCGGATCACCAATCTAAGGATCGCGATCACCAATACCAAGAAGGGCACAATGTCGAGCTCGGCGTATATGGCGAAGATGAAAAGCCTTGGGGATGAACTAGCTGCCGCTGGTCGTCCCGTCTCTGATCCGGAGATGGTGGACTACATACTCGCAGGACTCGACCGCGACTACGAC
Source organism: Triticum aestivum (assembly GCF_018294505.1). Lineage (NCBI taxonomy): Eukaryota > Viridiplantae > Streptophyta > Magnoliopsida > Poales > Poaceae > Triticum > Triticum aestivum. The sequence continues at coordinate 683,875,282 of NC_057795.1, read as the reverse complement.
TCCGTGGTGGCGGCGATCGGCGCTGTCAAGAACACAATCACCGCCGATGACCTCTTCGCTCAGATCTCCGCCTTTGATCAGAGGATGGAGATGCTGGGAGACTCGTCTTCAGGCGGGTTTCATTCATCTGCCAACGCCGTCTACAGAGGCCGCGGCCAGTCCCGTGGTAGATCCCGTGGGCGAGGAGGAAGAGGGCGCGGCCGGGGTGACCGCGGTGACCGCCAGCCTTCTCCTGCAAATAGAGGCGGCGGATTCAGAGGACGCCCTCGACAGCAACAGCAACAGCAGGTACGCGAGCAGCAGCATGACTATCCTGAGTGCCAGATATGCTATAGACATCATCCAGGAGGTGCACGTGTCTGCTGGTGGCGCTATGAAGAGAATGATCAAGAAGAGAAGGAGGCGCATGCTGTCTCCTATGGCGTGGACACTAATTGGTACGCAGACAGTGCAGCAACAAATCACATCACAGGTGAACTTGACAAGCTGACAGTACGGGAGAAGTACAACGGAGGCGACCAAATTCGCACGGCAAGCGGTTCTGGTATGAATATCACCCACATTGGTAGTTCAATTGTTCAAAACCCCATGAAAAATTTGCACCTTAAAGATGTCTTGCATGTTCCTCAAACTTCCAAAAATCTTGTTTCTGTTCATCGATTCACCCTTGATAATAATGTTTTTATAGAATTCTATCCTCACTTTTTCTTGGTTAAGGATTTGAGCACAAGGAGAATCATTCTTAGAGGACAGTGCGTGGGAGGCCTCTATCCACTCATATCATCATCATCTTCTTCATGGTCCAATAAACAAGCAAATATTGTCACCAAGCCATCATCATCAAGGTGGCATAGTCGATTAGGTCATCCATCTTCAGTCATAGTTAAATATGTTCTGAGCAAAAATAAACTCTCTTATGAGAATAGTGTTGAGTCAGTTTGTGATCCGTGTCAACAAGCAAAAAGTCATCAATTACCCTATCCCATCTCTACTAGTGTGTCTACTGCTCCTCTACAACTTATATTTTCAGATGTATGGGGACCAGCCCCTACTTCAGTTGGGAGATTTTCTTACTATGTAAGCTTTATTGATGACTATAGTAAATTTACTTGGATTTACTTGTTAAAGAAACGGTCTGATTTATTCCAAGTCTTCATCAATTTTCAAAACCTTGTTGAACGCAAACTGAACTCCAAGATCATTGCTATGCAAAGTGACTGGGGTGGTGAGTATGAAAAATTGAACTCTTTCTTCCAAAAACTTGGTATTTCACATCATGTCTCTTGCCCTCATGCTCATCAACAAAACGGATCTGCTGAAAGAAAGCACCGTCACATAGTTGATATGGGGCTAGCATTGCTAGCAAATGCATCCATGCCACTCAAATTCTGGGATGAAGCATTCTTAACCGCTACATATCTTATCAATTTGCTTCCTAGTAAAGTCATCAAATTTGAAACACCTATTACACGACTCCTTGGTGTCACACCCAACTACACATCTCTTCGTGTTTTCGGTTGTGCATGTTGGCCCAACCTCAGACCCTATAACACACGCAAACTTGCTTTTCGCTCCAAAAAGTGTGTCTTCTTAGGCTATAGTCCCATGCACAAAGGAGTTAAATGTCTAGATGTTCCTACTGGTAGGGTCTACATATCCATGGATGTAGTTTTTGATGAGTCAGTGTTCCCTTTTGCTTCTCTTCATCCCAATGCTGGTGCACTTCTCCGCAAGGAAATCCTTCTTCTTCCTCCACATCTTCGGTCTTTTGATCATGGGGGCGACAGTTGTACTAACCAAAGTGATGATATTCCTGCTGGTATTGGTTCTTCTCTGTTGCCTGTACAGGTCCCTCGTGAAAACGGCGCTCAAAATGATCAAAATTTCGAAAATCAAGCTCAAGATCATCTTATATTTCATGCTGAGGAAGGAGACGAACCTGGCACAGATGATGAAGCTGATCCGGCGGCACCTGCAACTCCTGTTCGTGCGCAGACCTCGGATCCCGCGGCCAAATCAGCCTCGGATCGCGCTCCCACCAACCGCAGCGCTGATTCAGCAGCAGGCGGGACCAGCTGCGGGGTCGGCTGCGGGGCCGAATCCGCCTCGCCCAGCGCGCGCCACTCCCACGCCGCCACCTCAGCAGCAGGCGGGACCAGCCATGGGGCCGAATCTCCCTCGCCCAGCGCGCGCCTGCAACCGCGGTCGGGCGGTCGATCCGCTGTGCCGGCTCGGGCGACTGGCACCCGTGTGGTGGACACACAAGCGGCCACACCAACGGCTACAGGATCCTCTGCGCAGGTGGCGCCAGATTCGCCTGTGTCATCACATGCAGCTTCCTCGGGATCTTCTGCGGCGAGTGCTCCTGTGGTCCAGCCAGCAGTTTCTTCACGAGTTATGACTCGATTACAGAAAGGTATACGAAATCCTAAAATAAGAAAAGATGGGACTATACCATATGGAATGTTGTGTATTTCAGGAGAACCAACAACATTGAATAGTGCACTTGATGATCCTAAGTGGAAGAAGGCAATGGATGAGGAATATTCTGCACTTATGAGGAACAAGACATGGCATCTTGTACCAAATCAGAAAGGTAAAAATATCATCGATTGTAAATGGGTTTACAGAATTAAAAAGAAGGCAGATGGCTCCATTGACAGGTACAAAGCACGTCTCGTTGCAAAGGGTTTTAAACAACGTTATGGTATTGATTATGAGGACACTTTCAGTCCTGTTGTTAAAGCTGCAACTATCAGACTTGTGCTAGCCATTGCTGTATCCAAGGGTTGGAGTCTACGACAGCTAGATGTACAGAATGCGTTTTTGCATGGCATTCTAGAAGAGGAAGTGTTTATGAGACAACCACCTGGTTATGAGGACAAGAAGTCACCACATTATGTTTGCAAGCTTGACAAGGCACTCTATGGTTTAAAACAAGCACCCAGAGCATGGTACTCCAGATTGAGCTTACAGTTGAAATATCTTGGTTTCATTGCCTCCAAAGCTGATACATCATTGTTTATTTATAACAAGGCTGGAGTAGTCATTTTTGTGCTTATATATGTTGATGATATCATCGTTGCAAGTTCTTCACAAAATGCTACTAATGCACTTCTGCATGATTTGAGCTCAGAGTTTGCCTTGAAAGACCTAGGTGATTTGCATTTCTTCCTAGGTATTGAGGTCAAGAAAACTCAAGATGGAATTGTGTTAAATCAGGAGAAATATATCACTGAGCTTCTGTCTCGCATGGGGATGAAGAATTGCAAGCCAGTTCCTACACCTTTGTCTTCCTCAGAAAAACTTTCAGCATATGAAGGTGTGCCACTTCAGGAGGAGGAAAGTACAAGGTATAGGAGTACTGTGGGAGCATTACAATATTTAACTCTCACACGTCCAGATATCTCATTTGCTGTCAACAAGGTTTGTCAATATCTGCATGCACCTACTTCTGCACATTGGTCAGCTGTCAAGAGAATTGTAAGATATGTAAAGCATACTATGGGAATAGGACTTCATTTCAAACGGTCTAATTCCTTTCTTGTGAGTGCATTCTCTGATGCTGACTGGGCAGGATGCAGTGATGACAGAAGATCAACTAGAGGCTTTGCAGTATTTTTTGGGTCTAACCTTATTTCTTGAAGTGCCAGAAAGCAAGCCACCGTGTCACGGTCAAGCACAGAAGCTGAATATAAGTCCTTGTCAAATGCAACTGCAGAAATCATTTGGGTTGAATCACTTCTTGAGGAATTGGGAATCAAGAAGAATCGTATCTCATGTTTATGGTGTGATAACTTGGGAGCAACATATTTGTCCGCAAATCCTGTGTTTCATGCAAGGACAAAGCACATCGAAATTGATTTTCACTTTGTGCGAGAAAGGGTTGCAGCCAAGAAACTCGAGATACGGTTTATTCCCTCCAAGGATCAAGTAGCAGACGGTTTTACAAAGGCATTGCCATCAAGACCATTTGAGGAGTTCAAGAGTAATCTTAATCTAGGGTAGTTAAGATTAAGGGAGGGTGTTAGAGAATATGTTTCCGTAGCATCTCAAACTCCTTTCCTTCTCCTACTCAAACTCCTTGTAATATTCCTTGTACTCCAAGCTTGGCTTCGGCCGCATCAATCAATATAAACAGAACCGCGGCTCCCCTCGAGGGAGTAGGAACGCTTATTATCTTTCAGTGTACACTTGCATTCCTTTTTGTGGTTGTCAACAGTGATGTTCAACCATCGAAGCTTGTAGGCCATCCTTTCGTGTGTAATGCAGTTATATGACTGAACCTAGTCACATAAATCTCTTTCCTTCATGTAATAATTGTTGTCGTCACCTGTTAGCTTCTTATATGCTGGTGAATGTGAAACAAGGAGGCATTAAATATCTTTGAAATTATCAGCATTTTTATCTCTTCTGTCTGTTTATTACCTTACGTGTGAAACCATTTATCCATCAAACATGAATATTGATGCGCTCTGTTTTGGTACACTTTAAAGTGTTATTATTATCTCTTGTATATATACAATTGTGGACAGGGGGGGTTCCTTCAGTGAAATCAGCATGCATGGTGTTCCACTGATGTTGTCAGATAATACGTTACCTTTTGTTTAGATTGCTAAACTTAAGAGGAAACGACAATCAAGCAAAGTCAAATCTGGGCACGACTAATAAATCATGCCGTGCGTTGTTACTTTCTGTTATTTCAGTTTGGAGCTCCACTCTTCACTAGAAGTTGAAACTGACAGCATTTTTTGAAAACAAAGAGCACATCAGACACGCTACCTTGGTCCTGTTAATGACAGTCATTTAGAAGTTATATTGGTTATGATAATACCACTCATTTAGTAGTTACCTTTGTCCTGTTAATACTACTTGCCAACGTAACATATTTGTTATGACGTACGTTAAAAAAAAGGCACTGAGAAATGATTTCCCATATATAAGAAAAAGGAAATACGAACCATGCATGAGGATAGGCATATAGTGAATCAATAACCAGAAATTAATAGCGATATGCCATTCAATGTGGGAGTTGCTGCTTGCGATCACTGGATCAGGTACGAAAACTAGTTAACAGATAAGATTCTCTGCTTTGTTCATACAATAAAACTAGTGTTTTTCTTATGTGGATAGGGTTGCTAATCTTAAACCATGCTGATTTTATAAATTGGTTTTCAAATGTTATAACCAGCACCGATTTTGTAGCCAATTGGTTGTGCTTGAGTAAGCTGAGAGTAGTTTACCCATATCGTAGTGCAGTCTCAAATTTGAGTAGTAACTTTCTCAATGAAAAAAAAAATCCCTGTTATCGTAAACTGGTGATTCGTTGATGCAAGCACTGTAGGTCTTACAGAAGAGCTTGTGAAGCATTGCACCCACTGCTGCTTTTCTTGATGAAATGTGTTTCTATCAGGTGATGTTCCAGATGTGTTTCTTCGCTTTCAGAGATTCAGTGATTGTGAGGTTCATCGCTTTGGCCTCTGTTGCACATGGGTCTGGAGCCTGTGACTGTGAGGTTCAGTGATTTCAATGGGCGGCCCCGGAGTTGCGCTTAGCATCGTCAGGCGCCATTGCTTGCGGTTGCGGTTGGTGTTTCTTTCCAGGCTCCTTGAATTACGAAGTAGCTAACACTGTTTGAGACTATCTGCATCTCTAGCTTCTGTCCATTTATTATCTTCAGTGTAAAACCGTTTATCCATCAAAGTTGAATCTTGATGCAGCTCTGTTTTGGTGCACTTGAAAGTGTTATTATTATCCCTTGTATATACAATTGTGGACAGGGAGGCTCCTTGAGTTTCGAGCATAATTGGTTTGCTACCAACATTTGGCATTGCCAACATTTGGCAAGCCAACATTTGACAAAACCAAAAAGTTGCCAACATTTGACAACTTTTTGTGAGATTGACCACGAGAATTGGCAAACAACCAATCTCTAGCCAATATTTGGCAGTTACCAAAATTTGACATGCCAACTTTTGTCATCAAACCAATTATACTCGAAATCTGCACGCATGGTGTTCCATTTGTGTTGTCAGACAATATGTTACTTTTATTTAGATCGCTAAAGTTTAGAGGAAAGAATGAAGCAAAATCAAATCCGGACACGACTTATAAATCATGCCATGTGTTACTTTGTGTTATTTCAGTTTGGAGCCCCACTCTTCACTAGAAGCTGGAAATGGCAGCTTTTTTCTTTTCTTAAGGGCATGTACAATGGTGGCATATGAATAACAAAAGAATAATTTGAGGCACCTAAATTTATTTTTTCTCTTCAATGCAAGTTATCACTAGTGGGCCTCATTAAGAAATAGAAAATAAAGACTTTAGTATACATGCGTCTCTATTTTTCACTTCAACCTTTTCAGCTTTTGTCACCGGACCACACTTTTTCTATTCAAGCACCCGCCTCCTGGAGAGGATCCCGCTTCCCTATCCAAACCTACTTTACGTCATATCTGATCCTACGTGGCATGCGAGGCATCACCTTGAGGCTGTGCATAGTACATGCCCTAATACAGATCACCTTGGTCCTGTTAATTAATGCCACTCATTTAGAAGTACTTTTTTTAGTAAATTTAGAAGTACCTTTGTCCTGTTAATGTTAGTACTTGCCAAGCTAACATATTTGTTGCGATGTTCGTTTTAAAAAATAGCCACTCGGAAATGATTTCTCATAAAAGGAAAAAGAACATGAACAGTGAATACAGTGTTCATTCAATGGTAAAGATAGAGTGAAGGATAAGCTGTGCAAGGTCATGGTGAATGAGCAATCATAATTTAGCGACGATGACGACACATTGATAATGAAGCACATAAAATGAATTCTGGGATTTCCCTATGAAAAAACTATAGTTTCTCACCTGATAAATATTACTTGTTAGATCTTGCCCCACTCTTGACAGAGACTCAAATAAATTGATTGAAGCCGAAAAAAGGAGAGGAAAAAAATGAATAGCAAAAAAGTAAAATTGAAAAAGACATAAATTGGTTCAGGAACCTTCCCTTACCTTCTAGAAGATTCATAAAACCAGAAAAACCGACTGGAACCTCCTAGAACTCCTAGTTCCCAAAACCGCCGGATACTGTAGTGTGTTCTTTACTAATAATTGGGCCGGCCCATGTTGCTTGGTGCTGGGAACCTACGACAATCTGCCGCAGAATGCGGCAGATAGGATTTCCGCTGCCTACGTACATGTTGTTGTAAGGCTGGCTGCTCCACATGCCCGCTGTTGGGCTGATTGTTTCGGCTTTATTTTTCGATAGAATGGGCCCTATAGACGAATCTATTAGTCATACACATACCTGGGCTGGGGCCTCTAAATTTTTGGGGCCCTGTGCGGTGGCACCTGCTGCACTTGCTCAGGGCCGGCCCTGGAAGACCACATCAAACACGCTACCTTAGTCCTGTTAATACCTGGAGAGCTTCAATTTTTACCTGTAAACATTGTGAAGGTTGAATAAAAGCTTAGCGAGAATGTCTCAAAAAAATGTTAATACTACTCATTTAGAAGTTAATTGATTATGTTAGTACCACTTATTTAGAAGTATCTTTTTTTTGAGTAAATTTAGAAGTTCCTTTGTCCTGTTAATATTAGTACTTGCCAAGGTAACATATTTGTTGTGATGTTCATTTAAAAAAATAGCCACTCGGAAATGATTTCTCATAAAAGAAAAAAAAAACATGAACCATGAATACAATGTTCATTCCATGGTAAAGATAAAGTGAAGGATAGGCCTTGCAATCAGAAATTAGCAGCGATCATGACACATTGATAATGAAGCACATAAAATGAATTCTGGGATTTCCCCATGAAAAAACTGTGGTTTCTCGCCTGATAGATATTACTTGTTCGATCTTGCCCCACTCTTGACAGACACTCAAATAAATTGACTGAAGCCGAAAGGAATTTCTTTTGAGAAATGAAAGGAAAAATTATTGGACCGAAGAAAAATGTACTCTTGACTTTTTTTTTCCAGAAACAAATGTACTCTTGACTTTTTTTTTTTGAGAAAATGCATGTGCATCTTGGGCCGAGAGATTCCTCTATTATCAGATCTATTTTGATGGTTATCTTTGGGCCTCCAATCCAAATACAGCACCGCTCTCTCTCCAAAAAAAAAAAAATTCCTCCACCAGTTCGCTCTACTCTGTTCCCCGTACACTTCGGTTCCAGCTCGCCGCCGCCGCCGCCGTCTTCTCGTCCGTCGCCGCCGTTCCCGTCGCGCTCTGAGGTGTGAGGTTTGCTGCCCTCCTCTCCCCTTCTTCTTCGTCTAATCTTCGGCCCGAGGAAGAGATCCGGGAGGAGCACATCTCAAATCCCTAAACGAAATGCCTCTACCATTCGCAGCTGCAGCGGCAGGCCGTGTACGGGATGGGGAAGAGGAAGAGACAGGAGGAGGAGGAGCAAGCGCCGGCGGCAGAGCGCCTGCCCATCGAGATCCTGTCGAGGGTGGTCGACCCCTCTCTCCCTTTCTTGGGGAACTACGAGAATGCCATTCTCCTGAACTGCTGCGGCGGCATTCTCCTGTGCCAAGGCTGGAATCGGACCATGGAAGCTCCGGAATACTTCGTGTGCAACCCTGCAACCAACCGAGAAGATCTGGTCGGTGCTGCCTGCACCAGAGCCTGTGCCGTTGCCTGGAGTTCAGACAAGCTACAGTTTCTGTTTGTGTTCCGACCCTGCCGCCCCCTCTCGCTTCCTCGTATTCGTGTTCGTTCAGAGAGACTATTACATGACAGTAAGGGTCTACTCATCTGATACCGGAGAGTGGGCGTCCACGGCGAGCGGTCGCCGAATGGTGCCGTATGGTGGTGAAACAGTATATGACTTCTTTAATGATGCTCTGCATTTCACTGCTTATGATCTTGGAGATGATACACCGGGGAAAGTAATACCATCGGTATTTACAGTGAGCACGGACGGGGTTACTTGGAGGAGGTTTCGAGTCCCATCTGAAGTTGAATTTTCTTTCATTGGGCAGTCTCAGGGGCGCTTATACGGTATGGACATAGAGCATTTCATGATTGCTTGCTATCAGTTTGGGTGCTCGAAGATTATGCTAGTGGACAGTGGACCTTAAAGCACACTGCTTCCATTATGGAACTGCTAGGAAGGCCTTATTGTGAGCTCGGTGAGCAATTGATGTTGGTTGCGCTTCATCCAGAATGTAACCTGATTTTCCTTGTTGGTTGGATGAGATCGCAAGAGACACTTATGTCGTATGATGTGGATAGTCAGAAACTGCACGTTATCAGCACCTTGAAGATTACCAGATGACAACATTCCGACCTTACATTCCCTGCTTTGCGGAATGGCTGCCGTCAGATGCTCACTGAATTCCAGAGCAGCTTCACATTTGCTAAGTTGGCATGGCTCCTTCATGGAAACCTGTTGTTGGGTATGGTCCAGATCTTCTAGCTTTGTTCAGTGGCTTGGACAAGTCCTACATCTGCTCTAATTTGGCTTTCTTATCAGTTGACGTCCAGGTGAATGTATTTTTGTGACTTTGGAACAATGTTGGCTAGGCAGTGAGAACTTGTAAGCGACCCTTCAATGGGCTATTTCTAGTAATATGAATGAACTAAGCCACTTAATCTCCTTGCTCTACGTATTAATTGTTGTAGTCACTTGTTATTTCCTCCTGCAGGGTAAAAACAATGGGGCATCACATATGTTTGAAATTATCTGCATTTTCATCTCATTCTGTTCCTTTATTTAGAGCAAATACCTTTAGTGTGCAACTTGTTATCCATCAAAGTTGCATATTGATGCCACCCTGTTTTGGTGCACTGGAAAGTGTTTCTTATTTGAAATGCATATCTCATTTCTTATTTGAAATGCTTCCTTTTTTCTCTAATATAATACCTTGGGGTCAACTTTTTTCAGATTCCTGTGCATACTAATTCCTGTTGTCACTTGTTAGCTCTTCATTGGGTAAATGTGAGACAATGGGCATAATGTTTGGAATTATCTGCATTTTCAGCTCTCTCTCTCTCACTCTCTCTCTCCCCATTTATTTAGAGCAATACTTTTAGTGTGCAACTTGTTATCCATCAAACTTTTGATTAAATCTGAGAACAGTTTTTGATTAACTGGGGCCAATGGTTTGGTTGTTTGCCCTGGGCTTGATTGGTTTGGGTTGTGATGGGCCCAGACTGTTATAAGTTTAGTTTGGTTTGGGTTTGCATAAAAACGAGTTGGGTATGGCTGGGTATGGGCCTAAATGGTGTGGTCGCTGATAGATGTGAATCGTGGTTCAAAACCGGTTCTCGGACTGGAGGTATGCACGTGACACGCCGCGGCTGGACACACAGGTACATACGCTACGCGACGCGACGCGGCTGGGCACACACGTATTGAGCTGCTACTGTAGAACAATTACGTTGCTAGCTAGCTTGCTTGCCGGTTAGCTTTGCATATACGTCAGATTGATTTGGTTTCAACCCAAAACAAAGAACCGGGTTAAGCCCATAGATCGAAGAGTGGTTTGGTTTGGTTGAGGTCAACAGAGCATACGGTTTGGTTTAGTTTTGGTTATGCGCGATGATTGGCGGTGTGGTTTAGCTCTGGTTCAAACTCCATATTGATTGGTTATGGTTTAGGTTTAGTTCAGTTATATGACCATTGCCAGGTTTACTTTTGATGCATTTGAAAGTGTTATCCTCATTTTTCATTTGAAATGGTATCTCTTTTTGTAGTGGTATAATACCTTGGGGTTGACTTTTTATTGGATAGTTGTATAGACAGGGAGGTTCCTCTAGTGAAATCCGCATGCATGATGTTCCATTGATGATGTCAAACAATATGTTCCTTTAGTGACTTTGCTTATAGATTGCTAAAGTAAAGAAGAAACAATCAAGCCAAGTCAAATCTGGGCATGACTATTAACTCATGCCATGTGTTACTTTGTGTTAATTCAGTTTTGAGCTTTGCTCTTCTCTAGAAGCTGAACATGGTATCATATATTTTTTTGATACAAATACCACATCAAACACGCTACCATGGTCCTATTAGTGTCACCTTTTTTAGAAGTTACTTTGGTCCTGTTAATGCTGCTTATCGATTTAACTATTTTTCTGTGGTGTTCTTTTAAAAAAAATAGCCACTCAGAAATGAATCTCATACAAGAAAAATGAAAAACAGGAAACATGAGAACAATGTCCATTCCATGTTAAAGCTTATAGTGAAAGATAGGCTGTGCAAAGATCATGTTGAATAAGCAATCAGAAATTAGCAGCTACGATGACAATGATGCACATACAATGAATTGAGCTTTGCCTATGAAAGAACTATTGTTTCTTGCCACATATTTGCTGCCCGATTTTCCTCCACTCATAGGCCTCACTTTTCCTGTGCTTTGACATCTATCCATTGACATTCTCACACCCTAATAACTCTACCACGCCTGTAGGCCACATCAAAGGAGATAATGTCTTGATTCTTCCACTCTACCAACTTTGAGTGTGTTTTCACGCTCAGGATTTCAGAATGACAACAAATAGCTGGAATTTCCTGCCTGGATGGTTGAGTGTCTAGAACACAATGTTCCTTGAGCAACTTGCACAGCTTTCCTTTACTGATTTGAGTGATGTGATGCATCCATCCCCTTGCTGCAAACATGGTACTATTTGAGAGAATTTAAGTCGGTAGCATGATAACTTCACTTGTTGGTTGGATGCTGAACTTGGCATAAATCCAGAAATGTGTCATCTGTGTACATTCTTTTAAACATAATGCCCATAGCAGGTAATTCGTCAATCGTAAATATTCTATTCTGATCTCTTATCTTTGCCAGCGTGATGCACTTAAAAAGCAAAAGTACTTGTCATGTCGAGGTGAGGTAATCTTTCACTTGTTTCACTCACAGTGCTGTGAGGTAAGTCAGTTACTTGCAGGTTAAAACTTTACTTCACATCCAGATTTGTGTTTTTGAGTTTGGATCCAGTGATCATAGTTTTCTGTTCTCCTTTTCTGGCAACAACTGGGAGCTCTGAAAAAGTTGGACACCAACAGATAACATATAAATGAATTGGTCAATGGATGAAAATAAATTTCCAATTTAATCCTGAAGTTACATTATAGTTTACTCAGGTAATGTCATTTTAATTGTTTGAGCATGAAGCCCGTACACGAGCTTTAGCTTTGAGCTAACTTTCCCCTGTTATTCATTGATTATGATGTTCCCATCTCTGAATTTTAGGAGATAAGCAATGTCTTCTTTTGTTTTCCATTACCTAAGGCTGACCATGGGATATGTTCTGCACCATGGTGACTATTGCATCTAATAGTTTGCATTTCCAGTATGCTTATTAAAAGCTTAATTTGAAAACAGAATCAAACAACATGTACACAAAACTACAAAAGCCATCTCAAATAAAGCAAATAAAGTCGATGTACATTGACTACCAATAGTACAAAGCAGAACGCAAGGATTGTTACTTTAGAATTTCAAGAGAGATCAACCAATACAATAATAAGCATGCAGAATGCCATGATAACATTAAAAGGCATAATTTGTCTGATAACGGTGGCCACAATCTTCCATTTTGCAACATTCCTTCTCGCATTCTAGAAGTTGACTTCTGTCAATACTCAAAGCTTTGATGTGGACTTCTTGTTACAGTGAGTAATCTCTACAAAGTGATTTGGCCTTAGTGGGAGCTGAACTGGGAAATGTACCTAACTGCATGTTTCATCAGAGAATTGCTTGTCTGGCCAAACATCAGTGTTACGGTGGATGTAGACTACATATGTACCTGCATATTTGCTCTGCCATTGTGTATCCTCTTGACAGGAATGTTATTGGAGCTGCCTTTTGATATATAAAGCTAATACAAGCATTGGGTAGATAAAGTTTTGAGAAGAATATTTTTTTACTGTTCTTGTATCCTACCTAGCTGAATACTTTTGAGAAACGACAAATCTGATATTTTGTACATGCGCCTTTTCGAGAATGTTTCCTGACTTTGTAGAAACTTCACTTTTCATAGGAGCATGTGCAATAAGGTGAGGAAAATATGCACTAGGGAGGAATATGCAGGCTTCTAGTACTAGGGCAGAGCATAAGCATAGGCCTACGATTTGCAGTGTGAGAAAAGCTTGATCAGGTGGCTGATGAACCTGTCTCTTGAACTAGCTTCATCTAGCCTGAAGCAGCCCCAAACTTCTAATCTTAGATAGGGACAGGAGTGACATATAGATCATATATTTTTGCATGAGCTGCCCCCCACATCGCCTATCCCAATCATTATAAAATGCAAGGGAGAATGGTATATGATTCTTGCTGTATATAGTGGGTTGGCACCCAGAAAAACCAGATGCAGACCTTTGCATCACTCTGGTATCGAATTACCACAATTTTAATTGAGGTCAATTTATGCTTGTGTTTTTTTAACACCGCTTAAATTTCCACCGTCGAGAAGGGATCAACTGGGCCCCATTTCTGAAAGCAATTAGGCATATGTACAAAGGTTCCAACCTTTGCTCCAAGCAAACCTAGAGTAGAAGTTGGTTATGAGAAAGTTCACCATAAATAAATATATAAAAGATTGCCGTTGTCTTGCTTCAGCAAAAAATATTTCTATTGTCAAACAATGTAAGGTGACTGAGTTTGGCATTTGATGACAAAACACACTCAAGCTTTAGATTCATTCCAGCATGATCTTTTAACCATTTGCGCCAGTGGAAGTAAGAAGAGAACCATATGATGTCTATAAGACTTGAAATACTCTGCTTTATATAAGCACTCATGTTGCTACAGAGTACTTAGGTCTCAGGAATATGTACCTTCATGAACAGTGCACCACGTTTATGCTGCAAGCTGCCTTGCATTTCAGCCGATATGGTTCCCTAATCGATGCTGATTGGGTATCGGCTCTTGATAGGTACTCCTGGCAAAATGGTCACTCTTCCTTGGCTCTATATCCTGATTGTATCCTGAAACAAGTTGCGGTATACAATTCTTTCCGCACTGAAATTCCACCAGCAGAAATGATTTCTGAAAGTCCATGGATTAGTGATACTTGAGGTAAGACTTCTGCGAGAAAGCTTCATCTCTAGGAAATAAAATTCGCGTGCGCTTTATATTCCTTGCCATTTTATTTAACTTTGTAGCATGCGAGTTGTGCCAATTCGTGGGCAGAAGAAGGCAGTGGGCATTAATACTCTTGTGCATCAAGCAGGGAAATTCTTGGTTGGCTGGAAAATGAGATCAAAGGGAGAGGAAACAACATTTGATTATTTTTGTTCCCTCTCCACTGCCAAAGATGCATCTTATCAACCTGTGTGCCAGATGCACTCTTTACCTTTGCATGAAATGGTAGGTCTCACCATCAGCGTTTCTGTCTCAAGGCTGTAAGTATTGTGCCAGATGCTTCCTTATTGAGCAATATAGCCTTCAAAAACAAAAAAATTCCTAATCCCCAGAGCTTTCCAGGTTCCAGATTCTCTTGTCATGACAGCTGCAGTGAGCACGGTGTGAAAAACCGCACTGTCGTGTGATCGATGCAGATTCCAGGGATTGTTCGACATATATTCCCTTCTTCAGTGCTTCAGGCCTCCACTATAAATACAACCAAATGGGGATGTGGACTTCATACACTTCCTTACGTCTAAGATCATACAAACTGAAGCATCACCTAGTGATCTTGTTGCAGAGACAACAGAAGCCATGAGCTATTATGGAGGCAGCTCTTCCGGTAATTTTCATCTTCTCCGTACGTAGATATGATCATGTTCAAAACCTCAAATGCTCCATGGATGCCAAAAGATCAATGCTGAGATCGTCGCAAATGGTCATTCAGGTGGCAGGGGTGGCCGTCGAGTCGAGTATGGGAGGAGCTATGTGGTGAGGCCAAAGGGACGGCACCTAGCCACCATTGTGTGGCTCCATGGCCTAGGTGACAATGGTGCAAGGTATTACTTCTTTCTTTAACTCTGCCTGCTCAGGTGATGCCCCTCTAGGACTTCACTTCTCTTAACTGAATGCTAAACTTCCTAGCCAAATTTCAAAGATAAATAAATGATGGCACCTTCTCCATGCAACATGCGTGTTGTATGCTGTGTGAATGTAATAGGGATGCAAGGAACCACACATGTCAACCAGAAAAGACATGACTAGATGATCGCAGTGTCGATGCAGAATGCTTTTTCCCTTACACCTTTTAGCCTGAAATGATCGATGAAGCGGCCTCCTTTTTGCATGCATATATTCCTAGTATTGCTTTACTCAAAGTTAAATAATTTCCTTGTCCTACATCACACCTAACAATCTTCTCAAGGACATCAATATCCCTCCCACTTTCCTTCATGCAGTAAGTGGAGAGGAATGTCAAATACTTGATGTGGGCTAATGACATATAAATATTGCACAAGTGTGGGTAGCTCATGCAAGATACCTAATTCCTATCCCCTGTCCTGGCAAATCATGTAAATATGCCATGTATAATTTATCATAAGGCAGTGGATGGGAGTATCTTCGTCCTGTCGACCACTGCAGCAGAGTCCTTAACGGCAAGCATTAGCTTGCTAACTAAGTAAGCCTCAAGAGAAAAGACAATAACAGCTAGAAGGATCTAGGTATCTTTCTAACAAGTAGGAGAATAAAAAGACCCCAGCCGAAAAGGACTAACCTGGGGGGTGGGGTGGGGGTGGGGGATAATAGTGTAATTTTAGGCACCATGTGTGGTTCACATAATCTGCTGCAGGAAGCTGGAATGAAATATCTTGTGCTGCAATTCTGTTCCTGATGCAGAGAGCTAACTTCTTTTGTCCATTCTGTCATTTTCAGCTGGTCCCAGCTGCTGGATGCTCTTCCCTTGCCCAATGTAAGCATCAATGTTTTGTACTTGGAGCACTCTTATTGCCCAACTTAAAACAGAATATTCTGTGATTACAAAGTGCAGTAGTGTAACCTGTCGTGTTCAGAGATTAGTCCTGTTGCAACCAAATTTTTTTATTCACCTTGAAGTCACTTGCTCATGCAGATCAAGTGGATATGCCCCACCGCAGCGACCCGGCCCGTCGCGGCTTTTGGCGGGTTCCCCTGCACTGCATGTGAGTTTCTTCTTGCTTGGAACGTTGCTGCATGGTTTTGAGGCCCTGCTTCGTATGCGGGAGCTTTTCATGAATGCTATGCGAATTGGATCGTGTTTCTGCGAAATTCATGTGAAATTCGGTCAGGGTGGTGAATTTTGAAAACTTACTAAACACCAGTTTTTAATGAACTGAAACAGGGTTCGACGTTGATGACACCTCGGTCGATGGTCGCGACGACATCGAGGGGCTGGATGCTTCAGCTGCACACATAGCGAACCTACTGTCCTCGGAGCCTTCTGATGGTACTAATTACTACTAACTTCAGGATCAAAATACTTCATCTTTAAGACAATAATATGCTAAGGTGTTATTTAAGTGCTAGGCCCAGTGTTCTTTTTCTTATCTCTAAGAACACGCACAAGAATCTCAAAGCCTACCATTGTGGTCCTGTTGGTTCATTGGACTGCAACTGAACTCATGTGTCAAGAACTATGAAAGTATATGGCTAACTGATTGTTCACAATTTGTGGATGCAGTGAAGCTTGGGATCGGCGGCTTCAGCATGGGTGCAGCAGCTGCCCTGCACTCGGCAGCATGCTACGCTCACGGCAAGTTCAGCAGCGGCACCCCCTACCCGATTACTCTCAGCGCCGTCGTCAGCTTGAGCGGCTGGCTCCCTTGCTCAAGGTCAGTCAGTCAGTCAGTCATCTGCCACAGAACCAGGCACTTTTTGCTCCTAATTCCAGAACAAACCCTGACGATCTTGGTGAATTCAGGACGCTGAGGGGCAAGATGGAGGGCTCACACATGGCAGCAAGAAGAGCCGCCTCCCTGCCCATCCTGCTCAGCCATGGCAGAGGTAACAAACAAAAACCTACAGGCTAGCTGCTGATTCAGAGCTGTATTACATGGTGTCACTGAATTATGTGTGATGACCTCTACTCGTGCAGCGGACGAGGTTGTCCCCTACAGGAACGGCGAGCGGTCGACCGAGTTCCTGCGGTCCTCGGGGTTCTCGTATCTGACTTTCAAGTCCTACAACGGGTACACATCTCACACCACGCCTGACAAAGCTCTTCCTCTGTTCTTCCTTCCTCAGAACATTAAACATGGTTTATTTCCGCAGGTTGGGCCACTACACCATCCCCGAAGAGATGGACGACGTCTGCAGGTGGCTCAGCTCGCGGCTCAGCGTCGACCGATCTCGTTAAAGAGAACAGCGCTTCTGTCATTCTGCGTGTGCGCGCGACGCGGTGGCTTCCCTAGTAGCATATAGCAGTGTAAACTTACTATAGAGAGGTGAATGCTGGTTTGGTAGCTTGTGACAGCACCACATGCCCTGATCTCTACAGGCTGCCATTGCTGCTCTGAGCAAGCAACCATGAGTGCTGTGTAGTAAACTGGTGAAGGTGTGAGAGCATATTTATCAGAATTATGTAATGTAACCAGTGCTTGTTTTGTAATGCAAAAAATAACCATCTATACAGATCATACTATTCATGCTACCAGTGCTCTTTTGGGTTTCAAAGACTTTGTCACAATGTTCCTAGAATATCAGAGAAAAACCTTTGTAAGAAGGAACTGAAGCACCCCTTTCCAGGCAGTATATGGACAGCAATTATTTTGCTGTATGTATATTCTCAAGTGTACCACTTTGATCATATCTAGGTCAACTGAAGCATCTGAGGCTAACTTTGCGACGCCGAGGATGTCCGGAGCCGGAGGATCATGGAGCTCTCGCCGTGCTTGCTTCGAGTAACCAATCGTTACAAGGAACATACAGGAATCTGGCAGTGTTTACAGTGGGATATCTGAACGGGAGGAGAGTGGGCACTGTCTTGAGGATGGTAAGTATGTAAGGTGACTTGCATCATGCTCTCGTATGTCGGAACTCTGAAGCCTACTGTCATCACTGCACAGAAGGAGCAGATCACCAGGGTTACCAACTCTGAACAGACATACGCTGAACTTTGATTTCTCTCAGCGAACTGCGCAGATAAGTGGAGGCGCAAACTTACCTCGAATCGTGGCCATTTGCTCGGTTCAGAGCACCCCGGTCGTCCACAGATTGTGCGGGGTGCTCCAGCCATGCTGCTGCTGCTGCTGCTAGTATCAACCTGCCCTGGTTCAGTAATTGATGGTGTGGTCGTCGTCTGCACTGCTTCGTCAGGTATGTTGCCTACGCCATCAGCACCCCCCGATCCGGTGTTTGACTCGCCTGCTTTGCACACGCGGAACAACGGAAATCACAAGAGCGCGGTCGATTACGCAAGAACAAGAAGAGTCAGCTAGCCTCAGTCCGGATCGGAGAAAAAAGAAGCATGCCTAGCTTTCAAATGAAGAAAGAGCATGCGTATGTGTGGAAGAGAAGGCACCTTGACGCAGTAACAGCTCCGGTTTTCGCATCTGTTCACCTTGCAATGGCATGGCATCGCTTGGGTTTCGTTTCAGTGCTTGATGGTGGTGTTGGTGACCATAAATTCCAACAAGCTTGAGCAAACTGGCAATTAAAGAATAGATGGTCCCTAGCCTCCAGGACAAGCTGGTCACACATGACACAAGCAAGAGTAGTCTTCTAGAAAGAAACTTTTCCACTGCAGCACAGCTCTAGTATTAAGTCTGTTGTTGACCAGTAGCCAGAAGAAACTTAATTTTATGCTTCAACGTAACTGGTTGCATGATTTCCATAGCCAATTGATAGCAGGAATCGCTGGAAATTTCCCAGTTATGCCTTGTTCGGTTAAACCTCTATTGAAGAGGATTGAAGAGGTTTGGAGGGGAATTAATCCTCTTCAATCCACTCCAATCCCCTTCAAACCCCTTGCAACCGAACAAGCACTTAGAGCATCTCCAACAGGCGCACTAAACAAGAGCCGAGCCGCAAATTTACCCATTTTAGCACGCGCGCAATCGCTAGTGTGTCTTCAGCGGGCGCTCAATAACCACGCGCGCGGCATATAGAGTTGGGCGCGCGGTCCGAATTGCTATCGTGAGCTGCGTATTTGGGCGCCCGCTTTCGCGCGCGGCACACACGAGCGCTCGCGCCGCACTCTCTCCCCCCGCGCCACCTTCGCCCCGCACGCGCCGATGCCGGCGAGCTGACCCGATGGACGCACGCGCCAGCACTCCCCTCACCCCATCCTACAGCCGCGAACCCTCTAGCGCCGCCACTGCCGCAAACCCTAGCGCTGGGAGCGTTGGCCACGCCTCCGCCGGAGCTCCTCCGAGCATCGGCCTCGCGCGCGGCCTCTTCATGCCGCCACGGATGACCTCGGCGGCTGGTGGTGTCGCGTCGGCGCCCGCCTCGACGGCTCCGGCACCTCGAAGTTTCCAAATGCGCCGCGGCCGAAGAAGGGCAAGACATCCGCGAAGAAGAACAAGGCGGCGGACGGCTCCGGCACCTCGAAGGCGCCGAGGAAGAAGCTTGCAGGGCATGTGATGAGCGCGGCAGCTACCAAAGCGCCGGCGAGCTCACTTGTTGAGCCGGCGGCCGACGCGCACCATGTGTTCGACGATATGCCCCAAAGGTAAAAAAATTCCCGAACTTTTTTTTCCTTCTTTATTTTTTGAATGCATACATATAGATAGCTTATTGCATTGTTCTATATACTTTGTAGTGTGAACGATGATGCATACATGTCAACTATGGGTGTTGGCTCGAACAATTCGCATTGGTCTCAAACCAATGACATGCATTTTGAAGACCATGACTTCGAGGTGGACGAGGATGGTGAGGGCATTCTCGACGCACCGAAAGGAAGAGCTGGCAATTACACCAACGCCGAAGACATCTTACTACGCAATACTTGGTTGCAAGTGTCGAGGGATCCATCCGTTGGAGGTGATCAAAGTAGAGATGCTTATTGGCTCCGGATGAAAGAACACTTTGATCTTCGCAACATGAGTGGAATTGACCACTCCACACGATCACTTCGCTCCCGGTGGTCGACCATCAATAGGGATTGTCAACAATGATCGGCCGCACAAAAAGCGGTTGACAAGTTGAACCCAAGTGGCACCAATGATGATGATAGGGTAAGTGTGGTTTCATAATTCCTCATGTTCACATCATGCTTGTTTTTGGTGTTTCTTGTTCTAACTTGTTTTGTTTTCATGTAGTTGAACATTGCACAAAACTTGTTCAAAGGAGAGGAGAAGAGGACCAAGAAGGGGAAGATCAAGAAAGGAAGGCCATTTTCCTTGCCTCATTGCTATGAAGTATTGAAGGATGATGAGAAATGGAAGAAGCGTGAGGATATTGATAATTTGGATTTGAGCAAAAAACGCAAGCAAGCAATTGATTTGGAAGAAGATGATGATGATGCATCAAATGAAGATGGCAAGAGAAGCCCCACCTCAAACTCGGTTTCATAATCGAAGCCAAAATGACCGGATGGCACGAAGAAAGACAAAGAAAAGAAGAAGAGGAAAGGAGATGATGAGATCAAAAATGCTATGGAAGAAATTGTCAACGCAAGAAGAGAAGCCAACGAGGTGAGGAAAATGGCAAGGAACCAAGATGTCGCGGCCGAGGAGAGGAGGTTGGCGGCCGAGGAGAGGAGGGTGGCCGCCGAGGAGAGGAAAGTGGCATTGGAGGAGAGGAAGGTGGGCATGGAGGAGCGAGCTAAGTTGTTGGAATGAGAGAAGCACTTGTTCTTCTTGGACACATCTTTATTCAATGATGCGCAAAAGGAGTATGTCAACCTTGCCCGTGAAGAAGTCTTGATCCAAAAAAGATCCATGATTCGCACAATGGGTGGCGGTGGCCTTGGCGGCATGGGTGGCGGTGGCGGCATGGGTTCCGGTGGCCTTGGCGGCATGGGTGGCGGTGGCGGCATGGGTGCCGGTGGCCTTGGCCATGGATGGCGGTGGTGGCATAGGTGTCTTTGGAGCTACCATGGGCGGCATGGGTTTCATGGGTGGCTTTGGAGCTACCATGGAGACCATGAGAGGCATGGGTGGTTTTGGAGCACCTCCGGGCGGCTTGGACAACATGGGTGGCATGGGTGGCATGAGTTTTGCGTCTCTCATTGGGGCATGGGTGCACCTCCGGGCGCTGGTGTGCCACCTTCGCATGAAGATGCCGTTGAAGATCTTGGCAACACCTTCCGAGCTTCACGTGATGAGGATACGACGCACAACAATGAAGAGGAGGAGGAAGAATCGTCTTCGGATGAGTCAGATGAGTCGAAGGAAGAGGATGAAGACGAAGACGAGGGTGAGGCTTGATTCTTGTGCCTTTTGTTTGTGTCATCATAAACTTGGTT
This sequence comes from Triticum aestivum, assembly GCF_018294505.1. Taxonomy (NCBI): domain Eukaryota; kingdom Viridiplantae; phylum Streptophyta; class Magnoliopsida; order Poales; family Poaceae; genus Triticum; species Triticum aestivum. The sequence continues at coordinate 683,853,978 of NC_057795.1, read as the reverse complement.
TGCATGTTGAACTTGGTTTAATTATGTTGTGGGCATGAATTTGAACTTGTGGGCATGAATTTTTGGACACGAACTTGGTTGGAATGATGTTTGTGATTCAATATATGCCATATGTTTTGTGTTGATGTGTGAAATTTGTTTCCAAAATGAGAACAAATGTGTGCGCCGACTGCTCGCGCGCGCTGCATTTTAGCGCTACTGCTGGAGCAAGCGTTGCGTGACGCGCCAAACCTGGCGTTGCGCGCGCCGCAAACAAGATTTTAGCGCGCCGTGCGTTGGGCGCCTGTTGGAGATGTTCTTAAGCAACTGTAGGTGTGGGCAACTTGAAAGCTTTTAGCACCATCTAGGAATTGCCAAACGTCCTAACCTTGCAACTATATTTCTTGAATGACCTCTTGGAATTGTTGAAACTGATCATAGGCTTGTTGGAATTCGGGAACATGTGTTGGAAATATGCCCTAGAGGCAATAATAAAAGGATTATTATTATATTTCCTTGTTCATGATAATTGTCTTTTATTCATGCTATAATGGTATTATCCGGAAATCATAATACACGTGTGAATACATAGACCAAAATATGTCCCTAGTGAGCCTCTAGTTGACTAGCTCGTTGATCAACAGATAGTCATGGTTTCCTGACTATGGACATTGGATGTCATTGATAACAAGATCACATCATTAGGAGAATGATGTGATGGACAAGACCCAATCCTAAGCATAGCACAAGATCGTGTAGTTCGTTTGCTAGAGCTTTTCCAATGTCAAGTATCTTTTCCTTAGACCATGAGATCGTGTAACTTCCGGACACCGTAGGAGTGCTTTGGGTGTACCAAACGTCACAACGTAACTGGGTGTCTATAAAGGTATACTACGGGTATCTCCGAAAGTGTCTGTTGGGTTGACACGGATCGAGACTGGGATTTGTCACTCCATATGACGGAGAGGTATCTCTAGGCCCACTCAGTAATGCATCATCATAATGAGCTCAAAGTGACCAACTGTCTAGTCACGGGATCATGCATTACGGTACGAGTAAAGTGACTTGCCGGTAACGAGATTGAACGAGGTATTGGGATACCGACGATCGAATCTCGGGCAAGTAACATACCGATTGACAAAGGGAATTGTATCCGGGGTTGCTTGAATCCTCGACATCGTGGTTCATCCGATGAGATCATCGAGGAGCATGTGGGAGCCAACATGGGTATCCAGATCCCACTGTTGGTTATTGACCGGAGAGCCGTCTCGGTCATGTCTACGTGTCTCCCGAACCCGTAGGGTCTACACACTTAAGGTTCGGTGACGCTAGGGTTGTAGAGATATTTGTATGCAGCAAACCGAAAGTTGTTCGGAGTCCCGGATGAGATCCCGGACGTCACGAGGAGTTCCGAAATGGTGGGAACCCTAGGGGAGGGAGCGCCTCCACTTGCCTTGGGGGGCAAGGCACCCCCTTGGCCGCCGCCCCCTAGGAGATCCCATCTCCTAGGGCCGGCGCCCCCCTGGGGACCCTATATATAGAGGGGGGGGGAGGGCAGATGGACCCTTGCACTTGGCGCCTCCCTTCCCCCTTGCTACACCTCTCCCTCCCGCAGACGCTTGGCGAAGCCCTGCCGGGATCCCTGCTCCATCCACCACCACGCCGTCGTGCTGCTGGATCTTCATCAACCTCTCCTCCCCCCTTGCTAGATCAAGAAGGAGGAGACGTCATGCTGACCGTACGTGTGTTTAACGCGGAGGTGCCGTCCTTTCGGCGCTAGGATCTCCGGTGATTTGGATCACGACGAGTACGAATCCCTCAACCCCGTTCTCTTGAACGCTTCCGCTCGATCTACAAGGGTATGTAGATGCACTCCTCTCTCTCGTTGCTAGATGAACTCATAGATTGATCTTGGTGAAACCGTAGGAAAAGTTTTGTTTTCTGCAACGTTCCCCATCAGTGGCATCATGAGCTAGGTCTATATGTAGTTCTCTTTGCATGAGTAGAACACAAATCTGTTGTGGGCATAGATGTTGTCAACTTTCTTGCCACTACTAGTCTTATTTTGCTTCAGCGGTATTGTGAGATGAAGCGGCCCGGACTGACCTTACACGTACGCTTATGTGATACAGGTTCCACCGACTGACATGCACTAGTTGCATAAGGTGGCTAGCGGGTGCCTGTCTCTCCCACTTTAGTTGGAGCAGATTCGATGAAAAGGGTCCTTATGAAGGGTAAATAGAAGTTGACAAATCACGTTGTGGCTTTTTCGTAGGTAAGAAAACGTTCTTGCTAGAACCCTATTGCAGCCACATAAAAGATGCAACAACAATTAGAGGACGTCTAACTTGTTTTTGCAACAATTGCTTTGTGATGTGATATGGCCAAAAGTTGTGATGAATGATGAATGATATACTGTGATGTATGAGATCATGTTCTTGTAATAGGAATCACGACTTGCATGTCGATGAGTATGACAACCGGCAGGAGCCATAGGAGTTGTCTTAATTATTGTATGACCTGCGTGTCAATGATTTAACGCCATGTAATTACTTTACTTTATTGCTAAACCGTTAGCTATAGTAGTAGAAGTAATAGTTGGCGAGCAACTTCATGGAGACACGATGATGGAGATCATGATGATGGAGATCATGGTGTCATGCCGGTGACGAAGATGATCATGGAGCCCCGAAGATGGAGATCGAAGGAGCTATATGATATTGGCCATATCATGTCACTACTATTTGATTGCATGTGATGTTTATCATGTTTTTGCATCTTGTTTACTTAGAACGACGGTAGTAAATAAGATGATCCCTCATAATAATTTCAAGAAAGTGTTCCCCCTAACTGTGCGCCGTTGCGACAGTTTGTTGTTTCGAAGCGCCACGTGATGATCGGGTGTGATAGATTCTAATGTTCACATACAACGGGTGTAAGACAAATTTACACATGCAAAACACTTAGGTTAACTTGACGAGCCTAGCATGTACAGACATGGCCTCGGAACACAAGAGACCAAAAGGTCGAACATGAGTCGTATGGAAGATACGATCAATATGGAGATGTTCACCGATGATGACTAGTCCGTCTCACGTGATGATCGGACATGGCCTAGTCGACTCGGATCATGTAACACTTAGATGACTAGAGGGATCTCTAATCTGAGTGGGAGTTCATTAAATAATTTGATTAGATGAACTTAATTATCATGAACTTAGTCTAAATTTTTTGCAAAAATGTCTTGTAGATCAAATGGCCAACGCTCATGTCAACATGAACTTCAACGCGTTCCTAGAGAAAACCAAGCTGAAAGATGATGGCAGCAACTATACGGACTGGGTCCGGAACCTGAGGATCATCCTCATAGCTGCCAGGAAAGCATATGTACTAGAAGGACCGCTAGGTGAAGCACCCATCCCAGAGAACCAAGACGTTATGAACGCTTGGCAGTCACGTGCTGATGATTACTCCCTCATTCAGTGTAGCATGCTTTATAGCTTAGAACCGGAGCTCCAAAAGCGTTTTGAGCAACACGGAGCATATGAGATGTTCGAGGAGCTGAAAATGGTTTTCCAAGCTCATGCCCGGGTCAAGAGATATGAAGTCTCCGACAAGTTCTATAGTTGTAAGATGGAGGAAAATAGTTCTGTCAGTGAGCACATACTCAAAATGTCTGGGTTGCACAACCGCCTGTCCCAGCTGGACATTAACCTCCGGGACGAGGCGGTCATTGACAGAATCCTTCAGTCGCTCCCACCAAGCTACAAGAGCTTTGTGATGAACTACAATATGCAGGGGATGGTGAAAACTATTCCTGAAGTATTTTCAATGCTGAAGTCAGCAGAGGTAGAAATCAAAAAGGAACATAAGTGTTGATGGTCAATAAAACCACCAAGTTCAAGAAAGACAAGGGTAAGAAGAACTTCAAGAAGGACGACAAGGATGTTGCCGCGCCCGGTAAGCCAGTTGCCAGGAAGAAGTCAAAGAATGGACCCAAGTCTGAGACTGAGTGCTTTTATTGCAAAGGGAAGGGTCACTGGAAGCGGAACTGCCCCAAATACTTAGCGGACAAGAAGGCCGACAACACTAAAGGTATATGTGATATACATGTAATTGATGTGTACCTTACCAGTGCTCGTAGTAGCTCCTGGGTATTTGATACCGGTGCCGTTGCTCATATTTGTAACTCAAAGCAGGAGCTGCGGAATAAGCGGAGACTGGCAAAGGACGAGGTGACGATGCGCGTCGGGAATGGTTCCAAGTCGATGTGATCGCCATCGGCACGCTACCTCTACATTTAGTTTTAAACCTCAATAATTGTTATTTAGTGCCAACTTTGAGCATGAACATTGTATCTGGATCTCGTTTAATATGAGATGGCTACTCATTTAAATCCAAGAATAATGGTTGTTCTATTTGTATGAGAGATATGTTTTATGGTCATGCCCCGCTGGTTAATGGTTTGTTCTTATTGAATCTCGAACATAATGTTACACATATTCATAGTGTGAATACCAAAAGATGTAAGATTGATAACGATAGTCCCACATACTTGTGGCACTGCCGCCTTGGTCACATTGGTGTCAAGCGCATGAAGAATATCCATGCAGATGGACTTTTAGAGTCTCTTGATTATGAATCATTTGCCACATGCGAACCATGCCTCATGGGCAAAATGACCAAGACTCCGTTCTCTGGAACAATGGAGCGAGCAACCAACTTATTGGAAATCATACATACTGATGTGTGCGGTCTAATGAGCGTTGAGGCTCGCGGAGGATATCATTATGTTCTCACTCTCACTGATGACTTAAGTAGATATGGGTATGTCTACTTGATGAAACACAAGTCTAAGACCTTTGAAAAGTTCAAGGAATTTCAGAATGAGGTAGAGAATCAACGTGACCGAAAGATAAAGTTCTTGCGATCAGATCGTGGAGGAGAATATTTAAGTCACGAATTTGGTACGCACTTAAGAAAATGTGGAATCCTTTCACAACTCACGCCGCCTGGAACACTTCAGCGTAACGGTGTTTCCGAACGTCGTAATCGCACTCTATTGGATATGGTGTGATCTATGATGTCTCTTACCGATTTACCGCTATCATTTTGGGGATACGCTCTAGAGACAGCTACATTCACTTTAAATAGGGCTCCGTCTAAATCCGTTGAGACGACACCATATGAATTATGGTTTGGGAAGAAACCTAAGCTATCGTTTCTAAAAGTTTGGGGATGCGATGCTTATGTCAAGAAACTTCAACCTGAAAAGCTCGAACCCAAGTCGGAAAAATGCGTCTTCATAGGATACCCTAAGGAAACCATTGGGTATACCTTCTACCTTAGATCCGAAGGCAAGATCTTTGCTGCCAAGAACAGATCCTTTCTGGAAAAAGAGTTTCTCTCGAAAGGAGTAAGTGGGAGGAAAGTAGAACTCGATGAAGTACTACCTCTTGAACCGGAAAGTAGTGCAGCTCAAGAAAATGTTCCTGTGGTGCCTACACCGACTGGAGAGGAAATTAATGATGATGATCAAGGTACTTCGGATCAAGTTGCTACTGAACTTCGTAGGTCCACAAGGACACGTTCCACACTAGAGTGGCATGGCAACCCTGTCCTGGAGATCATGTTGTTAGACAACGGTGAACCTTCGAACTATGAAGAAGCGATGGCGGTCCCAGATTCCAACAAATGGCTTGAAGCCATGCAATCCGAGATAGAATCCATGTATGAAAACAAAGTATGGACTTTGACAGACTTGCCCGATGATCGGCGAGCAATATAAAATAAATGGATCTTTAAGAAGAAGATGGACGCGGATGGTAATGTTACCATCTATAAAGCTCGACTTGTCGCTAAGGGTTATCGACAAGTTCAAGGGGTTGACTACGATGAGACTTTCTCTCCCGTAGCAAAGCTGAAGTCCGTCCGAATCATGTTAGCAATTGCCGCATACTATGATTATGAGATATGGCAGATGGACGTCAAAACGGCATTCCTTAATGGCTATCTTAAGGAAGAACTGTATATGATGCAGCCGGAAGGTTTTGTCGATCCTAAGAATGCTAACAAGGTGTGCAAGCTCCAGCGATCCATTAATGGGCTGGTGCAAGCATCTCGGAGTTGGAAAATTCGCTTTGATGAGATGATCAAAGCGTTTGGGTTTATGCAGACTTATGGAGAAGCCTGCGTTTACAAGAAAGTAAGTGGGAGCTCTGTAGCATTTCTCATATTATATGTAGATGACATACTTTTGATGGGAAATGATATAGAACTTTTTGACAGCATTAAGGCCTACTTGAATAAGTGTTTTTCAACGAAGGACCTTGGAGAAGCTGCTTACATATTAGGCATCAAGATCTATAGGGATAGATCAAGACACCTCATAGGTCTTTCACAAAGCACATACCTTGATAAGATATTGAAGAAGTTCAATATGGATCAGTCCAAGAAAGGGTTCTTGCCTGTATTGCAAGGTGTGAGATTGAGCTCAGCTCAATGCCCGACCACGGCAGAAGATATAGAAGAGATGAGTGTCATCCCCTATGCCTCAGCCATAGGATCTATTATGTATGCCATGATGTGTACCAGACCTGATGTAAGCCTTGCCGTAAGTTTGGTAGGAAAGTACCAAACTAATCCCGGCAAGGAACACTGGACAGCTGTCAAGAATATCCTGAAGTACCTGAAAAGGACAAAGGACATGTTTCTCATCTATGGAGGTGACAAAGAGCTCGTCGTAAAGGGTTAAGTCGACGCTAGGTTCGACACAGATCTGGATGACTCTAAGTCACAAACCGGATACGTGTATATGTTGAATCGTGGAGCAGTAAGCTGGTGCAGTTGCAAGCAGACGTCGTGGCGGGATCTACATGTGAAGCGGAGTACATGGCAGCCTCGGAGGCAGCGCATGAAGCAATATGGATGAAGGAGTTCGTCACCGACCTAGGAGTCATACCCAATGCGCCGGGGCCGATCACTCTCTTCTGTGACAACACTGGAGCTATTGCCCTTGCCAAGGAGCCCAGGTTTCACAAGAAGACCAGGCACATCAAGCGTCGTTTCAACTCCATCCGTGAAAATGTTCAAGATGGAGACATAGATATTTGCAAAGTACATACGGATCTGAATGTCGCAGATCCGTTGACTAAACCTCTTCCACGAGCAAAACATGATCAACACCAGAACTCTATGGGTGTTCGATTCATCATAATGTAACTAGATTATTGACTCTAGTGCAAGTGGGAGACTGTTGGAAATATGCCCTAGAGGCAATAATAAAAGGATTATTATTATATTTCCTTGTTCATGATAATTGTCTTTTATTCATGCTATAATTGTATTATCCGGAAATCATAATACACGTGTGAATACATAGACCACAATATGTCCCTAGTGAGCCTCTAGTTGACTAGCTCGTTGATCAACAGATAGTCATGGTTTCCTGACTATGGACATTGGATGTCATTGATAACGAGATCACATCATTAGGAGAATGATGTGATGGACAAGACCCAATCCTAAGCATAGCACAAGATCGTGTAGTTCGTTTGCTAGAGCTTTTCCAATGTCAAGTATCTTTTCCTTAGACCATGAGATCGTGTAACTCCCGGACACCGTAGGAGTGCTTTGGGTGTACCAAACGTCACAACGTAACTGGGTGTCTATAAAGGTATACTACTGGTATCTCCGAAAGTGTCTGTTGGGTTGACACAGATCGAGACTGGGATTTGTCACTCCGTATGACGGAGAGGTATCTTTGGGCCCACTCAGTAATGCATCATCATAATGAGCTCAAAGTGACCAAGTGTCTGGTCACAGGATCATGCATTACGGTACGAGTAAAGTGACTTGCCGGTAACGAGATTGAACGAGGTATTGGGATACCGACGATCGAATCTCGGGCAAGTAACATACCGATTGACAAAGGGAATTGTATACGGGGTTGCTTGAATCCTCGACATCGTGGTTCATCCGATGAGATCATCGAGGAGCATGTGGGATCCAACATGGGTATCCAGATCCTGCTGTTGTTTATTGACCGAAGAGCCATCTCGGTCATGTCTACGTGTCTCCCGAAACCGTAGGGTCTACACACTTAAGGTTCGGTGACGCTAGGGTTGTAGAGATATTTGTATGCAGCAAACCGAAAGTTGTTCGGAGTCCCGGATGAGATCCCGGACGTCACGAGGAGTTCCGGAATGGTCCGGAGGTAAAGAATTATATATGGGAAGTCGAGTTTCGGCCATCGGGAAAGTTTCGGGGGTCACCGGTATTGTACCGGGACCACCGGAAGGGTTCCGGGGGTCCACCGGGTGGGGCCACCCATCCCGGAGGGCCCCATGGGCTAAAGTGGGAGGGGAACCAGCCCCTGGTGGGCTGGTGCGCCTCCCCTTGGGCCCCCCTGCGCCTAGGGTTGGGAACCCTAGGGGAGGGGGCGCCTCCACTTGCCTTGGGGGGCAAGGCACCCCCTTGGCCGCCGCCCCCTAGGAGATCCCATCTCCTAGGGCCGCCCCCCCTGGGGACCCTATATATAGAGGGGGGGGGGAGGGCAGACACACCCTTGCACTTGGCGCCTCCCTTCCCCCTTGCTACACCTCTCCCTCCCACAGACGCTTGGCGAAGCCCTGCCGGGGTCCCTGCTCCATCCACCACCACGCCGTCGTGCTGCTGGATCTTCATCAACCTCTCCTTCTCCCTTGCTGGATCAAGAAGGAGGAGACGTCACGCTGACCGTACGTGTGTTGAACGCGGAGGTGCCATCCGTTTGGCGCTAGGATCTCCGGTGATTTGGATCACGACGAGTACGACTCCCTCAACCCCGTTCTCTTGAACGCTTCCGCTCGATCTACAAGGGTATGTAGATGCACTCCTCTCTCTCGTTGCTAGATGAACTCATAGATTGATCTTGGTGAAACTGTAGGAGAAGTTTTGTTTTCTGCAACGTTCCCCAACAACATGACCCATAGGCAAGGAATCAACCAAATCATCATCATCGGTAGGAATCTACTGAGCTACTGTTGCGTACACGAGCAAGCAGAGTAGGGCCAATTCCACGCCACCCCGAGACACGGCGACGCATACACCGACCGATCAATTCCTCCAAAACCAAACTGAAAACCAGGAGGAACCGGATTGACTCCTTGCTCGGGCATCCGTCGCGGTGCGCGCGACATCGCCGGAGACGCGCGCGCGTCGACGAGGACGGTTGGGGGTAGTTTTGGCTGGCTGGCTGGCTGCAGCACCGGTTGGACGAGGGGCAGGGGTAGGGACGCGTGCTCGTTCGCTCACGTCACGCCTACGGACGCGGAGCGCGTCAGTCACTGGCCGGAGCGGAGTAGAGGAGATTTTTAGGGCGCACGCCGACAACGGTGAGGAGCCGAGGAGTGGAAAAGGGAAATGCCAGCCATCCCTCACCGCACGTCCCCGGAGCTGTGAGACGGAGGAGGAGGTAGGGGACTGACCGAGAGGAGGAGGAGGGGCCGGAGCCACCGGCGTTGTCACCCTCGCCGGCAGGATCGCGCGAATTGAAGAGGACGACAAAGGGAGCCGTAGTATAGAAGTGCATGCTCTAGGCAATGCAACCAAAAGACCGATCTAATGGAAGAGACTAAGCAATACATTTATACGTTAACACTCCCCCTCACATGTGGCTCCCTCAGGCCTAAACATGGACCGAAAGTGGGCTATAATTTAATTGTGCCAGTGGGGTTTGAACTCAAGACCTCTTGGTTTTGATACCATTTAGAGTAAACGAGAATGTTTACGCAATGCGCCACACCTGGGGCGGCCCTCGTGTTACGTATATATAGTAGTAAAAGGGAGTTACATGCCTTGGAGGCCAAGAGAGATCACAACCATATCATACAAAATCAGGTAGGTTAGGATATTCCTATACATAAGCAATACACGGAGATATACTCTAACATCACCCCTCAGTTTGTGCGTCAGCTGGCAAGAGGCACAAACTGGACCGGAACTCCGAGAAGAGCTGCGAGGGTAAGCCTTTCGTCATAATGTCAGCATACTGGCGAGATGATGGCACATGAAGCACACAAACCTGACCAAGGGACACTTTCTCACGAACAAAGTGAATGTCAATCTCGATGTGTTTGGTACGATGGTGTTGCACCGGGTTGGAGGCCATGTACACTATGCTGACATTATCGCAAAAAACAACCATTGCAGTAGTCAAGGGATGGTGGAGCTCTGTAAGAAGCTGACGGATCCAACAGCACTCGGTAACAGCGTGAGCGACAGCACAATACTCCGCCTCAGCACTCGATCTGGAAACTGTGGTTTGGCGCTTGGAGGACCAAGAGACCAGGGTGTCACCGAGATATACACATTAACCTGAGGTAGACCGCCGAGTATCAGGGCAACCGATCCAGTCAGCGTCGGAGTAGGCCATGAGAGACAAGGTCGACGTTCGAGGAATGTGCAAGCGGAGATCCAGTGTACCCTTGATGTAGCGAAGAATACGCTTGACCAAGTGTAGATGCGGCTCACGGGGAGCATGCATATAAAGGCAGGCCTGCTGCACAGCATAGACGATGTCTGGACGGGTGAGGGTGAGATACTGTAATGCACCAGCATAACTCCAAGAGGTAGTAGCATCATCAAGCAGAGCACCATCAGTGGCTGAGAGTTTGACCTTGACATCAACGGGAGTAGGCGATGGATGACAGTTGGCCATGCCCGCACGCTGAAGAAGATCCAGGGTGTACTGTCACTGAGAGAGAACCAGTCCATGAGCGTCCCGAGTAACCGAGATGCCGAGGAAAAATGAGAGGTCTCCAAGATCTGTCATGGCAAACTCCGAGTGTAGCTACTGTATCAAATGCTGAAGGAGTGCGGATGTAGAAGCGGTGATCACAATATCATCAACGTACAGGAGGATGTACGCGGGCTGATCTCCATGGCGGTAGATGAACAGAGAGACGTCCGATTTCGACGCAACAAAACCGAGGCGATGAGCGTAGAGAGCGAACCGCTGGTACCATGCACGGGGCGCCTGTTTGAGCCCATAGAGCGACTTGTGAAGGCGGCACACATAGTCGGGGCAACTGGCATCAACAAAACCAGGTGGCTGCTGGCAATAAACCTCCTCGTCAAGATTGCCGTTGAGGAAGGCATTCTTGACATCAAGCTGGTGGATCGGCCACGCACGGGAGACCGCAATGGTGAGGACGATGCGGATGGTGGCCGGTTTGACAACCGGGCTGAACGTCTCATCGAAGTCGATGCCCGGCTGTTGGGAGTAGCCGCGGACCACCCACCGAGCCTTATACCGAGCAAGCCGTCCATCCGAATGGAATTTATGCTTGAAGATCCATTTCCCTGAAACAACATGAGCACGAGGTGGGTGTGGAACAAGTGACCACGTCCGGTTAGTGACAAGCGCCTCGAACTCATCATGCATGGCACGACGCCAGTGTGGGTCGTTGAGAGCACCCCGGTATGTTTTGGGAAGAGGAGAGATGGAGGAGTCGGAAGCCATACGGTTCATGCAATTGATGGGCTGGAAGAGACCGCGCTTGGCGCGAGTCAGCATCGTGTGGGTGTTGCTAGGGGAGGGTGGCGGTGTACGACAACAGGAGGGGAGGATGTGCCCGGAGGAGACCCAGGGGAGGCGGGTGCGCTCGCCGGGTCAGCTACATCAGGAGAGCAAGTAGGCGGGCTCGACGGCCCAGCGGGGCTAGGCGGCGGGCTCGGTGGCCCAGCGGGGCTGGGTGCGCGGGCGGGCGAACGGGCAGAAGGGGGAGGGGAAGATGGAGGGTCAGCATGCATAACGGGTGCATGCATAGCGGGTTGAACCGCAGGAGATGGGGCAGGTGTGGTGTCGGTGGCGACGAGGTGGAGGAGAAAACCCAACGACGCAAGGGGGTTAGACGGGCGATCCGGAGAGGAGGAGAAGGGAAATATTGTCTCGTCGAAGACGACATGGCGAGATATGATGATGCGACGTGTTTGAGGATCTAAACACCGATACCCTTTGTGGTTGGAGGGATAACCTAGGAATATGCACGCGACGGAACGGGGCGCTAGCTTATGTTTGGCGACGGAGGATTGGTTAGGGTAGCATAGACATCCAAAGACACGGAGCATGCTATAGTATGGAAGTGAATTGTGGAGAAGGATATAGGGGATGGCGAATTCGATGGACTGAGAGGGGCGTATGTTAATGAGATGGGTGGCGGTGGCCAAGGCTTTCGCCCAGTAGGACGGTGGCATCGAGGACTGAAAAAGGAGTGTGCGTGTAACATCGTTGAGGGTGCGAATGGCACGTTCGGCCTTGCCGTTTTGAGGGGAGGTGTAAGGGCATGAAAGCCGAAGATGAATGCCGTGAGAGGCAAAAAAGGTGGTGACCGTGGAGTTGAGAAACTCGGTGTCGTTGTTGGAGTGCGTTGCTACTAGTGGATGTGAGAATTGTGTGCGGGCGTAGGCGACAAAATTAATAAGTGTGGTGGCGGTGTCAGATTTGTTGCGAAGGGGAAACGTCCATATATAATGCGAGAAGTCGTCCACAATAACAAGATAGTACTTAAAACTAGAGTTGCTCAAAACAAGAGATGTCCAAAGATCACAATGCACTAACTGAAACGGTTCGACAAAATGCGATGTAGACCTACTGAACGGCAAACACACATGTTTGCCAAGTTGGCAAGCATGGCAAATGTGTGGCGCCGGTTTATTACAAGGAATAGACGACTGTTTATGAAGATGCGACATAGCGTCGTGACCTGGATGTCCTAGACGACGATGCCAAAGCTCGGTGGAGGTGGTGGCGATGAGTCCTCGGGCGTGATGGTTGATGACCGAGGAGGGGAACACGCAGATCTCCATGGCTATTGCTGTGAAGAATCACGGCCTTGGTGCGAAGGTCCTTCACAGAGAAGCCGAAGGGGTCAAACTCAATGGAACATAAGTTGTCAATAGTAAAATGACACACAGAAAGTAAGTTTTTAACTATGTGAGGTACGAGAAGAACATTGTGAAGAAGAAGTGTGCGAGCGGAAGTAGGAATAGAGGCTTCACCGGTGTGAGACACGGGTAATGTGGAGCAATTGCCAACGGTGACAGTGGAGTAGGAAGAGGCAGGAAGGAGATGGCGAAGCATACCGGGGTCGGAGGCCATGTGGGAGGTGGCTCCGGAGTCCATGACCCACTCACCGACGTTGGAGGCCGATGCAACGTTGTTCAAGGCGGCCATCAGCGCAACGCAGTCCCACTGAGGAGCCGGGTTGTAGCCAGGGACCGGGGGGCGTTGGTGGCGAAGGCCTGGCCGTGAAGAGGAGCCAGGGAGGTGAAGGCCTGGGCGGGTGGCAGCACCGGGGGACGCGGGCCTAGCAGGCTGGCGCCACCGGTCGGTCGTGGCCTGGGAGCGCCCTAGGGCTACAGCGGCTGGCCCGTGTATGGGTTGAAGCAGATCCACGGGCCTACCGCAGGCTGACCGCCTGCACCGACGCGGGAGCCGCCGGAGTTGCTGCCGCTGGAGCCGCCGCCTTGCCGCTTCTTGCGCCAGTTCCCGCCGTTGCGTTTGCCACCACCACCGGAGTTGCCGCCACCACGGTTGCCGTCTCCGCGGTTGCCGTCGCCACGGTTGGAGTTGGCGCTGCCAAGGCCGGAGCCCTGGGAAGAGTGGCCGCCGTACAGGGCGGTCTGGTTGTCCACGACGGAGGTGTTGGCGAGCTGAGTCTCGCGGAGAACCAGCAGAGAGCGCGTCTGCCCGAACGTCGGAAGCGGGTTCTGCATGGTCACGCTCATGGTCATGTCGGCGAACCACGGGTTGAGCCCGCGAAGGTAGTTGAGGACGAGGGTTTCGTCCGTGACCGGAGTGATGACGTCGGTGAGGGCGTCGGAGAGGGCCTTCAGGCGGTGGCAGTATGCGGTGACCGAGAGATCGCCTTGGACGAGGCCGCGGAACTCGGCCTCGAGGTAGACCGCGCGCGTCATCTGGTTGTCCAGGAAAAGGTTGGAGATGAGAGTCCAAGCCTCATGCGCCGTCTGATCTTCCGCCATGATCAGATCAAGAATCTCATCGGAGATAGAGCCATACAACCAGGACCGGACGGCATAGTCCTCGCGGGTCCAGTCCGGCGTGCGGTCCGCCGCGGACTTGCCGAGGAGGACGCGGATGAGCATCCGCCACTTGGCGAAGTTGGAGGTGTTGAGATCCAACGTGACGGGCACGTGGGTGCGCACACTGGCGACTTGCACAGCCGGTGAGGCGGAGGCGGGAATGGTGGAGTTGATGAGGGCGCCGGCGGTGGTGGAGTGGGAGGTGGGTAGGGAGGGAGAGGTGAGGGAGGAGGTGGTGGAAGCGCCGGTGCCAGACATGGCGAGGGGACGGCGATCGGGAGGGGGCTGGCGGCGGCGTGGTAGGGTTTAGGAGTAGGGGATCGATCTATCTGATACCAAGTAAACGAGAATGTTTAGGCAATGCGCCACACCTGGGGCGGCCCTCGTGTTACATATATATAGGAGTACAAGGGAGTTACATGCCTTGGAGGCCAAGAGAGATCACAACCATATCATACAAAATCAGGTAGGTTGGGATATTCCTATACATAAGCAATACACAGAGATATACTATAACAATTTAGAAGTGCATGCTCTAGGCAATACAATCAAAAGACCGATCTAATAGAACAGACTAAGTATACATTTGTACGTTAACACGTAGAACAGCAGCTTCGCTTCAAACTTTGAATGGAGCCGTGGCGTGGTGTGGCTCTGCTCTTGTGGCGGCCCGGACGGACTTGGCCGACGGCGATCGGCAGCCCAGCCCGATTGATACCGACTTTACTTTACTCACTACCCCGAGGCCTGATTTTGGAGCAAAGGGAAATTTTATTGTAAGGGTAGATTGTTAGGCACAAAAAATACTAGTGTTTTTCTTTCCCAGCTGTAGATTGTTGTTTGGTTAGCAAGTACTTCTTCACTAGATAGAACTAGGTAGAAAAGCGAATGTGCAACGTCAGGTATCGGGATGTTGGGATGATTTGTGTGGAGAAGCCCGGAAAATCAGATGAGGAAACAAGGTGAAGCCATCGGTAGCAGTGTGGTGGCGGTCTGCGGCAACTTTTCTCGTGCGTGTCGGGTGATGTCTTGCGCAGCCAAGAAGACATAATGAAAGGGCGGCGAGCACTCTTCTTTCTCTTCTTCACTCCCCTTCCTCCTCCCCCCCCTCTGCGCCGCCTCCTCGGCGGCGCGCACTGCCCCATGTCCTCGTCAGCGGCTCCGGTCTCCCTCGCCCCAACGGTCTCCTACTTGGAGGCTCTGCTTGCACCGGTGTGCCCCGCGCCGTCCCCAAAGCCGCGTGCGACGGAGGGGGCCCCGGTGTTTAATGCAACTGGTGGCTGCCTGCAATCCATTGTCGTCGCTCCGGCCACAGATCCGTCGCATTCAAGGCACAACAACTCCCACAAGTGCATTGATGACGGTGGGTGGAGGATGGTAGGAAGGGGGAGGCGCCCCCCTTATTACCAGCGCCCTCCGCCGAAGGCCAAGCCATCTCAACTCAAAGAGCTTCTCTTCAAGAAAGCCTGGGGAAAGTGTTTCCGGTGCCTCGAGCCGGACCATAGGATTGCCAAGTGTACAAACAAAGAGAGGTGTTTGCTCTGTGGCGAGGCTGGGCACAGGGCAAGGTGGTGCGGTGGTGAAGCGCCTGGGCTGGCTGCAAGTACTGTGAGAAAGGTCGATCCGGTCGTGGTTCTGCCTCCTCTACCGCCGGGACCACCACCGAGCTGTGCCGTTCGCGCTCCAATGGAGGCTCCAGCTAGTGACCCGGAGGCGAGGCGTGGGCTGGTCATCGGCACGGCGCGCAGGACGGCGGCGCTTGCAGAGGCGGAGAGGAAGCTCTCGAGATGCGCGGTCATGGCAGTGGTGGCGGGCTCTTCCCTTCCCTTTGAGCTCGTTGACGTCAAGCGGGCGCTAGCGCTGCGCTTCAGGATACGCGAAGAGGAGGTCAAGGTGTCCCTGCGAGCCCTCGGCGAGCTGCTGCTCATCTTTGATGACGCCGCGATCCGGGACAAGGTGTTGGGAATCCAAGGACCCATGGTGCTTGGGAGAGTCACCTTCATGGTGGCACAATGGTCGCGATTCCGTCATGCATCGCCAGCAAAGATGCTCTACAAGGCCAGGGTGTGCCTTGAGGGGGTGCCGGAGCACGCCTGGGACATCGACAGCGTCACCCCTCTGTTCGACCCATCCATGCTCATTGAGGGGATTGATGCGGAGGTGAGGCGGGAGGAGGAGACGGGATGTCTCCGGCTGTGGGTGTGGATGGATGCGGTGGAGAAGCTGAAGACGCGATGTGTGCTGCAGCTCGAGGAGCCTCGTGACACGGGCTCGCCAGGGATGTGCTACCCGGAGCTCAACATCATGGAAGAGGTGCCGGCGAGGTGGGGATAGGTGGGCATGCTCGGGCATCCAGTGCTCATCCACCTTGACCACGTCGTCGACTTCACTTGCCTGCCGGCCTCTAGCCCGGGGAGCGGGAGCAGCAGCAGCAGTGGCATGAGTGGGCTGCCATCGGAGGATGGCTCGGTTCCATCTTGGCCGGCGCGGTGGGGGTACAGGTGGTACCTGAGTTTCGAAGATGGTGATTTTCCACCTCCACGGCCACGACAATCGGCTCTCTCAAGACTTCGCTTCCCGGAGCAGGGCGGTGGTGGAGGGGGAGGGGGACGGCGCACATACGGTTCCGGCGAAGGTTTCAGGCAGGCAAGCATCGGGATGCACCAAGCTAGAGCAAGCGGGCAGTGGGAGGCAGGTGGGAGGCGTGATGGAAGGGAGACGTCGGCGGCCGAAGGCACGAGGGGCCGCCATCGGCCTCGGAGTTGCCGCTCATCGACGTTGGGCTGATGGAAGGCCCTACAGCGGGTGCGGACCCGTTCACGGGCTCTGGCGATGCCGCTGTTGACAGTCTGGTGCTCGGCGCGGCAGCTATGTCGGTCAGGGCTTCAAGCCAGGAAGGGAAGGGGGAAGGAGGTGCAGATGAGCAATCAAGTGGCATGCCTTCCCTTTCTCATGAAAGCCCCTTGGTGCTGCGGTCTGTGGCTGCGCAGGAAGAGGCAGGAGCGGCAGGGCGTGGAGAGGAAGGGGGGACGTCTTGCATCGAGGTTCTGGGCGACGTGCATGCCCCCTCCTCTGCATGTACGCCCATTGGTGCATTTGCGGGCCCGGAGCTAGAGAGCATGGACGATGGAGCATCTGCTGGCGCTGACCAATCCTCAAGTCTGCTCGGTCAAGACGGTGAAGATCTGACTGGGGGAGCATATGGGCCGCATTCCCCTCGTGGTTGCCCGCAAGGGCCCAGGCCCAGCCCTGCTACCCCCGCTCCTCCCTCTTGCCCCGTTGGTTTTGTGGCTTTGGGGGACGACGTAGCTCTCCGTGAGCCAGGCCCAAATGATCATCAGGATTGCAATGAGATGGCCCTGCCGGATGGGGGCGGGGGCGGTGGGGATCTGGCTGATCCATTGAGCCGTTTCCTCATCGTCTGCTCCTCCCCTGCCTCTGCTGCTCTACTACCCACGCCAATCCCAGATCCAGACAGGAGGGGTGCGCCAACAGAGAAAATCACCAGGAGGAGCAGCGGCAGGCTGGCTGCCAAGCCGACGGCAACCTGGCCCACCATGGATAAGGTTCAACTCGTCCTGATAAAGAAGGCCGGCATTATCACCGAAGATGCACCGCCTCCTGAGGTCGCGCCGGCAGCTCTAGAGCGCTACAGAGCAATCTTCAAGCAGCCTCTGCCGGACAACTTCATTGAAGCAATCGAATCCCTGCTGGAGGTGACGAGCAAGAAGAAGAAAGGTGGGGGTGGAGGCCCGGGGCAGGTGCAGCCGATCCCTGTCTGACCTGCCTCCCTGGCCAGCTGATTGGTGATGGTGTGCTACTTAGTTTCCTGATGTTAGTGCAACTCTGTTATGTTAGTCATGTATGCGTCGTGTGGGGTGTTCCTTGAAGTGTCCTGATGGTCCCAGCAAGCCGATCGATCCGGGTCTGCTGGAATGTGTTCTGTCTCTATAAACTGTTCCTGGTTGCAGTTACTTGGTACAACTATGAGTGGGTTTGTCTCGTTTTATGGATTTCTCCATCCTAAGCTGGAATGTGCGGGGGCTGAACAACCCCGCGAAAAGGAAGGCAGTGCAGACATTTGTGTCTGATCTGAAATGCAACATTGTTTGTCTACAAGAGATGAAGATTAGTGATCTGACCAATGCGCTGGTAATTGAGACCCTGGGGCCAAGATTCAGAGACAACTTCATCTTCCTACCGGCGGTTGGCTCCAGGGGAGGCATTCTCATCGCATGTTCTGATGATTTTGAAATCACTAGTGCTCCTATGCCTGTCAGTGTTTACTGTGTCTCTGGCACGATAAGATGCAAATCTGATGGAGAAGTTTGGTCGATCACCGGTGTCCACGGGCCGTAGATGGAGGCAGAGAAGATCTTGTTCATTGATGAAATGAAGAGCTTAAGCCAGCTTGCGCTGCCGCGGTGGATGATGCTTGGAGATTTTAACATGATTTACAGAGCCAATGACAAGAGCAATAACAATCTTAATCTGTGCATGATGGGTCGCTTCAGGACTGCCATAGAGGACATGGGGCTAATTGATCTTCCACTCCTTGGAAGGCGCTTTACATGGTCCAGTGAGCGGGAAAATGTCACGCTCACTAAAATTGATAGGATGCTTGTGTCCAGTGATTGGGAGGCTTCGTTCCCACAGTACCAACTGTCACCAGCTTCGACGAATGTGTCTGATCACTGCCCCATTATTCTGAGAAAGATGGAGTGCTCACACTACAAGGCGTTTAGATTTGAGAATCATTGGCTAAAAGACCAAGGTTTCGATGACATTGTCAGCCAGGCATGGACCAAGGAGGTCAAATCAGCGAATCCAGTGAGGGTGTTGCACACCAAGCTATCTAGAACGGCGAATGCCTTGCGTTTGTGGAACAAGCAAAGAATGAGGTGGGTTGTTTTCATGTCCAAGGTGGCAAGCGAAATCATTTTCAGGTTTGATCTGGCCCATGAGGAAAGAACTCTCTCTGAAGAGGAGCGTCGGTTGCGTGGACTCTTCAAGGTCAGATTGTTGGGCCTGGCGGCAATTGATAGAGCGCGGTGGAGACAAAAGTCTAGACTGACAGAAATACAAGAAGGTGATGCAAGCACCCGATTTTTTCATAAAAGGGCCAGTGGGCGGTGGCGCAAGAACCACATTCCAGCGTTGTTAGGGAGCAGTGGGCTGGTCACAGACCAGAATGGCAAAGCTAAAATTCTCCTCGATAGATTTCAAGGGCTCATGGGGACCCCCTTCGCCGGCACAACAAAGCTGAAGTGGGATTTCCTTGGTTTGCCAAGAAGGGACCTGCAGCATTTGGACGCGCCGTTCACAGAGCAGGAGTTGAAGACGGCTGTTAATGAGGTGCATGGGGAGAAGGCGCCGGGGCCAGATGGTTTCACGGGGGCTTTTTTCAAGCGATGTTGGTCCATAATCAAAGAGGATCTGTTGGCCGCCGTAAACTCTGTACACTCGTTGCGTGGGCAAAACTGGCATCTGCTCAACACGATTAACATTGCTCTGCTGCCAAAGAAAGAAGGAGCTCAACAGGCCTCTGACTTTAGACCTATCAGCCTAATGCATTCGGTTCTAAAGCTTGTGAGTAAGATGATGGCCTCCAGATTGGCTCTAGAAATTCAATGGCTTGTCACGAACAATCAAAGTGCTTTCATAAGAGGTCGAGCTATCCAAGACGATTTCTTATATGTCAAGAATGTCATCAAGGCGGCTCATTCTGCAAAATTTCCCCTTGTGTTCCTGAAGTTGGATATAGCTAAAGCTTTTGACTCTGTGGGATGGGGATATCTGCTTGAGGTCATGGAGGTAATGGGCTTTGGGCAGCGGTGGCGTGATATGGTGTCGCTCATTTTGTCAACTTCCTCGTCAAGGGTCTTGCTCAATGGATCACCAGGAGTTCCCTTTCTCCATAGACGGGGGCTGCGACAGGGGGATCCTCTATCCCCGCTGCTCTTCATCATTGCAATGGAGCCACTGCAAAGATTACTAACTCTGGCCACAGACAGACGAGTTCTCTCGCCTTTGAGATCCCATGTTGCTCGGTTCAGGTCAAGCTTTTACGCTGATGACGCTGCTCTATTCATCAATCCAACTCAGGAGGATTTTATGGCTGTTCAACAAATATTACTGCTGTTTGGTAATGCCTCGGGCCTCACTACAAATATGGAGAAAACAGTGGCATACCCTATTGTGTGCACAACCAATGATATCGCCCCCATGATAGCACAGTTTGGTGGGCTGCTAGGATCTTTCCCTTGCCAGTATTTGGGCTTGCCGCTTGGTACCAGGAAGCCGAGGAGGGCTGAGGTCCAGCCGGTGATTGATAAGATTGCAGGAAAACTCTCTCCCCGAAAGGGACGCCTGATGAACAGAAAACTACTAGGGAAAACGCTATACACAGAGGTATAGCAGTAGCGTTGGTCAAAACTCGGCGCTAGCGCTACTTAGTAGTAGCGCTTGTTGCAAAACCACGCTACAATCATTATTTTAGCAGTAGAGCGTCTCCACAGAAAAGCGCTACTACTAAAATTCTCTCACTGGTGCCGGTAGGCTAGGAACAGTAGCAGCGCTTCTTGCAGAAGCACACTACTGCTAAAAACATTGTAGCAGCGCGTTTCTTCTTTACAGCGCTGCTGCTATGGAAAAGAAAACAAATAGGAAAATAAGTAGAAAAGTAAATGAAAATGAAAGAAATAGAAAAAGGAGAAATAAACAAAAGAAAATGTAAAGAAAACAAAAGAAAAAGAGAAATAAAACAGAAAGGGTTAGCTGCAGCGCGTTTCTCTGGAATATGCTATAGCTATCTTAGCTATAGCGTGTTTCTGCTGCTAGTTTGACTCAAATCCCGGCGGCCCTGGCGCAAAATTTTGCTAAGTCCTTTTCCCCCCTCTCTACTCCCCCCTGTCCCCCAACTGCTCCATCGCCGCCGTTGCCCTGCCGCGCGCCTTCGACCACACCGCCACCGCCGGAGGCCGCCTTCGACCACACCACCGCCGCCCGCCGCCTTCGACCACACCGCCGCCGCCTGAGGCTGCCCCCTTGACCTCACAGCCGCCGCCCGAGGCCGTCGTCGTCGACCTCACTGTCGCCTCCCTCGAGCTCGCCGCCGCCGCCCTCGACCTCACCGCCGCTGCCCGAGCCAGAGCCTGCCCTCGCCGCCGACCGTAAGGCTATGCCTCTCCTGTCCCTACCCTCCTATTTCTCTCTGCTAGGGCAATTATATATATGTGTTGATGTTCATATGAACCCTAGATTTTTTTAGGGCAGTAGGCATTTTATAGCATTTAGTAAAAATGATTTGCAATTTTTTTAGGAAATTAGGTAGGGCAATTTTATGAAAATTCCTAAACAGTAATTCCATTTAGCTTTAAACTAATAGAGGGTATATAAATAATAGTAGCATTTAGATTTAAATTAACAGAGGGTATAAACAAAAAACACTTAGCTATAAAAAAATATTTTGACTACGGACCTGAATTTGTTCCAAATTTCATTCAAATGAAATTTGAATTATTTAGACTATGGACCTGGATATTTTTGAAGAAATTGGGTGTAGGTACTAAGGTCTTGCTGTGGAAATTTTGGTGAGGTCAAAAGGGTTAGAGGAAATGTAGTTCCTAGGCTTTTAGCTTTAGACAAAAAACAAAAGTATTTAGCTATAAATAAAAAACAGTAGCTATGGCATTTAGCTATAAACAAAAAACAGAATTGTTTTTCTTTTCAAAAACTTGGTCAAACAGAACAGTAGCTATATGTCATTGATGTTCATTTGCATATTCCATTATTGTTGATTATATCTTTTCATTGAAGTGGCCATGTTATATAGTGTTTGCTCATGTTATATCTTTTCATTGAAGTTGTTTGATTGTGCCCAAGTGGCTTTGTTGTTTCCAGGGAATGATGCTGAGTGGCCTATGTTTTGCCGGAATGTTGATTCATTTCTGTTCTGGCAAATTTCAGGTTCTCGATTTGTCCACTTTTTAGCAAAGGTCATGCCGAAATTTTCCGTGAATTTCGGCATTACTTGTGCTACAAACTAGGACATATCGAGTGCCCGGGATTTGCTGCACCAGGAAGGAGTCAACATTCCTGCAAAACAATAGTCCTTTTTATGTCATTATTCATTTTATTAGGTCTAGAATTAATTGACTAGATTTAATCATAGGAAACATGGCTAGCAACGATGAAGGACAGGGTTCTGGTGATTGCGACAACGTCTACCTGGCGGCAGACGAATATTTTGGCCTTACCGACGATCAACCGATGTTGTTGCTGGGCCCACCGGTGGCATCGGGGACTGAGACCGACACGCAGACCGGTGCTGAGACTATGACCGACGCTGAGATTCAGACCGACATCGAGACCGGCGCTGAGACCGGTGCTGCCTCGGGGAGCGGAGCCGGTGTAGAACCGAAAGCAAAGAGGCAACGGCTTCCTAACAAACTCAGGACTACTAGGCTGGTGGTCACGGAGGTGGACGACGGCATTTTTGAGACAAAGGCGCCCGAGGAAGCTCGCTCGTGCTACGGCAATCAAATAGGCTGCATCGTACGGACAACCGCCACCATCAACGATGAGAAACTACAGAAGATAGAAAATATGAGGATCTCCCTCCTAAAGAAGTTTCACCAGATATTCTTGTTCCCTGGCCGGAATGAGAAGGATTATGAAGATCCAGATGAGGACCCGACAATGAAGAAGATAAACAAACACGCCATGACCAAGTTCAGCGACGCGTTGGCCTCCTGGAAAACTCGAGTGAAAGCAAGGATCATCGACAAGAAGGAACCCTACTCCGAGATTGTAAAGGATAATCCGACAATCAGGGAAGACTAGTTTCAAATATTCAAGGAGGCTTGCAAGGCCGAAGCTGCCTAAAACAAGTCTAAGTACATGAAGGGGCTTCAACAGAGGAACATTGGGAGCCACCACCTTGGAAGCCGTGGTTACGGCGGAAAGAGGTCCAAATGGGCCAAGGAGGACGCGGAAGCCGCGAGTCTGGGCATCCCAGACCCCTTGGCGGATTTCACCGTCCCGCAGGAGCGTGACGTCCTGAGGGCCCGGCACCGTTGGGACCCAGTGAAGAAGGTTTACGAGACAACACGGGTCATTACGGAGTTCATGAGACTGCTGGTAATTTTAGTTTCTGATCAATTTGACTGCACATGTTAGTCATATTTGTAAACGATCCTTGTGCCTTTTGCAGAGAGAGGAGCATCGGATTGCAGCCGAAAGCGACTCGCCGTCTGAGGCATTGGCGATGCCAAAGTGGGACACTCCATTCAACCGGGCGTTGAACATATTGAAATGACAACCGGTGGATACTCGACCGTCGTATGGATGCGTGCACGGTGTCGGAGACGGCGCCACGTGGAAGAAGTACTACCGTGAGACCACGGAGGAGAGAAAGGAAAGACGGAGGTTAACTGAAGAAAACATCGACAAGAAGGTTGAGATTGCGGTTGAGAAGAAATCATCTCAGACAGTTGTAACAGCGGTAGCTGCCGCAAAACAGGCGGTTGCAGATTTTTCTACTTCCTTGGTGACGGGCGTTATCACTTGGACAAGGAAAAATCCAGAAAAAAATGCAGAGGACTTTCCCCTTGCTGACTTCTTGGGAGCACCTGCTCCCGCACCGGCTCCCGCACCTGCTCCCGCACGGGACGTGCTCGGCGGTGCTTCGTCTTTGGCTGAGCTCGATGCCCTCACGGTATCTGTCACACCGGCCCCCTTCAATATAAATGTATAATCTCCCGTTTTCGTTGCCTTTCGGATGTCTCATGTCGCAGACTTTTCTTTGCAGGCCGACGAAACCCCGTGCACCATATTGTACACCATCGGCGACCAGAAGGTGGCCGTGGGGAAGGCGACGATAATGAAGCCGAAGGAACCATTGTTCCACAGCCGGCCGATCCCCCCGAACGTCTTCAAGGTTTCCATGGCCAGTGTCGAACCGGGCCACGAGAATTTGCCTCCTCCAACACTACTGGTGGATGACGAGGAGACACTGCGGCGGCTTGGTGATTGTTGCAATGGATGGGTCCTGTTGTGGCCAAAGAGTCTGCTTCGTCTGGAGGCGGCCGAGAGCACACCCACGAGCACGCAGCCTCAGCAAGGTATGAACATCAACACCCCACCTACCCAATTAGCGCCGGGTGTCGGGTTGGGTGATAGCGGACGGGGTAAGGAGGAGGCTCCATTAGTCGCTGATGACGTCGCCATGGATGAGGATGAGGATGACGATGGCGCTGAACAGTATGTCTATACTGGCGCCTCCTCAGGGTTTGAGTGTCATGAGTCGGTGCCTGAATTACCGTCTCAACGTGTTATTGGCGACCTTCCGGTAGTAAAGAAGTCTAGGAAGAGAGCGAGGAAAGGCAAAAAAGCTGATTCTATGATCCAGCCGCCTCAGCAGCCTCGCTTCAGGACCGTATAGATATCCCCGATGCGGATAAATGGCATATCCTCGATCAACCAATCCTACCTGCAACAGCGCTACGGGCCAGATTCGGCGATCTAAGGAGACTTCATGACGATGTGCTGCGGGTAGAGAAATGCCTCATCGCCTCGAAAGATCCAGGATACCCACTCTACGTGGTTAACGTTCTGCGGCAAATGTCGTACGTCGACAGCTTCCCTGCGGATAAGTTCTTCCTCCGATTCGATTACATATTCGACATGTTTCACGTGAAGAAGCTGGATTTTACGTTTGTCCGCCTTTATGCCTTGCACATGAACTACATCATTGGGGTTAAGTAGATACGTCATATCTGTGTCGCTGACCCGTACTACATGCACGAGAGCTTCTTGGGAGTCTGTGCAGAGCAGCGTGAATATGCGACGGATTACATCGTCAGTTTCATGCTCGCCAATAAGGACAAGGAGGCGATTCTCGTGCCTTATCATCCCGTGTAAGTCATCTGCGCTGCTATCCTTCCTTCGATTTCAATAATTCATTTGCACGGTGGAGGCTAATTAATTTGAGGTGTACTTATTTTGCGCAGCGGCGGGCGCGCCGTCCTCATCATCCTCTACCCCCGATTCTCCCACGCTCTTTACTTGGACTCGTCGAAGAACATTCACAAAAAGGATTACACCCACATCAAAGATGTTCTCGACAGTGCTATGTTTTACTACCAAGCAAGGGGTGGAGAGGTTAGGGACAAGAAGAGAAGGGGCGGCAGGGCCGCCTTCAGCCATAAGACCGACTTCTGCTGCATCCAGCAACCGAACGATTCTCTTAATGATGGATTCTATGTCCTACACCACATGCTGGAGTACAGACGGGATCACCAGAACCTTCACATGTCACCTAGATCTGGCGATGCCCATATTCTGCAATGGGCAAAGGACATAGGAGATATCGAGGATCATCGACTTCGAGCTGAGTTCTATAACATCCAGCGCGAACTTGCCCAAATCATCATGAAAGAGGTCGTCGGAAAAACAGGGATGTTCTACGGAGGACAAATGTCGCGGGAAGACGTCCGAACATGCATAGCCTCTCAGCGTCTCGACATGAAGCCTTTCACTAAGCTCGGGGACTATCTCCCTGACCTCGATGGATGGCACGGCATGTTGGAGTGATTGTCGATATATGACAATGTGTCTGTTTAGTCCATACTTTCTGTATGACAAAACTTTGAGTTATGCGCAGTGAAACTTTATTTGTGATGTAATTAAACCGTCCTCCTCCTCGACTAGCGAAGATCACTCTAGTTAGGGCATTTTGGTTACGATGAACTTTGTTATTTATGCTTATGATATGTTGTTTCTATTTTTGTCAAGTCTGTCTCTTTCTGTTGCTCAACTATATATGTTGCATATCATCTACTCATGTGACGATGCAGGTGCATAGATCATCGATGGCGAAGAAGTGCTACGCCAGGAGTATATATACGATGAGTGGCCGGAGTGTCAGGCCCAGGTGTTGCCGGTTTCCGGTTTCCGAGCGACAGGCAGTAGTTAGTTTAGGTTCACGCTAATGCGAGAGAGGGATACGAACTCATGTACTCAAAGTGATAGCTCTTTTCGCGTATACCATTGTTTAGATGGATGACGATGTATTTGCAAGTAATCAAGGACTTGTATCGCTATTTTCGAGATGATGACGAGAGACCACTTTGTGTTGGATGATGATTATGATGAGACTATTTGTATGTATATGCTATGATTATATTCATGGTCTCCCAGGCATTTGTATGTGTATCATGATGACATTTCTATGTGCTAAAGATTCTTCTATAAAGCCTGTTCAAATACAAAACAAATATGCCAAAAAAACAAAAAACCTGTTAAATTAGCAGTAGCGAGTGTATAGAAGTTAGCAGCAACGCCTCTATAGTAGTAGCGTGTTGCTGCAAAGGGCGCTAGAGCTACTAGCAGTAGCGTGCTCCCAGTAAGCGCGCTGCTGCTACACTTGTGTAGCAGTAGCGCCGGTGACAACGCGCTACTGCTATACATTAGCTGTAGCGCCTTATTAGTAGCGCCCCACCCTGCGCTACTGATACACCTAAAACCCGCGCTGCTGCTAGCCTTTTCCCTAGTAGTGGAATGGGAAGGCTGATCTACATCAACTCGGTCGTCACGGCCATAGCCACCTTTTTCTTGATGGTCCTCCAACCAGACAAGTGGTTCATCAAAAGAGTTGACAAGCTCAGGAGAAACTTCCTTTGGGAGTCGGAGGATGCATCGGCTGGTGGCAAAAGCCTGGTAAGCTGGGCACGGATTTGCTCCCCCAAGAAATATGGAGGCCTAGGGGTGAAGAACATCGACTGTTTCAGCAGGGCGCTCCGGTTGCGCTGGGAGTGGTTTAGATGGGATGATGTTGATCGGCCTTGGAAGGGTTCCCCCACACCAACTGATGCTGTGGACAAGCAACTTTTCTCGAGCTGCACCTCAATCCAAGTGGGAGATGGACGCCTCACAATCTTCTGGACGGGTCGATGGCTGTATGGGGAAGCACTCTGCACTGTCGCGCCGGAGATTTTTAAGCTTGCCAGGTTCAAGAGACTTTTAGTCAGGGAGGCGTTTGTAACAGGCCGGTGGATGCATGGTATGCAGAGGATGAACACCGACGCGCAGATGACTGAATTCGTCAAGTTGTGGCACTTGCTTCAAACGGTAATGCTTGCGGAATTAAAGGATCAGATTGGATGGTCTATAACTGCAAGTGCAAAATACTCGGCCTCCGCTGCCTATGCAATTCAGTTCGTGGCCAGAATTGAACAACCGGGGTTGGAAAAGGTCTGGAAGTGCAGAATGGAGGGCAAGGTTAAATTCTACATATGGCTGCTATTACAAAACAGAAACTGGACCGCGGATCGGCTTTGTTCCAGAGGATGGCCCCACAATGAAAAATGCAAATTATGTGACCAAGAAGAGGAAACAGCTATGCACTTAACTCTGCAGTGTTGTTTCGCCAAGGAGGTGTGGTGTCAAATTCAGAGAACGCATAGCACAATGTGCGCTGCCGCATCAACTGCCTCCTCAATTGAAGACTGGTGGACTAGGCTCTGCGCCGCCCCGGGTGGGCGGGGCAGGGTCCATGAGGGGATCACTTGGGCGGCATACACCGCTTGGAACTTGTGGAAGGAGCGGAATAGGCGGGTGTTTGAGCAAAAGGAACTAACGGCGATAGGGGTTTCAACACTAATCAATGATGATGTTTCCCTGTACCAAGCAGCAAAGGAGTCTCCCATAATTACAGAGATGTAGCCAGAGTGTGTGGATGTTTACAGCGTGTGTGTTTGTTTTTTCCTGCCAACCTCTCATGGTGGGAACATGTTGCACGTTCTGACCCCCTCTTACTTATAATGCAAAGGCAGAGCTCCTACTATTCTCGTCAAAAAGAAGACATAATGAATGAGAGGATGGTCGGGTAGTCAAGGGCATTGGCGGTGGGAAGCTAGGATGGCGGCAACGAGATTCGGGGCCATGGAGCACCAGCATGGCCAGATCCTCCAGCCTCGTTCATGGTGGTACTTACTCCTCTCGGCGAGGTTGTCTTTGACACGTTCATCATCTTCTGCGTGGTTGCCTTGAAAGTGACTACCTCAACATGTCTGGTGTCGGCAACGATGACGATGGCGACGCACACGAGCAAACAGCATCGTCCCAATAGAAGCTAGAGGAGAATTTGGCAGATTTGAGACAACATGATACTGACCTTCCAAACATTTTTTTTATTTTTCAGTTGCGCTTGTTTTTTTTTGAGTGGTATTTTAACCTTCCAAGCAGGAACACATTGTTTCACATATTTCACAAACATTGAAAACGGTTCTAATGAAATAAATTGCACGCTCGTTCTAAAAACCCTATATGAAAAGGAAAGATACATCTCTCTATTTGATTTGTCGACCAAATCCACTCGATTCGTCGTCTTCGACACTTCTTCCACCATTCTGTATTCCCCTATGACACGTGGACGTGATTCAAGGGGATTTCACGAGGAGTCCGGGGATTGGGATCCATAGATAGGGGATGACAGGGGAAGGAGGAAGAGCCTTACGCTACTTAAGACCTGAATTTATTCGTCTCCTTTCTTCTCATTCACGACAATTTCTAGCCTACACTGTTTTTTTTCATCAGCAATTGGCCTATATGGTGCGACGAGTTACAGCGCGTTAACTCACTCTGCTAATATGATTCTATTATTTTATTAAGATAAAAAATGTCAGCGGTAATAAACGCTTTGAACTGAAACTGTACATCTTCATCTTTTGTCCGAGACCGAGAGCATCTGGACCGTTTAGTGTCGACTTCCAGATTACACTGTCTGTCTTCAGAGTGAGATTTTCGGGCGCACGCCAGGAGACCGCCAGCCACAAGGCAGGCAATGTCCGCCGCCACCAAGCACGCATGCCTTTCTGCTCTGGTCGTATCCCTCGATGCTCGGAGCGGGAAGGATTCAGTCAGACTCGTCGTGCAGCACCAGCAATGGAAGCGTGCTCCCCGTCCCGTACATGCCTCGCCGTCGGTTCAGCTGGAGCAGAAGCAGATCTTGTAGGCATCTCCTGTTTGATGCTCGAACCCTTGCATGGTGGAGTAGTTTTTTTGACGTGAACAGCAGGAGCTCTGCTTTTGCATTGTGGAGTAGTTCACAGGTAAAAATAATTTCAGAAGTAAATAAAAGTTCGTAGGTAGAAGAATCAACGACAATGCTGTTTGCGTCTGAGCAACATATTGTGTGTGTTGGATTCCTTCTGTATTTCCTAGCTGGTGGTTTTCTGCGCAAGTAAATAAATACCTTGCAATGGCATCGTCAGTTCAGCTTCGTGCTATAACTGAAGGATGTCCAACTAAACTGTTTCAGTCTGCAAAAAAAAAAACAAAAAAAACAGAGCGCTTACTGAATAAGTTGGTGCGTAGGTCTATAAGACTCAGGGTCCTGTGCCACGAATAATCTGGCAACCCAATCGATCAGTTTGACATGGGCAACTTGTTTTGCCTCCTTCAGACCACAGCTTGTAGTTGTAGGCGATTCTCAAGTGCAGAGAAAGTAGACTACAGGTTGAAGTGTTATTATCTCATTTATTATGCAAAGTTGCAAACCGTATTCATGCGCCATACCGAGCTCAGGGCCATATATTCACCGGTATCAAGGCCGTGTCGGGGCACTTTCCGAGTATGGGAACCCTTATAGGCATGGCCACCAAGAATAAGGGCGCAATATGCATTTTACTCTAGATATACGTAGTTCTTGAACTTTCAAGGATTTTTTTTTATCTTGAACATGACTGAAGGAAAGCTTCAGGCTTCCTGCGCCTCTGCTTTGCCCTCACCATAGTCGGCCCTACCAGCAGGCGAGACAAAGGTCTCCCAGCGCCAGGAGCCAACGAAGACGATGTCAAGGCCAAAGAAGAATTAATGTTGAGGGCGAGTCGAATCAAAGAAGAATTAATTATTTTACTCACGAGCCTCGAGCTTTTCTTGCAGTCCTACTCTCCAATGGGCACAGGCAGCTAACAACCCGCACCAACGGACTGAGTAACATCTTCTATTAGTCAGACCCACATTTGACTCTGCTTTAGCAAATTAGCAGTCTGAATGAACTTGCGCAATTTTGTTATGCGCTATGTATGTAACATTCTGAATTGTGCGTGGAGTTCTTAAATATGCAAACTGGACTCTGTTCAAACTGCTATACGACAGTAAAATCTTAGGATTTTTAGAAAATGAATCAGCCTCTTAAGGGACATAACAAAGATACTGGCATACTGCTGTGTGGAAGGGTTTCAAGAGTTGCATCCCTATGGTCATTTCTTCCTCACGCTGCTCTATTGGCAGTGGCAGCACGACCACTGGTTGGTAGCTGGTAGACTGAGGCAGGTCTTCCCAGGATTGCTCTCTTCAATCTCAGTTTACAGAAGGGGGCTGGAGTGTGCAGCTGCACCCAAACCTCTCACAGACAGCCACCCAAGAACTGCAACTGCTAAACCAGCTCGTCGTGGATATCGCCCCGGACAGTTCAAGCCTGGATGCACGGGCCCCCTCGCTTGAAGGCAACAGCTTAAGTACGCGCTACTTCTACAAGTTGCTAACCTTCCGAGGAGTTCTTTGGGCTCCTGTATCATGGATATGGGACTCTATTATTCCTATCAAGTACAGAGTCTTCTTGTGGCTCGTTTTCTGGGGACGCCTGAACACAAAGGATAATATGGTTCGGAAGGGCTGGTCGGTGGTTGCCCCGAATGCTGGATGTGACGTTTGTCCGGCTCTGGAAACAGATGACCACCTGGTTCTTCGTTGCCGTCCGCAGTCCGCTTAATGCTCTCTGGGCTCCTGTATCATGGATATGGGACTCTATTATTCCTATCAAGTACAGAGTCTTCTTGTGGCTCGTTTTCTGGGGACGCCTGAACACAAAGGATAATATGGTTCGGAAGGGCTGGTCGGCGGTTGCCCCGAATGCTGGATGTGACGTTTGTCCGGCTCTGGAAACAGATGACCACCTGGTTCTTCGTTGCCGTCCGCAGTCCGCTTAATGCTCTCTGGGCTCCTGTATCATGGATATGGGACTCTATTATTCCTATCAAGTACAGAGTCTTCTTGTGGCTCGTTTTCTGGGGACGCCTGAACACAAAGGATAATATGGTTCGGAAGGGCTGGTCGGTGGTTGCCCCGAATGCTGGATGTGACGTTTGTCCGGCTCTGGAAACAGATGACCACCTGGTTCTTCGTTGCCGTCCGCAGTCCGCTTAATGCTCTCTGGAACAGACTCTTGCTGGCTCCGTTGGCACTAGGACTGGATGTCCGAGCGAGCTTTTCGGCTCGGCCCGAAGCTCGCTCCAGCTCGGCCCGTTACAGCTCGGCCCGATACAATTAACGAGCGAGCCCAGTCATGAAAAGAGGCCCGATTCCCGACCGGGCCGAGCCGAGTTTCGCCCGGTCCAACTCGGTGACTCGCTCGAGGCCCAGCCCAGTTCCCATCGGCCAATCTGGCATTAGGGCACGAGCCCCTCCCTTCCTCTGTTCGGCGCTGCCTCATCCCTCACCTCGCCGCGCCGCAAAAACTGGACCGATGGCGACGGGGCGACGGCCTTTCCTCACCACACCGAACGCCGGCGGACGCGCCTCCCCTGGTTTCTTGCCGAACCTGAAGAGCAGGTACTCTCTCCTTTCTTCCCATCCCTGGTCGTGGCTGGGCGCGCACATGCTCGGCACTCTCGCGCTCCCCTGCATGAGCGCACGGACGGCAGACGACATACATCCTCCCCTGCATGTAGGAGTCCTACCTGCATGGCTGCGCCTGCGTACACGCGATGGAGGGATGGATGGATGAATGCTTCTGCTTGATTGTGTAGAGTGTAGCCGTCTTCGTCCTCGCCATGCCGGATGTCGTCATCATCCTCGCCGCGCTCGACACTGGAAGGCGCTCTCGGCACCAACGGCACACGCGCCCTGTCATCGCCGCATCGGCCGCCACCTTTCTTCGCTAGCCAAGCATCTGCCGTCCCAACGAATGCAAGCACATACTACAGAGGCGTGTGCCACACGAGCTGCTCGGGTTGGACCGAGCTAGAGGCAAAACGAGCCGAGCCATCAGAAACAGGCTCGTTCAACGAACGAGCCGAGCCAAGCTCGGCTTGCTTTAGGCGAGCCAAAGGCAGGCTCGGTCTGAATTCGGCTCGGCTCGGCTCGTGTCCAGCCCTAGTTGGCACGCGACTCACCTAACATTCAGCACTTTGTTTGTCAGGCGATGAACCACCTTCAGTTCAAGGCCAAATGGAATGTTGCTTTTGCGGCCTGTGCTATCACACTCTGGGAGGCTAGAAATGATCGAGTTTTCAATGCTAAGTGCTGGTCAGAGTCATATATCAGGTTTCATTCAGCCAATCTGATTTGCCTCTCGAGTAACAGAGCCACAAAGCAGCAAGACAAGGACGATTTGCAGACATGGGTTACCATGCTTAATGGCTAGATTTCGACCTTTTCCACTCCTCTCCTCTTTTCTCTTCTCATTACCTTCCCAGGCTGCTTGTGGCCTTGCACCTGGGTGAACTTCACAAGTTATGTAACTGCACTTTCTTCAGGCTTATGCCTCTTTTGAAATATAAGGTCGGCCATGTGCCACCTTTTTATTTTCAAAAAGAAAATGAATCAGCCAGGCATCAACTTGAATTCAAGACAGGACACATTGGTCATGGACTGCTTAGTAAGAACAAAAACGAACATCACACACTATGGGTTGCACGAGCGATAGAAATGAACGGTGAACCTGCATGACATCGCATAACAAGTCCTAAGTCCTAACTAAAAACATGCCATGACATGAGGGTGTGTTCTTCTATCTCCCTAGAAAAGTTATAATTCCTTTAATCGGTCTAGCACATATTGTTGGGAAGCACCAGGCATGCAGATTTCACTAAAGGAACCTCCCTGCTTGTATGTACAAGATACAACAACTAGAGAAGCCAGCCCTAACATATAATTATATTACTGCAAAAAAGAGATAACCCTTTCAAATAACAAATGAGATAATAACACTTCAGAGTGCATCAAAAACAAGGCACCATCAATATTTAACTTTGTTGGGATAACAAGTTACACACCAAAAGTACTTAGCTTACTATAAATAAATGGACTTGACTCGTTCATTTTACTAGCTAGACACAACCTATTGAAGGGTAGCTTGCAAGTTCTCACGGACTTGCCAACAAAACAATGTTTAAAGCCACAAAAACAAATGATCCTGGACGCAACTGATAAGAAAACCAAACCCAAACTGATATCCGGCAACCATTACGATTGTCTATATCCATTCCATGTAATCGTCCTTGAGAGTGCCCAAAGAAATTAAGTTTAGCTTTGGTTGGCTGTCGAGTTGTCCTCCAAGTATCCCCGCTTGTGTCCACTGCAACTATCATGTTTATTGAATTTCCCTCCGAGTCAAATGTCTCCACACGAGAATCATAGGCACTGGAATGCAGAGTGCTATTTAAGAAAAAGTATTCTGGTTCCAAGCAATACAACACAATTTTGTGACCCCATCGGCTCGACATGGAAGTCCATTCTCCGGTATCCGATGAGTAGACCTCCATAATGGTAATGTCGTGACCATTATCAATGATGACAAACACCGCAAAGCGAGAGGGGACGATAGGTTTAAAACACAAGCAGATGGTGCTGTAACCCCAAGGACGTGGTATCTCATGGGTATCAGGCACAGGCAGCACGGCCCAGATCTCCTCGGTCGCAGGGTTGCACACAATGTATTGTGCACCGTCCGCTCGCATGCCGTGGCAGAGAAGGATGCCGCCGCAGCAGTTTAAGAGCTTGACGCTCTCGAAGCCATTCAGGAAAGGGAGAGAAGGGTCGACCAGCGGCCGGCCTCTCCCGGAAAGGTTGACGAAACGGTTGCTGCCGCTGTGGGAGAGGCCAAAGAAACCGGAGAGCGTCTGCGGCGATCTCCGACGGACGGCAGGGTCGGAACACATCGCGAGCCACGCCGTCGACACGCACTTTGAGCGGCACAGAGACTGGTACGGCAACCGCGACAGGATCTCTCGAAGGAGGTCGTTGGGGAGGCCCTCTATCGCCTGCTGCTCCTCCTCCTCCTTCTTCCTCCTTTTCTCCATCCCGTGTACCCGAGCTGCTGCTGCTGAGTGGTAGAGGAATTTCGTTTAGGGTTGAGAATTGAGATGCGCGCCTCCCGGACGCATGTCTCTCTTTCAAGATTAGAAGGAAGAAGAGGGCAGCAGACCTGAAGCTCGGCGATGAACGAGATGGCGGCGACCGCAGCGATCGATCGATCTGAAGCCGGACGGCGCGGGGAATTTGGATCGGAGACGGCACGGAGTACAGCCAGCTTTGATTTTATTTTCTGAGGCAAACGGCCAGCTTTGATAGGCAACACTGGCCCATTTTCTTAACCCAAAACAATCCGATGATGCCTCTCCCAACCCACTATCCGATATCCATATGCACAGGCCCAATTTATTTTACCCAATCGCTGTCTAACGAGCACGCGCGATCCAGCGCTTCCGAGCGGCCGCACCACGACCGTCCATCGCGCGCGACAGGTGGCCTGGGCGGAC
The DNA here is from genome assembly GCF_018294505.1 of Triticum aestivum. Lineage (NCBI taxonomy): Eukaryota > Viridiplantae > Streptophyta > Magnoliopsida > Poales > Poaceae > Triticum > Triticum aestivum. The sequence continues at coordinate 683,819,368 of NC_057795.1, read as the reverse complement.
CGACCAGGTGGGCGGCGTTTTTTTGTCGGGGCGCTTCAAATTTTCGGGAGACGCGCTGCTCCTATCCTGCTGTTTCCCCGTTCCCCACCTCACACCCTTCTCCCGGCGACGACCCAAATCCCACTCGAAATCCCTAGCTTTGCCGCGAGCGCGGGCGGCGAGAGGGCCGGTGACGAGTTCAATTCAACGAGCGCGGCGACGACCCGGCGAAGGACCCCCGCAGCAGTTCGCGCGGGGCGAGGGGCGGCGCGCGCGTGCCTTACAGGGAGGAGAAGGCAGCGGCGACGGGGGAGAGGGGTGGAGCTGGTGGTTCAGGGCGAGGCGGCGACGAGCGCCCGGGGGGAGCGAGATCCCGCTTTTGCTTCGACGACCTAGGTGAGTTCATCCCACTTTTTCCCCCTCGCGCACACATCTCATGGCTGCTGGGGGTGCGTCGTTACCAACGACCGCAGGGGGTGGGCGGGGGTGATGAGAGATTTTCCCTTCGAGGAAGAGGGAGAGAGGGGAGGGATTTTCCCTGCGAGGAGGCGAGGGCCGGGCGAGGGTTACTAGTGGAGGCGGAGCAGCGGGGAGTCGCCGCAGCGCCTGTGCAGGGGAGGGTGGGCTCGTTTTCGTGCTTAACTCCGGTGCGGCGCCCGAGGCTCAAGCGAGGAGGAGCGCAGGGAGATGGCACGGGGTGAGATGAGGAAGGAGAGGGGCTCAATCTGACTCAGTTTTCAGTAGTAGAAGTTTTTTATGTGGTTCAGTATGCAATTTTTTGAGATTCAACATGCAAATGTATGTGATATTTGTGTTTTTCAGTAGGCAATACTGTAGTATAAGGTAGCATGGTTTTCCCAGCAACGAAAAACATTGCAAACATACGTGTCCAACATTTTTTGCGGTTCATAAGCAACATCTGTTTTTTGTGGAGGGCAAAAGTAATGTCGAAACAAAGGGGGCAAAAGCGATTTTTCAGACTGATGATAGGATATTTTTACTGTGTTTTTGTATGCAACTTAGGCATAGGGCAGTATGCAATAAACAATGTGCTTTTAGTAGGGGGGGCATCAGAATAGATAATAGGGCATTTTTTTGTGGTGTTTTTCGTAGGAATCAGATATGAGATGAGTAGGCTAAAATGTAGTCAGTTTCAGGTCTAACAAGGCAAAATAGATATAGAACCAATAAACTTTGATATATCACATGGCAACTGAAAACATGTGGGTTCCAGGTCTAACAAAGGCAGAATATCTATTTTTTTGTGAACATACTGAATACATAATTGTTGCATAGAGAGCTTTGTGTTACTACCTTATAATCCTCAACATATTTTTTGTCGTGTACAGAGTTGTTATGCAATAAATTTAGTCAGAGTAAATTGCCAAACAGCACCACAATTTGCGTTCATTTTTATTTACCTTTTCAAATGCAGGCAAGGCAAACAAACAGAATGGAGGACTCCACGGATGAACAGAACGGCGAGGTACCTGCCCACTCACCACTGAACATTTTTTTTTCAAAATGACTTTCGGCAGAGAATGAGAGAAAATCATCCGTTTCTCTTTTTGTGTTTTGATGTTGCTTTTCAACAGGGAGCTGCAAGAGTAAAACAAGGCCATAGGCGTCCTAGGAAGAAGCAAGTTCAGGAAGGTAGAAACAGAGCATCGCCAACAAGGCTAGTAAAGCTAAACAAGAGCTTGGATCAATGGCAGAAGGATCTGATAGAAACTTACCATCTGGGAGGCATACTGAAGATCAAAGCAACAACACTGCCTGCAGACCTCAGCAGGTGGGTAATGCAGATCTACGACCCGGCTAGCGAGTGCATCGTTGTCCCAGGCAGGGGCGAGATCCCCGTAACAGCCGAAAGCGTCCACCACACCTTGGGTCTTCGTAATTCAGGGGAGGAAGTGTTCTACGGGTGGGATGCAGAAGCAATATCTTTCATAAACAGCAGGTTCGGTTTTCAGAATGGGTGCGCCCCCGAGATAACAACCGTCTGCACCATGATAAAAGAGATGAACGGGAGAGCAGATGACGACTTCATGAGGGCCTGGCTGATTGTGGTAGTTTGCACCTTCATGTGCCCTACAACGAGCTTGCATGTTAGCGCTCGATGCTACCCAATAGTTGCTGACCTAGAGGGAGTGAAGAGGCTCAACTTCTGTGCATTCATAGCGAACAGATAAAAGCTTCATTAGGGGGTAGCAACAAGAAGAAGGTCGTAAACTGGTGTGTGCACCACATGGTGGTAAGTACCACCTGTTTGGGCTCCTTTCCCCTTTCTTTTTTGTGTTTCATACTTATGCTTGGTTGTGTAGCATAGTAGAAATGAGAAAGGCTAACCCATACTGATTCCCAACTATATTCTCACCAGCTTTTTGTTGTTGTTTTTGTGGCTGCAAAACAGGTGTTATATGTAGATTCTCTGGTGGTAGACTTTGCAGTACCAGATTTCCCAGTCCGGGTAGAGGCATGGGACAACAAATGTATAGGACTAGTCGCAAAGGCAGACAAAAACCCCCAAGGAGGATACGGCAAGCTTAGGGTGAGTTTTGTTTTTCACCCATCTTTTTTTAAAAGCAGTTTTTTTCTTTTTTTGCCATGTCTTACAATGTTACCTGACTAGTTCAGGAAGGTGCAACACAGTAGCCTTTTTATGCTAAACAACACTAGCCTAACGTGTTTTTGTCTGCCTTTTGCAACTCACCCCCACTAGATGAAGCCAAGATACACAAGCAACGGGCGTATGAACAGCCTTTTTGTTGGGTATGAGGAGACTGAGAAGTTTGTTTTCTCAAAGTTGCCACCCACATTCAAAAAACGTGTATGTTTACCAGCTCCTTTTTTTTACAATTTCAATAGCTTTCCATCTTTTCCTTTTTCAGTTGTTTTTTACAGTGAAGTTGCATAGCCATGTCAAATTTATTTTTCAGTAGTTTTGCCTACGTCTGAAAACATCGAGCAGAAAACAGAGTTTTCGCTCCTATCTCTTCTGCTTTACATATGCATCAAATTATTCAGTATTTGTTTCTTTTTTCCTATATAACACTTCTTTAGTGATGATTCCACTATTTCGGAAGAGGTTCCAATTGATTATGAGAACAAAGTTGCTATCTATGACGATTATTGTGATGACTTGTATGCTATTAAGAATAATGATAACAATGAAACTTGTCATCATGATTTTAGTTTTCAATTGGATTATGCCTCACATGATAGTTATTTTGTTGAGTTTGCTCCCACTACTATTGATGAGAATAAATTTGCTTATGTGGAGAGTAATAAAAATTCTATGCAAGTAGATCATGGAAAGAATGCTTTAGGTGCTGGTTATATTGTTGAATTAATTCATGATGCTACTGAAAATTATTGTGAGGGAGGAACATATGCTTGTAGGAATTGCAATAATATCAAGTTCCCTCTATATGTGTTGAAAATTTTGAAGTTATGCTTGTTTTACCTTCTTATGATAGTTGATTATTGTTCCCATAAGTTGTTTGCTCACAAAATCCCTATGCATAGGAAGTGAGTTAGACTTAAATGTTCTAGTCATATTCTTCATGATGCTCTCTTTATGTTTCAATTCTTATCTTTTATGTGAGCATCATTGAAATCATCATGCCTAGCTAGGGGCGTTAAACGATAGTGCTTGTTGGGAGAAAACCCAATGTTATTTTTGTTTCTTATTTTTTGTTCCTGTTTAGTAATAAATAATTCATCTAGCCTCTGGTTAGATGTGGTTTTATGTTTTAATTAGTGTTTGTGCCAAGTAGAACCTTTGGGAAGACTTGGGTGAAGTCTATATGATCTTGCTGTGAAAAACAGAAACTTTAGCGCTCACGAGATTAGCTGCCATTTTTTGCTGGAGAGTGCTTTTAGGTTGATTCTTTTTGCATATGATTAATAGACAAATTACTCAGGTCCACCAATTTATTTCATAATTGTTGGGGTTCCAGAAGTATACGTTTGATACAGATTACTACAGACTGTTCTGTTTTTGAAAGATTCTGTTTTCATTGTGTTGTTTGCTTATTTTGATGAATCTATGGCTAGTATGTAAGGGTATGAACCATAGAGAAGTTGGAATACAGTAGGTTTAACACAAATATAAATAAAGAATCAGTTCATTACAGTACCTAAGTGGTGATTTATTTACTTATACTAACGGAGCTTACGAGTTTTGTCTTGAGTTTTGTGTGGTTGAAGTTTTCAAGTTTTGGGTAAAGATTCGATGGACTATGGAATAAGGAGTGGCAAGAGCCTAAGCTTGGGGATTCCCAAGGCACCCCAAGGTAATATTCAAGGACAACCAAGCAACTAAGCTTGCGGATGCCCCGGAAGGCATCCCCTCTTTCGTCTTCGTTCATTGGTAACTTTACTTGGAGCTATATTTTTATTCGCCACATGATATGTGTTTTGCTTGGAGCGTCATTTTATTTTGTTAGTATTTGCTTTCTGTTATTTAGATTAATGTTTTGCATCTTTAGGTTCAATAAAAATGTCAAGGATGGCCTTTACCATGCTTATTTTGCTAGTATACATGTTGCTGTTTGAAAACAGAAAGTTTGGCGCTGTTGCAAAAATTCCCTAGAAAAGTCACAGAGTGAAATAATGTTGAATATTTTTTCATAATGAGATCTGATAAATCTTTTACAGCTTAGTATTTTTCTTATAATTGTTGGAGTTAGGGAAGTATGACGAATCTTGCATTCTTTACCGACTATGCTGTTTTGGCAGATTGCTGTTATGTTTGCATTGTTTGTATATGCTTGCTTGTTTAATGATTCTATTTAAGGATACGAGTATTAAATATGCAGAGACATTTAGTATGAAATGTTGAATAATAATTTTAGTGATTTGCTACAGTAGAAAATGATAAGGTTTTGCATTGTTTTATACTAACCTATCTCACGAGTTCTTGTTGAGTTTGGTGTGGATGAAGCTTTTGATAAAAAGAGAAACCATGATACGAAAGGAATTAAGGAGACACAAAAGCTGAAGCTTGGGGATGCCCAAGGTACCGCAAGATAATATTCCAAGAAGTCTCAAGCATCTAAGCTTGGGGATGCCCCGGTAGGCATCTCACCTTTCTTCTTCAACAATTATCGGTTAGTATCGGTTGAACCTAAGTTTTTGCTTCTTCACATGAGTTGTGCTATCCTTGCAATGTCATTTTATTTTGCTTGCTGTTTGAATACAATACCAAGATCTGAAATTCTTAAATGAGAGAGAGAGTCTTCACATAGTTACATAATTATTTAGCTACTCATTGATCTACACTTATATCTTTTTGGAGTAGTTTGTCATTTACTCGTGTGCTTCACTTATATCCTATGAGTAAATGGTTGAATGAGTTGAATGTCATAAATCTGAAATTATATATGCCTCATTTGCTTATCCCATGGGGAGTAATGACTTCACGTCTAAGAAGTAGAGGTTGTAAATTTATTGACGGTTAGCAAGCATTGTATTGGTCATTTAAACAATTCATGAAAGAATATTGAAGGAAGAGAGATTTCACATATAAATATATTATCATGGACATCTTTAATAATTGTGAGCACTCATTAAGTATGACATGCTAAAGAGTTGATGTTGGACAAGGAAGACAACGTAATGGGTTATGTTTTCTCACATCTCAGTTAAAGTATATTGTCATGGATCATTCAAACATGTTGAGTTTACATTTCCCCCTCATGCTTGCAAAATTCCTTGCACCAAGTAGAGATACTACTTGTGCTTACAATATCCTTAAACCCATTTTTTGCCATGAGTATCCACCATACCTACTTATATGCGGTATTTACCTGCCGTTCCAAGTAAATTTGCATGTGCCAAACTCTAAACCTTCAAATTATAATCTGTTTTGTATGCCCGAATTGCTCATATAGCAACTAGGGGTTGTCAGTGTCTTCCATGCTAGGTGGGTTATTCTCAAGGTGAGTGGACTCCGCTCATCATTCACAAGAAAAATGGCTGGTAACCGGGATGCCCAGTCCCATGATCAAAAGATCAAAATCAAATCAAAAATAATTGCCAACAAAACTCCCCCAGGTTTGATGTTAGTTGGAGGCACCCGTTGTTTCGGGAAAGCCATGGATTGATGATTGTTGGTGGAGGGGGAGTAAAACTTTTACCATTCTGTTTGGGAACCGCCTATAATGTATGTAGTATGTAAGATATTGGGAACTCTTAGTTGTTATGTTGACAATGAGATCATACCTCTCAAAATTATTTATCTCTATTTCAAAATCGAGCTCTAGCACCTCTACAAATCCGTGCTTCCCTCTGCGAAGGGCCTATCTTTTACTTTATGTCTTTTACTTTATGCAAGAGTCAAGGTGATCTTCACCTTTCCCTTTTTCATTTTATCCTTTGGCAAGCACTTTGTGTTGGGGTGATCCTGATATATATATCCAATTGGATATAAGTTAGCATGAACTATTATTGTTGACATCACCCAAAGGTGAATCCGTTTGGAGGCAACACTATAAGCCCCTATCTTTCTCTGTGTCTGATTAAGACTCCATAACCACAAGTATTGCGTGAGTGTTAGCAAATGTAGAAGACTATATGATAGTTGAGTATGTGGAGTTTGCTAAATCAAAGCTCTAACATAGACCCTTCCTGAAAATAAGATGAATTGCAATTTTTTGATGACTAAGAATGAAGTTTGCTAGTTTTCAAGAAAGTTTATGGTCTATGCTTTAACATGTGAATTGCTTGTTACTTGATTATGAAAAGTTTTATGAGATGAACTACTGTTATGACATATAAACATGCTAGAAAAGGTGATTGAAATTATCATTGATCAAACTTGTGCACCTGCTAGCATTCACACTTCATAAATTCTTTCTTTTATCATTTACCTACTCAAGGACGAGCAGGAATTAAGCTTGGGGATGCTGATACGTCTCCAACGTATCTATAATTTATGAAGCATTCATGCTATTATATTATCTGTTTTGAATGATTATGGGCTTTATTATACACTTTTATATTACTTTTGGGACTAACCTATTAACCGGAGGCCCAGCACATATTGTTGTTTTATTGCCTATTTCAGTATTTCAAAGAAAAAGGAATATCAACGGAGTCCAAACGGAATGAAACCTTCGGGAGCGTGACTTTTGGGAAGAATATGATCCGGGAGACTTGGAGTTCACGTCAGAAGATCCTCGAGGAGGCCTGGAGATAGGAGGGCGCGCCCACCCCCTGGGCGCGCCCCCTGTCTCGTGGGCCCCTCGAGCACCTCCCGACCGACTTCTTTTGCCTATATAGTCCCACGTACCCTAAAAACATCCAAGGAGAAGATAGATCGGGAGTTCCGCCGCCGCAAGCCTCTGTAGCCACCAAAAACCTCTAGGGAGCCCGTTCTGACACCCTTCTGGAGGGGGGATCCCATCATCGGTGGCCATCTTCATCATCCCAGCGCTATCCATGACGAGGAGGGAGTAGTTCACCCTCGAGGCTGAGGGTATGTACCAGTAGCTATGTGTTTGATCTCTCTCTCTCTCTCTCTCTCTCTCTCTCTCTCTCTCTCTTGTGTTCTCTCTCGTGTTCCCTCTATGGCACGATCTTGATGTATCGCGAGCTTTGCTATTATAGTTGGATCTTATGGTGTTTCTCCCCCTCTACTCTCTTGTAATGGATTGAGTTTTCTCTTTGAAGTTATCTTATCGGATTGAGTTTTTAATGATTTGAGAACACTTGATGTATGTCTTGTCGTGCTTATCTGTGGTGACAATGGGATACCATGTGCCACTTGATGTATGTTTTGGTGACCAACTTGCGGGTTCCTCCCATGAACCTATGCATAGGGGTTGGCACACGTTTTCGTCTTGACTCTCCGGTAGAAACTTTGTGGCACTCTTTGAAGTACTTTGTGTTGGTTGAATAGATGAATCTGAGATTGTGTGATGCATATCGTATAATCATGCCCACGGATACTTGAGGTGACAATGGAGTATCTAGGTGACATTAGGGTTTTGATTGATTTGTGTCTTAAGGTGTTATTCTAGTATGAACTCTATGATAGATTGAGCGAAAAGAATAGTTTCATGTTATTTTACTACGAACTCTTGAATAGATAGAACAGAAAGGATAGCTTTGAGGTGGTTTCGTACCCTACCATAATCTCTTTGTTTATTCTCCGCTATTAGTGGCTTTGGAGTGACTCTTTGTTGCATGTTGAGCGATTGTTATATGATCTATCTATGTTATTATTGTTGAGAGAACTTGCACTAGTGAAAGTATGAACCTTAGGCCTTGTTTCCTACCATTGCAATACCGTTTACGCTCATTTTTACCACTTGTTACCTTGCTGTTTTTATAATTTCAGATTACAAATACCTTTATCTACCATCCATATTGCACTTGTATCACCATCTTTTTGCTGAACTAGTGCACCTATACAATTTACCATTGTATTGGGTGTGTTGGGGACACAAGAGACTCTTTGTTATTTGGTTGCAGGGTTGTTTGAGAGAGACCATCTTCATCCTACGCCTCCCACGGATTGATAAACCTTAGGTCATCCACTTGAGGGAAATTTACTACTGTCCTACAAACCTGTGCACTTGCGGACCCAACAACGTCTACAAGAAGGCTGTGTAGTAGACATCATCCGCCCATATCGCATGTGTCACGGTGGAGGGAGAAAATCCGCCTCAGGATCGGCGTGCCAGCCGCGGCAGGCAAATCCGCCTCGGGATCCAACGTGCCAGCAGCGGCAGGCAGATCTGCCTCGGAACCCAGCGCGACAGTAGCGACAGCGCCCCGCACTGCATCCAACGCGCTAGCGGCGACCGCCTCCGCGTCAGCCACGCAACCAGTTGTGGTTGGCAGTGGCGGCTCCACCAACCCGCGCGAACCAGTGGCTGCCACGCGCCCGGCTCCCACAGGTCTGATCGGCTCGTGCTTCGGGAGCCAGCTGGTTGTGTACAAGTGGCGCGACGCGGGGCGATCCGCTGGCGCCGGTCCAGCTACGGCAGGCATGGGCTCAGGTGCAGATCCCTGCCGGCCCGTGGCTGCTGGTCGGGTGGGATCCTCTGCGCTGGATTCCTCTCTAGCGCCTCAGCCGCAAGCCACAGAAGATCAACCAGCCGCAGAACCTGCCAAAACTGCTGGTGCAGGCGCATCAGCCTCGGATCTGGTGCAAGAGGATTTATCCACGGGATCTTCTGTGCCACAGAACAACTCTGTTGCACCGTAGCGTCGTACACGACTGCAATCAGGGGTAACTAAGCCAGTTGATTACAAGCACATAACCAAATATGGTATGATCTGTTCTACAGGTGAACCAGGTGAGCCTAACACATTTGAGGAGGCTCTTGGTGATGAAAAGTGGAGAAAGGCAATGCATGAGGAATATGTGGCACTACAGAAAAATAAAACGTGGTATTTAATTCCTCCAAGGCAAGGTAAAAAAATCTTATTGATTGCAAATGGGTTTTTAGGATCAAACAAAAGTCTGATGGAACAATTGATTGTTACAAGGCAAGGCTAGTTGCTAAAGGCTTTAAACAAAGGTATGGCATAGACTATGAGGACACCTTTAGTCCAGTTGTAAAAGCTGCAACCATTCATCTCATCCTGTCTATTACTGTTTCCAGGGGATGGAGTCTTCGACAGTTAGACGTACAGAACGCTTTCTTCATGGTGTTCTGAAAGAGGAGGTTTACATGAAACAACCTCCTGGGTTTGAAAACAAACATGCACCCTCTCACGTATGTAGGCTTGATAAAGCATTGTATGGATTGAAGCAGTCTCCTAAGGCATGGTATTCTCGTCTCAGCAAAAAGATGCAAATGCTTGGCTTTGTTCCATCAAAGTCTGACACTTCATTGTTTATTTACAATAAGTTCAATACATCAATATTTGTTCTTGTATATGTTGCTGATATTATTGTCACAAGTTCATCTGATGAGGCAATAACATGACTGTTGAAGGACTTAAGTGTTGAGTTTGCTCTAAAGGATCTTGGAGACTTGCACTATTTTCTAGGGGTTGAAGTAAAGAAGCACAAGGATGGACTTCATCTCTCCCAGGAAAAATATGCAAATGATTTGGTAAGAAGGGTTGCAAGGTTGTAAACCTACCACTGCTCATTTGTCTAGTACAGAAAAATCGTCTCTCACAGAAGGAACACTATTGAGCTCAGAAGACAGCACAAGATACAGAAGTCTTGTGGGTGCACTTCAATATTTAACACTCACACGACCTGATATTTCTTTTGCTGTGAACAAAGTGTGTCAATTCCTTCATGCACCAACCACAGTTCATTTGACTGCTGCAAAACGTATAGTCAGATATGTGAAAGATACTATGAGCATTGGTCTTAATTTTAGCAAGTCATCTTCCACTCTTGTCTGTGCATTCTCCGACTCGGATTGGGCAGGATGTTTGGATGATAGACGCTCCACTGGTGGCTTTTGCAGTGTTTCATGGATCTAATCTGATCTCCTGGTGTGCCAGAAAACAAGCTACTGTTTCCAGGTCCAGCACAGAGGCAGAGTATAAGGCACTGGCCAATGCTACGACAGAGATTATATGGGTACAATCCATACTTAAGGAGCTTGGTGTGAGAACTATTCAAGTTCCATGTTTGTGGTGTGATAATTTGTGTGCAACTTATCTCTCAGCAAATCCAGTCTTTCATGCAAGAACAAAACATATTGAGATACTTTCATTTTGTCAGAGAAAGAGTTTTCTAGTAAACTCCTAGACATTCGGTTCATCCATTCCAAGGACCAGATTGCAGACGGGTTTACAAAAGCCTTGCCCATACGAAGCTTTGAGAACTTCAAGTATAATCTCAACTTGATGAAGTTGTGATTAAGGGAGGATATCAAACACCATATTGTTGATACGTACGTGACAACATTACAAGGGGCTGGGCTGCCGCATCATATCTTTGGTAGTTCGGTTAGGTTGTTAGCTAGAGTCTATCTACCCTTTGTAATCTTATCTCTATCTAGCTTCCTCTCCAAGATGTAATCTCAACTGTATGCGCTATCAAGGAGGTGTGCCCCCTGCCTATAAGCACGTATAGCGTCCCCTCGAGTTGAGGTACGGCGCTTTCCGCCATCGCACACCACTCTGCCTCCATGGCCCTAAGGCCACCGGAGACGGGGCGGACCGGAGCCAGTGCCGGTGGGAGAGGCAAGAGTAACCCTAGCTTTTTGGAAGCCGGCGGCTGGCTAGCCCGTCTCACGCGAACATCCCTCCGTGAGTTTCAATATAGCTACTGCATCGTGCACATGAGTTCAGAAAAAGAAATGACATATGTGCAGAGGACTGAAGCTGCAAAAAAATAAGAAAAATAAATCGCTTTTAAATGAGTTAATATCATTGTACAGTGAACATGCTTAACATCTACGAAACTTACTAAAGATTTTATACTTGACTATGTAATACATAGCATCCGTTGTGTATTGGTTACCTCCTGATATGGAGTGCTTGTGGTCCTAAGTCCGAAACTTGTGCGACGCATTTTATTTTAAGCTATTATTCTTTTTTCTTGAGGCTGACAGGTGGGAACCTGCACATTTGTACACGCTGATGTGACTGATTTTAGTCAAAACCACTCCAAGTCAGAAAAAAACACAGCCAAAATGGTATGATGGACTAATAATTAAGTTGAAGTCCAGGTGCATGCGATTTTGTGGCTTTGAACAATGTAGGCTACCATTCACTTCTGAAAAAAAGTAAGCTACCCTTCAATCCGTTATGATTTTGATGCAATTGAAATGGTTATTATCTCATTTGTTATTTGAAATGGTAATCTCTTGTTGTAGTATTATTATATGTTGGCGCCGACTTCTCTAGTTGTTGTATCTTGTGTGTACGAACAAGATTTGTGAAACAATATGCATGCATGGTGTTCCACTGACGGTTCCAAACAATATGTGCTAGACCGAGTTACGGAATCCTAACTTTTCTAGGGAGAGAAAACAACACACCTAATGTCATGACATGTTTGTAGTTACGACATGGCATGTGATGTCATGCGGGTTAGCCGTTCATTACTATCGCTGGTGCAACCCGTCGTGTGTGATGTTTGTTCTTTACATGCAGCATTCTAAATTGGGAGCATTACCGATCTTCCGGCTGCTGGTGTACATATATTCTGATAATGTAAATTGAGGGCAAGCGGACCCGATTACAAAACAGAGCACTGGGATAACATATTCTGATGATGGTATGCTCTCACTGTGTGTATCATAGCTGTCTTGATTCGCCGGCACAGTCGTGTGTGATGTTTGTTCTTGTCCTGACTAAGCTAGCAGTCCATGGCCAATATGTCTGTCTTGGATCCAGGTTGTTGTATTGCTGAAACAATTTCTGAAAAATCCGCCTTGTAGCATTCTGAATTGCACATGGAGTTCTTAAATATGCAAACTGGACTCTGTTCAAACTGCTAATACAACGGTTTTGAGTAAAGCAAAGTCAAATGTGTGTCTGGCTAATAGAAGAGGTTACCTTGGACTTGGTCGAGCAAGACCAGATGCATTACCAATCTTCCGCCTGCTAGTGTACACATTCTGATGATGTAAATTGAGGGCAAGCCGACGCGATTACAAAACAGATCACTGGGATTACATATTCTGATGATGGTATGCTCTCACTGTGTGTATCATCGCCTTCCTGATTCGATGGCTGGCTATCATCTTGCACATGTCACTCTGCTTGGTTGATGGGCTCTGCACTTGAAAATCACCTGCAAGCTGTACTCTGAACTTCTGAAGGGGGCAAGACAAGTTGTCGATGTCGAATCCATCGACTGGGTTGCTGGATTCTTTTCTTCAGCAGTGTTAGACTGTATTGACATGTGTATATTGTAACGTTGTATACCACCTCATTATATATATATATGTGATAGGCCATCCCTAGAGGATTGTGCCAGTTCCCCCCAAAGCCTATTGTCTTACATGGTATCACGCTAGGTTACGTCCGCTTCCGCCTACAAACCCTAAACCGCAGCCGCCGCCGCCGCCGTCACCGCCGCCGCCGCCGCCGCGCCCGCCGCCGCCGTCGCCCGACTGCTATGACGTCCGCCGCTGCGTCCGGCTCCACCGCCACCGGTTTTCTGCCGGCCTCCCTCGCGGCGCTTCTCTCGAGGCCGCTGGATGCTGCCTCCCTTCAGGCGCCGATCGGGACACGGAGCGTTGGCTCCCTCTTCGCGCTCCCGCCGGCCGCTACTTCGCCCGGGCAGGCGCTTGTGGCCCACACCGCCGCCGCCCCGTCAACCGCGGCTGTCGCGCCCTCGGCCACTGCGCCGCTGGTGGCGGAGGATGTCGCGCTGGCAGGCTTCGTGGCGTCAACCGCGGCCATCGCGCCCTCTGTCACCGCGCCGGCTGCCCCTCTGACTGTCTCCACGGTGGTCTCACCTCAGCCAGTCTCCTCGATGGGATCGCAGCCGCCGCCACCGTTTCACTTCGGCCATCTCATCACCATCAAGTTGTCGTCGGACAATTACATCTTCTGGCGCGCGCAGGTTCTTCCGCTTCTTGGGAGTCACTACCTGCTTGGCTATGTCGACGGCTCTCTCCCTTGCCCTCCTGCGCTGGTTGACAGCGTGCACGGTCCGGTCTATAATCCGGCTCACCGTGTCTGGACAGGGCAGGATCAGGCGAACCTCTCCTCCATCCAGGGGTCGCTCTCTCCGGCCGTTGCTGGGCTTGTTGTCTTCGCCAAGACGTCCCACGAGGCATGGACTATTCTTGAGCGCTCGTTTGCGGCACAGTCGCAGGCTCGTTTATCTGGGCTCCGTCGCCAACTTGGGGAGTGTCAGAAGCTTGACTCCACCGCCACTGAGTTCTACAACAAAGTCAAGAGTCTCGCCGACACGCTGGCCTCCATTGGACAGCCCCTCACCGACTCCGAGTTCAACTCGTTTATTGTCAATGGTCTTGATGAGGAGTATGACGCCCTAGTCGAGATCATCAATGAGAGGGGCAACTCCACGCCCATGCCAGCACACGAGGTCTTTTCACGCCTCCTTCTTACTGAGCAACGAGTCGAGACGCGCCGATCCAGGGGCAACGGCGCCCTCTCGGCAAACGCCGCCATCAAGGGTGGTCGCTCCTCTGCTTCATCCAGGGCTCCTTCGGGGCAGTCACCACCACCCGCCTCGGCCCCTCCTCCTACTGCGACGCTACCAGGGGCTGGCGGTCCACGTGTGTGCCAGCTTTGTGGTCGCGATGGGCACTGGGCCTCGAAGTGTCACAAGCGCTTCCAGCGGGGTTTTCTTGGTCTCGGCAATGACGGGAAGGATACACGCAACTTTGCTCGTCAGGTCGCCATGGCTGATCGCCCGCCGCCGCAGAAGCCACAGGGACACACTCAGTCCTACTCCATTGATCCCCACTGGTACATGGACTCTGGGGCGACAGAGCACCTGACCAGTGAGATGGGGAAGCTTCACACTCGTGAACCCTACCATGGCTCCGACAAGATCCACACCGCCAATGGAGCAGGTATGCACATCTCTCATATTGGTCAAGCATCACTTCTCACTAGACATGCCAATAGGAGTCTTCAACTTCGCAATGTTCTTCGAGTTCCATTTGTGACACGTAATCTTCTTTCCGTTCCTAAACTCACTCGTGATAATAATGTGCTTTGTGAATTTCATCCTTTTGATCTTTTTATTAAGGATCGGGGCACGAGGGACATTCTTCTTAGTGGGCGGCTCTGCCAAGGTCTCTATCGTCTGGAGCATCCTGGCGTCGCTCGCGTCTTTAGTGGAGTTCGGGTATCTCCGTCACAGTGGCATGCTCGTCTTGGTCACCCGGCCACACCTATTGTCCGGCATGTTTTGCGTCGTCATGAGCTTCCTAGTGTGTCTAGTAATAAAGATGTAGCAGTGTGTGATGCTTGTCAGCAGGGGAAGAGTCATCAACTTCCTTTTTCGGAGTCCAGTCGTGAGGTGAAACATCCTTTAGAACTTGTGTTTTCAGATGTATGGGGTCCTGCTCAGACTTCTGTTAGTGGTCATAATTATTATATCAGTTTTGTTGATGCTTACAGCCGCTTTATCTGGCTTTATCTTATCAAACGTAAATCTGATGTGTTTGACATTTTTGTTCAGTTCCAAAAACATGTTGAACGTCTTCTCAAGCACAAAATTGTTCATGTTCAGTCGGACTGGGGTGGCGAGTATCGCAACCTCAACTCCTTCTTTCAGTCGCTTGGGATCACTCACCGTTTAGCATGTCCACATACACATCAGCAGAATGGTTCAGTAGAACGTAAGCATCGTCACATTGTTGAAGTTGGTCTGACTCTTTTGGCCCATGCATCTGTTCCGTTTCGTTTTTGGAGTGATGCTTTCACCACTGCATGTTTTCTCATCAATCGTACTCCCACTCGTGTTTTGAATATGAAGACTCCCATTGAAGTTCTCCTTAATGAACAACTGGACTACACCTTTCTCAAGGTGTTTGGGTGTGCTTGCTGGCCCCATCTCCGTCCATATAACAAGCGTAAGCTCGAGTTTCGTTCCAAGAAGTGTGTTTTTCTTGGTTATAGCTCTCTTCATAAAGGATACAAATGTCTTCATGTGCCCACTAATCGTGTCTACATCTCTCGGGATGTTGTGTTTGATGAGCATGTTTTTCCCTTTGCCAAACTCCCTGTGTCCACTACCGAGCCACCTGTCATGCATTCATCCTCTGTTGCTTCTGACCAATTTAATGATGTTGCATATTCTCCTCTATTGTTGCCTAACCATGGTGCAGGCACTGGTCGTGGGGCTCGTTTGGAGATTCTGGAAGCGCCATCTTCCTCTTCGTCGCCATCGCCTTCATCCTCGGCACCTTCTGTTGTGCATGAGGAGCATATGGCGCCCCTGCATGGCCTCGGTTTCCGTGCTCATGCACGGTCGATCGACGTCCTGGCCCGGTCGCCTCTGGCTTCTGGGCTGCCTTCGCCATCGTCGCGCCCTGCAACCCCGCCGACTGGGCCGGCCTCCTCAGTCCCCGTCTCGCCCAGGGCGTCGGGGCAGTCATCACCAGGCCTGGCCTCGCCCGCCCCTGCCTCGCCCAGGGTGTCTGGGCCCTTCTCACCAGGGCCGGCCTCGCCTGCTCTCGCCTCGCCAAGGCCGTCTGGGCCGGTGTCACCGGAGCTGGCCTCGCCCACTCCTGGTTCGCCCATGGCCTCTGAGCCCCTGTCGTCGGGCCAGTCTTCGCCATGCAGCCCGGAGTTGTCTGTCCCGAGCTCGCCTGAGGTGATTTCTGCATCTCCGGCGACCGTCACGTCTCCGTCACCTTCGCCTCCGCCGGCTCCTGCTGCTGCTCTACGTCCACATACGCGCAGTCGGAGTGGCATTTTTCAGCCTAAGCAACGTCACGATGGCACAGTTGCTTGGTTAGCGGCGTGCATATCTGCTGCTCTCGCAGATCCATCCTCTGAGCCACGCACGTATCAAGCTGCTATGCGCATTCCTCATTGGAGAGAGGCCATGGAGCAGGAGTATCAAGCGCTTCTTCGCAATCAGACATGGACTCTTGTTCCTCCACAATCACGGGTAAATGTCATTGATTCCAAATGGGTTTTCAAAGTGAAGAGGCATTCTGATGGGTCCATTGAGCGCTATAAGGCTCGTCTGGTTGCTCGTGGTTTTCGACAGCGTTTTGGACTTGACTATGAAGACACCTTCAGTCCAGTGGTCAAGCCCACTACCATCAGACTTCTTCTCTCTCTGGCTGTTACTCGAGGTTGGTTTCTTCGTCAGCTTGATGTTCAAAATGATTTTCTTCATGGTGTCTTGGCGGAGGAGGTTTACATGCGCCAGCCTCCGGGTTTCTCTGATCCGGATCGCCCTGATCATCTCTATCGTCTGTCCAAGGCAATTTATGGTCTGAAGCAGGCTCCTCGTGCTTGGCATGCTCGTCTTGCAATGGCTCTTCGTGCTCATGGTTTTGCATCATCAACTGCTGACTCCTCATTGTTTCTTCTTCAAAGGCCTGAGGTTACTATGTACTTGTTGGTCTATGTAGATGATATCATTTTGGTCAGCTCCTCTCAGTCGGCTGCTACTGCGCTTGTTCGCTCACTTGGTGCTGATTTTGCGGTCAAGGACCTTGGGAAGCTTCATTACTTTCTTGGTGTGGAGGTTACTTCTCGTGCTGCTGGCCTTGTTATGACGCAGAAGAAGTACTCTCTGGATTTGTTGCAGCGAGCTGGGATGCTTAAGTGCAAACCGACGACTACACCCATGTCTACCACTGATAAGCTCAATGCTGTTGATGGTGTGCTTCTTTCTACTTCTGATGCGATAGAGTACAGGAGTATTGTTGGTGGGCTCCAGTACTTGACGATCACGCGACCAGACATTTCCTATGCTGTTAACCGAGTCTGCCAGTATCTGCAGTCACCCCGTGACACTCATTGGTCTGCTGTCAAGCGGATTTTGCGCTATATTCGTTTCACGGTGGCTCATGGTTTGCATATTCGGCCGTCTGACTCTGGTTGCCTTTCAGCATATTCTGATGCAGACTGGGCTGGCAATCCGGATGACAGGCGATTCACGGGGGGTTATGCTGTCTTCTTTGGCTCTAACCTGATTGCCTGGAGTGCTCGGAAACAGGCTACTGTCTCGCGTAGCAGTACTGAGGCTGAGTATAAGGCTGTGGCCAATGCCACATCAGAGATCATCTGGCTACAGTCCTTGCTTCAGGAGTTAAGTATACCCCAATCACAGCCTCCTGTTCTTTGGTGTGATAACATCGGTGCTACATACCTTTCTGCAAATCCGGTATTCCATGCCCGAACGAAACACATTGAAGTTGACTATCACTTTGTGCGTGAACGTGTCTCTCATAAGCAACTACAGATCAAGTTTATTTCTTCTAAGGATCAACTTGCTGACATCTTCACCAAGCCATTGCCTTTGCCACAGTTTGAGACTTGCAGGCGCAATCTTACCCTTCTAGATTCATTAGAAAGTGGCTAAGATTGAGGGAGGGTGTTAGACTGTATTGACATGTGTATATTGTAACGTTGTATACCACCTCATTATATATATATATATGTGATAGGCCACCCCTAGAGGGTTGTGCCAGTTCCCCCCAAAGCCTATTGTCTTACAAGCAGTGTCGGCTCCGAGCGATGACAACGAAAACGACATTTGTAGCACAGGATCCTGACTTTTGTGGACGTGATTGCAGCACCACACTCCGAGGCCATAGAACGCACGCTCGCCCTGCAAATACATACTGTATGTACCAACTGATTCAGTAAGCGTTCGGTTTTTTGCTCACTGAAAAAAATACAGTTGGACAGTCTTCAGTTATAGTTCGAGGAACGTCGGCCGGCCGGCCACCATCCCTGGCGATGTGGCCGGCGGCCGCCGTGGCCCCCGGTTTTCTGGTTTCAGCTGAGCAACGTCTCAAGGTCCTACTCGCACGCTCTCCTGAATCACACTCTGAAGACAGTGTTGACTATAAGTAGACACGAAACGGTTCAGTCGTTCAACGGCCCGGATGCTGTCGGACAAAAGATGAAGATTTACAGCTTCAGTTCAAAGCGTCGGCCTTTATATTATCTCAATAATAGAACTGTATTGCCAGAGTGAGTTAACTGAAGTGCTCAAAACAAGAGTGAGTTAACTGAAAGTAAACAAAGTCCCTTAAAAAAACTCCCTGTAAACAAATCCTCGATTGTGCTCTACTGTCACACCATATATGTTGGCAATTGGCGTGAATAAGAAGTAACAAATTATTTGCACATGAGCACGTTATTGTGTATCCTTGACGCCTGGATGATTTTTTTTGAAACTGTCACCAGGGGGGAAAGACTCCCCACCTGAATATATTTCAAAAAATAGTAGTTCAGAGAAGACGAAAGTGAAAAAATCCCGCCATAATCCGGCGTGGATTTTTTGATCCGCCTTTTTAAGGCGGTGAGACCAAAGAGTGAGATCCGAGATAATAGCCCTAATTACATTACACGAAGAAGGGGAAAAGTCCCTAAATGTTTTGCCGTTGCGAGCGTCCCAAATTTTCCATAAAATGAGAAGCAAAATGAAAGGCCAAATTGACTGAGGTAGGCCATGCAGAACTGGTGCGTTCCATAGGTTGGACAGTGGAGAGTGACAGGGCAGCAGCCCAATGGCACCCCAAATGGAGGACACCGATGGGCATGTGAAGAAGAGGTGAGCACGGTCTTCTGGCGTGGCGTTGCAACATGGGCATGATGAAGAGTCGTTGATGATCTTGCGATGAAGATTTGCCCGCGTGTTTAACCTGTCCATGTAGAAAAGCCATCCAAACACTCGAACCCTAGTAGGAACACGAGAGTCCCAAATGTGTGTAAGGGATGGGTCCGATAGCTGAGAAGCAAGAGCTGCATAAGCGCCCTTTGTGGAGAAGGCAGCGCCATTAAGCAAGGACTTGTTGTCGGGTACTCCTGTAAGGCACACTCCCTGCAACAAAGATCTCAAGGTAGCAAGTTCATTGGAAGCGGTTAAGATTAGCCGGCTACGCAAGCCCAGATCAATCCCATCCATCATAATTTTTTGAACAAGAGCATTAGGCTTGTATGGTGAGTAAACAAGGCAGGAAAAGCAATGGAGAGTGGTTCTGGCAGGAGCCAACGGTCAAGCCAGAAAAAGGTGGAGGAACCATTGCCAATATTAACCTGTGAAATCTCTCTGAGCGTGTGTAAGTGTTTAAAAATAGTTCTGCCAAGGAAGGAGGCATTTCTACCTAGACCTATGTGGAGGGGGGAATGGTTTAAAATCCAATCCTTCCAAGGCAGAAGTGGGGAGTGGACGAATTTGAAAGCAAATTTCAATATAAGGCAAAAAATGTGTGCTTGTAAGTTTTTAACACCTAGACCTCCTGCCAGCTTGGGCATGCACACCCGGTCCCGCGCTACTAGACACTTAGCCCCAGAGAAGGAGTCATCGTTAGACCAGAAAAAAACCCGTTGGCGTTTGTCAATATCCTCGAGAACACTTTTAGGAAGTGAGAAGCACATCATGAAATATGTGGAAAGACTATCTAGGACCGCAGACAATAGGATGAGGCGACCGCCACGAGAGAGAAGGAGAGCACGCCAACCAGAAAGGTAGACATCACAACGATCGATGACTGGTTGGAAAGC
Organism: Triticum aestivum; assembly: GCF_018294505.1. NCBI lineage: Eukaryota > Viridiplantae > Streptophyta > Magnoliopsida > Poales > Poaceae > Triticum > Triticum aestivum. Next base: position 683,799,271 of record NC_057795.1, on the reverse strand, counting down.
CGACGGTGGTAGTTTGTGCGGGGAGAGTGGTAGTCCTAGGTATTTTTGCGGGAAAGAGGAGACTGAGGTCCCAAGAGTCGAGGCCATTTGTGCTGCCAGTTCTGGTTCAATATTGAGCGGGACGAAAGTTGTTTTGGAGAAGTTAATAGAGAGGCCAGTGGCCTCCGAGAAATCATCTAGGATTATTTTTTGAGATTATGGGCGGCCGAGGCGTCTGCCTTTATAATGATCAAGGTGTCATCGGCGTACTGGAGGACAGGGCAGGGTAGATGGGGCGAGATAGGGTGATAAATTAGGTTTTGGTTGGAAGCCTCAATGATCATACGTTGGAGGACATCTGCGATGATTATGAAAAGGAAAGGAGACAGCGGGTCGCCCTGTCTTAGACCATTTCTTGACCTAAGAAAGGTGAATCCAGATGACGTAGCTGTGGGGTAAGGGTAGGGTAAAGGTCCCGAAGAGAGAAATTCCAGGTTGGGGGACTCCGGGATGATGCACCGCAGCTTACGTCAAAGTAGCCTCGCAGGAAGCACGATTCAGAGCAACCCTTACTAAAAAAATAGACGGCTTGTCTTTATTTATAGTCCAACGCTCTGTGTCGGTCGACCGGCGCAAGCCTCGGCCAGAGAACGCCGACCGCCTAGTACTGCTCAAACAAGAATGCGCCAAAGGGAGTAAGCAAGGAGGACATGATGGCTCGGTGAACATACACAGGCACAACCCGTATAACTTGGTATTGTGTCGGGGAAGGTTCTTCAGACTGAGCAAGGGGGACTTCAGCTCAATTGATGGCAATGTTTTGTGCACGCATGGTAAAGTGTCGATCATCAAGAGAAGAAGGCAAGGACAAGGGGATGCATAGAGGGTGATGATTTTATTAATGAAGTGGTCTCCCATGAGGAGGATCACTGGGCCCAATGAGCACCCAGTGTTGGAATTATTGCATGATTGGCGACCCCATGACAGTGGGGAGCTCAAAGAGCTCATTTGGGAGCGTGCGTTGGAGGTGGTATGTTTGTTCTAGGCGCAGGTGTCGAAACAATGGGTGGAAGGCCTCACAAGTGTGTTGGGTTATGATGAAGGTATATGGTGGCTAGAAGTGGGAGAAATGGAGGTTCTGTCGTGTTCTGGAGGAGCCCAGTAACCTTAAGATTGCTGAATTATCCTAAGTATCACATTGAGACAGCTTGGCCAAACCAGAAAAGGAAGAGTGGAGATTAACTTGTTTTTATGGCGAGGCAAACAAAAGATTACGACAGAAAAAATGGGACATGGTGGCCTTCTTGCAGGGGGGGGGGGCAACTTTGTCATGGGGTTGCATTGGAGATTGTAGTGAGATTCTTTGAAGGGGAGAACAATTGGCGCCAAATGGGAGGATGTTGTGTAGATGGTAGGGTTCAGGGAGGCGGTTGATGTGTTGCGGGATATATGATCTGGTTGATATTTGAGTTGACTGTAATTTTGGGAAGAAGGTGGCGTGTCATTATTGTCGAGTCTGCTTGGACAAGGCGTTGGCCAGAACAAGTTGGAGCGCCATGTTCCCTTTTACATCGTTGTGGCACCTAGTTGCAGCTAAGTTAGTTCATTCGCCTACAATTCTATTTAATGATATGGGCACTGCAAATAGGAGGATAGCTATGATTGACCTTTTTGTTATGAGCAGATGTGGAGACTCATGTTGACTTCTTTCTGATGCTTGAAAATGTGTGGTTAGTAGGGGGGAAGGCCAAGTCTGTCATTGATATGAATCAAAATATTGAAGCAGTGGCAGGTTTGTTTGCTACATGGGGGGAGGTATCTTTTGGCCATGTCAGGGGTGAATTATGAGGACTAAAAAGTAGACTTTAAGAGCTTAGATCTGAACCAAACCAACAAAGCCAATCTTATGAGGAGAAGAAAATTGAGCATCGAGTTGTGGAGGTGGAATATAGGGAGGAAATTATGTGGAGACAAAGGTCCCAAATCAAATGGTCGGAAGAAGGGGACGGAGCACTTTGTTTTTCATCGGAAGGCATCTTTGTGGAAGAGGAATAATATAATTGATCAACTGAAGTGTGATGACGGAACCACATGTGATAGTGATATTGAGACCGGGTAATGGTTACATATTTCTATAAAAAAATTATACTTCCAAGGAGACAGTGGGAATGGAGGAAGTATTATCCCATACACCTTGTAAGTTTACTAATGAAATGAATGATATGCTTTGTGCCCCCTTTTCCAAATGTCCCTACAAAGGTTCCAGGACTTGATGGATTTTCGATGCATTTTTCCCAAAGGAATTGGGTTTTCTATGGTGATGAAATTACTGAGATGATTTTGCGAGTACTTAGTGGTATAGAGTCTCCGGAGGTTATAAATAAACGTTCATCGTTCTTATCCCTTAGGTAAAAAAACTCAACCTCTTTAGTTAGTTTGTGCAATGTAATCTTTAAGATTATATATGAAGTGGCTAACCAGCTGAAAAAGATCTTACCGGAGATTATTTCCCAAGAGCAATCCACTTTCATCCCAAGCATGTTGATCACTGACAATGTGATTGTTGCATATGAGTGCCTTCACCTTATGAAAGTATCAAAAAGAAAAAATAAGGCTCATTATGCTTTGAAGCTAGATATGATGAAAGCTTACGATATAATTGATGGAACTATACTGAGGCAAAAATGTTGAAAATTGGCTTGCATCCAAGCCAGGTCCAGAAAGTTATGCAAGGTGCAACTACTGTATCTTTTTCGGTCCTACTAAATGAGGTCCGGTTGGAGGAGTTTAGGCCACACTAGTAGAAAAAGAGGCTTCCGTCCAGCCTCATTAGTCGCGAAACTGTAGGAACCGCGACTAATGAAGTCTTCAGTCGCGGTTCGGCAGATGAACCGCGACCAAATGCCTGGGCCCAGGGCGCTCGCGGGCTTTAGTCGCAGTTGGCCAGGCCAACCGCGACTAAAGGTGCCCAAAGGCCTTTAGTCGCGGTTGGCCTGGCCAACCGCGACTAAAGCTCGCGGGCTTTAGTCGCGGTTGGCCAGGCCAACCGCGACTAAAGGTGCGCAAAGGCCTTTAGTCGCGGTTGGCCAGGCCAACCGCGACTAAAGCTCCTCCCCTATATATACCAGTTCAGCACGCTCACTTAGCCATTTGGTGCCACTTCTCTTCACAAGCTTCACAAGGGGGTGTAGGTTTGCTTTTGGTTCCTCTTATGCACACAAGGTGTTTGATGAAATGCCCTAAGAGGGTGAAACAAACATGATATGAAGTGTTGGAGCCACACTTGAGGTTCCTCATTTATTTTTTCCTCCTCGATCGCGGTTAGCAACTTGAACCTTTCATGCATGTGTGTCATTGATAAAATATGCATGTGTGCAGTTCATTGTTTAATTTATATTATTTGTAGCTAGTTAGTTTAACAAATGCATGATGGTTAATTATATATTTTATATTATAATAATGCAGATGAATCGGCAATGGATGTACGGTAACCGACTCTCCGGCGAGTTCACTACGGGTTTGAAAGATTTCCTCGTAGTGGCTAATGCGAACAAGCAGGGGGGTTTTGTTATCTGTCCATGTGTTATCTGTAAGAATCAGAAGGGTTACTCTTCCTCAAGAGATGTTCACATGCATCTGCTTCGGCACGGTTTCATGCCAAGCTATAATTGTTGGACCAAGCATGGAGAAAGAGGGGTTATAATGGAAGAAGATGAAGAAGGGGATGATTTCATCGATGAAAGCTATCTTGCTCATTTCGGTGATACTTTCATGGAGGATGCTGAAGGTGAAGGGGAAGGTGAAGAAGAGGCACGTGATGATCCCGTTGATGATCTTGGTCGGACCATTGCTGATGCACGGAGACGCTGCGAAACTGAAAAGGAGAGGGAGAATTTGGATCGCATGTTAGAGGATCACAGAAAGGCGCTGTACCCCGGATGCGATGATGGTCTGAAAAAGCTGGGCTGCACACTGGATTTGCTGAAATGGAAGGCAGAGGCAGGTGTAGCTGACTCGGCATTTGAAAACTTGCTGAAAATGTTGAAGAATATGTTTCCAAAGGATAACGAGTTGCCCGCCAGTACGTACGAAGCAAAGAAGGTTGTCTGCCCTCTAGGTTTAGAGGTTCTGAAGATACATGCATGCATCAACGACTGCATCCTCTACCGCGGTGAATACGAGAATTTGAATGAATGCCCGGTATGCACTGCATTGCGTTATAAGATCAGAGGCGATGACCCTGGTGACGATGTTGAGGGCCAGAAACCCAGGAAGAGGGTTCCCGCCAAGGTGATGTGGTATGCTCCTATAATACCACGGTTGAAACGTCTGTTCAGGAACAAAGAGCATGCCAAGTTGTTGCGATGGCACAAAGAGGACCGTAAGTCGGACGGGGAGTTGAGACACACCGCAGATGGAACGCAATGGAGAAAGATCGACAGATGGTTCAAAGATTTTGCAGCTGACGCAAGGAACATAAGATTTGCTCTAAGTACGGATGGCATGAATCCTTTTGGCGAGCAGAGCTCCAGCCATAGCACCTGGCCCGTGACTCTATGCATCTACAACCTTCCTCCTTGGTTGTGCATGAAGCGGAAGTTCATTATGATGCCAGTGCTCATCGAAGGTCCGAAGCAACCCGGCAACGACATCGATGTGTACCTAAGGCCATTAGTTGATGAACTTTTACAGCTGTGGGGTGGTGTCCGTGTGTGGGATGAGCACAAACAAGAGGAATTTGACCTACGAGCGTTGCTTTTCGTAACCATCAACGATTGGCCTGCTCTTAGTAACCTTTCGGGACTGTCAAATAAGGGATACAATGCATGCACGCACTGCTTACATGAGACTGAAAGTGTACATTTGCCAAATTGTAAGAAGAACGTGTACCTTGGGCATCGTCGATTTCTTCCGAAAATTCATCCAGTAAGAAAGAAAGGCAAGCATTACAACGGCAAGGCAGATCACCGGCCGAAGCCTGCGGAACGCACTGGTGCTGAGGTATTTGATATGGTCAAGGATTTGAAAGTCATCTTTGGAAAGGGTCCTGGCGGACAATCAGTTCCGAAGGGAGCTGACGGGCACGCAGCCATGTGGAAGAAGAAATCTATATTCTGGGAGCTAGAATATTGGAAAGTCCTAGATGTCCGCTCTGCAATCGACGTGATGCACGTTACGAAGAATATTTGCGTGAACCTCCTAAGCTTCTTGGGCGTGTATGGGAAGACAAATGATACAAAGGAAGCACGGCAGGACCAGCAACGTTTGAAAGACCCTGATGACCGGCATCCGGAATGGTTTCAAGGTCGTGCCAGCTACGCTCTGACCAAAGAAGAGAAGGTCATCTTTTTTGAATGCCTGAGCAGTATGAAGGTCCCGTCTGGATTCTCGTCCAATATAAAGGGAATAATAAACATGGCGGAGAAAAAGTTCCAAAACCTGAAGTCTCACGACTGCCACGTGATTATGACGCAATTGCTTCCGATTGCTTTGAGGGGGCTCCTGCCGGAAAATGTTCGAGTAGCCATTGTGAAGCTATGTGCATTCCTCAATGCAATCTCTCAGAAGGTAATCAATCCAGAAGTTCTACCACGGTTACAGAACGATGTGATCCAATGTCTTGTCAGTTTCGAGTTGGTGTTCCCGCCATCCTTCTTCAATATTATGACGCACCTCCTGGTTCACCTAGTCGAAGAGATTTTCGTTCTCGGTCCTGTATTTCTACACAATATGTTCCCCTTCGAGAGGTTCATGGGAGTATTAAAGAAATATGTTCGTAACCGTGCTAGGCCAGAAGGAAGCATCGCCAAGGGCTATGGAAATGAGGAGGTAATTGAGTTTTGTGTTGACTTTGTTCCTGACCTTAAGCCGATTGGTCTTCCTCGATCGCGGCACGAGGGGAGACTAAGTGGAAAAGGCACGATCGGAAGGAAATCAACGATATGTATGGACGGCCATTCTCTGACTGAAGCACACCACACTGTACTGACCAATTCCAGCTTGGTGGCTCCGTACTTTGAGAAACACAAGAATATTTTACGCTCGGACAACCCGGGGAAGCCTGAATCCTGGATTAGGAAGGCCCACATGGAGACTTTCGGCAGTTGGTTGAGAAAACATTTAATGAATAACAATGATGTTGTAGATCAGCTGTACATGTTGGCCAAGACACCATCTTCGACTATAACGACTTTCCAAGGGTACGAGATAAATGGGAATACATTTTACACGATCGCCCAAGATAAAAAGAGCACCAACCAAAACAGTGGTGTCCGCTTTGATGCAGCAACCGAGAATGGGCAAAAGGTCACATATTATGGTTACATAGAGGAGATATGGGAACTTGACTATGGACCCTCCTTTAAGGTCCCTTTGTTCCGGTGCAAATGGTTCAAGCTAACAGGAGGTGGGGTAAAGGTGGACCAGCAATACGGAATGACAATGGTGGATTTCAACAATCTTGGTTACCTTGACGAACCATTCGTCCTAGCGAAAGATGTCGCTCAGGTTTTCTATGTGAAGGACATGAGTAGCAAACCGAGGAAACGGAAAGATAAGAAAACGATCAGTGCATCATGCGATGATCCAAAGCGCCACATTGTTCTTTCAGGGAAAAGAAACATCGTGGGAGTGGAGGACAAGACAGACATGTCAGAAGATTATAATATGTTTGCTGAAATTCCGCCCTTCAAAGTGAACACCGACCCAAGCATTAAGTTAAATGATGAGGATGCTCCATGGATACGGCACAATCGTAAGCAAGCAGGGACACAAGGGAAGAAATGATGTGTAATAATTTATTGTATCAAACCTTTTGTCAAACCTTCAAGGGGTTTTAAAATGAATTAGTTTTATTTTTCTGATTTTTTTGATATATAATTGTATTTTTAAGATTTGAAAATGAAGAAAAAAACAGAAGAAAAAAGAAAAAAGCAAACAGAAGAAAAACATAAGAAAAAAGGAAAAACAGAAGAAAAAAACAGAAGAAAAAAACAGAAGAAAAAAGGAAAAAGGAAAAAGGAAGAAAAAAACAGAAGAAAAAGGAAGAAAAAAACAGAAGAAAAAAACAGAAGAAAAAAGGAAAAACAGAAGAAAAAAACAAACAGAAGAAAAACATAAGAAAAAACAGAAGAAAAAGGAAAAAGGAAAAAAGGAAGAAAAAACAGAAGAAAAAACAGAAGAAAAAGGAAGAAAAAAACAGAAGAAAAAAGGAAAAACAGAAGAAAAAACAAACAGAAGAAAAACATAAGAAAAAAACAGAAGAAAAAAGGAAAAAGGAAAAAAGGAAGAAAAAAAGAAAATATGCCACCTACTGGGCCACCACGGCCTGAATACGACTAGAAACCCATTAAAGGGCCAGGATTCAGGCCCGCAGAAGGCCCAGTAGGCCCACAGGCACACAGTGACAGAATAGGCCCGTAAGCCTGCATTTGAGAGGAGCTCGAAGTGGTAAGCGCAGCCGCGCTTATAAACCACTGTCGAAGCCTCTCGGCTAGCGAGGTGGGACTAAACATCCCACCGCACCGCGCCAGTTCTAGCACAGCCCTTTAGTCGCGGTTGGGGAGGCGGACCGCGACTAAAGGATACCTTTAGTCGCGGTTGGGGTGGCGGGCCGCGACTAAAGGGTACCTTTAGTCGCGGTCCGCCTCTCCAACCGCGACTAAAGGGTCTTTCTGCGCGGGAACGGAGGCGGCGCCAAAACCCTTTAGTCGCGGTTGGAGAGGCGGACCGCGACTAAAGGGCACCCTTTAGTCGCGGCTGGGGTGCGGGCCGCGACTAAAGGGTACCTTTAGTCGCGGTCCGCCTCTCCAACCGCGACTAAAGGTGCGTCCATAAATACTGCACTTAGCAGTTTTGCCACTTCCCATTCTGCTCTCTCTCGACGCCGAAGCGCTGCCCCGACGCCGACGCCGACGCCGAAGCCCTGCCCCGACGCCGACGCCGACGCCGAAGCCCTGCCCGCCTCCGCCCGTGCCCTGCCTGCCGCCCGCCCGCCGCCCTGCCGCCCGCCGTCGCCCTCGCCCCCGTCGCGCCGGACTGCCCGTCCCCGCCTCTCCTTCGTCGGTCCTCCCCGCGCATCGCCGCCCTCTCCTTGGTGAGCTCCCCATCGGGCCCCGTCCGGCCGTCTCCCCGGCCCCCTCCGAACGCTGCGCCCGCCGGCCCGTCCCGTCGCCGCGCCCGCCTCTGCATGGCGGCGCCGCGTCGCGGCTCCCGCACGTCCCGGTTGCGCGCTCGCCGGACCGGCCACTTCCCCTCCGCCCTGCCGCCCTGTTCCGGCCGGCGCCATCGCGGCCCTTGGCCGCCGGAGCTCGTGCCCGGCTCGTACCCGCTGCCCGCTAGCGCCGGCGCCCGTTAAGGCCCCCTGGCCCAATGACAATTGGGGCCCACGCCCCAGAAACGATTTAAAAAAAGGAGAGAAGAGAATTTAGAAAATAAATAAATAAATATATTAATTAATTAATCAGTTAATTAAATTAATTAACTTAATTAATTGTGTTTAGTAAACCTAATTAAATAACTAATATAACTAATCTGTTAATTAATCTAATTAACTTGGTTAATTAGTTAACAGACAATTTAATTAATTCTGTTAATTCTAAAAATGATATAAAACTTTAAAAATTAATATAAAATAATCCGTAACTCGGATGAAAATACTTTGTACATGAAAGTTGCTCAGAACGATGAGGCGGATCCGGATACGCAGCCCGTTCGTCCGCCACACATCCCTAGCATAGCAAACACGTAACTTTCCCCTCCGGTTCATCTGTCCGAAAACGCGAATCACCGGGGATACTTTCCCGGATGTTTCCCCCTTTCGCCGGTACGACCTACTGCCGCGTTAGGGCACACCTAGCACCGCGTATTGCCAGGTTACGCTTTGTGATGCTTTGATTGCTCTGTTATTTATTGTGTTCCCCCTCCGTTACTTCTTTCCGGTAGACCCCGAGACTGCCGGCGACCCCAAGTTCGACTACGGAGCACCCGTCTCGCGCTCTACCGCGACACCCTCTCCCACCCCTTCCTCGCCCCCTCCTTTTGCCACCGCCCTTTCGCCACCGCCACCGCCACCGCCCCCCTTCTTCACTTAATTAATTTGTTTTTACTACATGTTTTCAGGACTGACATAATGGCGGACGATAGAGCTGACCCGATTATGGACAACTATGATCCGGACGGTGAAGCACATATGTTCGGCATCATAAACGGCGATATTCAATATGTGCCGACCGGAGAAGAAGAAGATGATATCTCTTCTTATCTGAACCTTGACGGTGAAGATGAAGGGCGCCGTCAGCAAGATGATGCCGAACAAACGTCGATAAACGACGATCTTCAAATGGAAGTAGCAACCACCTCCGGCGCCGAGGTATATATATACATTGAGCCTCTGGTGATACAAACTAACTGATTTGAATAAATATGTGTGTACTAACGCGCGCGACTCTTTCTTATTTTAGCCCTCGGCCGGATCGTCGAAACAATCGAGTACGTCGTCAAAGCGTGGCGCAACCAAGACGATGAAACAAGGAGAAACATGCACCATCGAGGTTGTCGACAGTGCAACCGGCAGGCCGCTGGAGCCCCGCAAGAACGCCACCAAGTTTGTCAGCCAATGCGGAGCCATTGTTAGAGACAACGTCTCGATCACCGTCCAGGAGTGGAATGAGCCAAAGAAGGCACGAATTGATGGTTTCACTTTTGTCGATAAGAGAACAAAAAAAGATTGCTTCAAGAAGCTTATGGAACATTTCGTTCTACCTCCGGAATACAACAAATTCGATGAGGAGGGTAACAAGATTGAGGAAAACAAGGAGAGGAGGAGGCTAGTCAAACAGTTCGCTCTTCATAAGATGGCCGACGCATTCCGGAAATTCAAGCAAAATCTAGCCCATGACTTTGTCAAGCAGAACAAGACTCCGGATTTCAAAGGACAATATGAGAAACTGAAAGATGATTGGCCAGAATTTGTGAAGCAAAAGAAATCGGAGCAGTTCATTCAAATATCGAAAAAAATAAGGAAAATGCGGCTAAGAAGGAGTACAATCATGTTATGGGGCCAGGAGGGTATCGCCTTTGGGAGCCTAGGTGGGAGAAGATGGAGAACGAGCTGAGGGCGCGAGGAATCCGTCCAGGTACGGAGGGATGGGACCCAAGGGCCAAAAGCTGGTGGTACGGGCATGGGGGAACGCTGAACCCGGAGACAGGGGAGTGTGTTTACCGGGGCAAATTAATTAAACCCACCCAAGCCCTTATTAACGCAATGAGGGATGCTCAACAGGGGAAGATCAAGTTCAACAGAGAGAACGACGCGCTGACAAAAGCCCTCGGGAATCCTGAACACGGAGGACGTGTACGAGGCATGGGGCACATTCCGTGGAAAATAGGGTTCCCCCAGAACGATGACCCGTACGGTTACAGAAGCCGTAAGAGAAAGATGGATCAGGAAGCAGATGTTGTGGCGCGGTTGGCATCGGAAATGGAGGTGATGAAGAAAACCATGAGTGTACTAGTAGCCGAAAGAGATGCAGCTCGGGTGCAGCATGAAGATCATCCAGCGGATCTCGGAAGCCAGCAGCGGAGAAGCAGCGTGGCTTCCACGGAGGCCCCACCGGAGCCTCTGGTGGTCCAAATTACTGCACCGGAGCCTCTGGTGGTCGAAATTACTTCATCGGAGCCTCCTCGCTACCCCGTGGACGATATAAAGGAGATGAAAGAATGTCATCTGTATTATCCTATCGGGAACATGTCCATGAAGGTAGCCATCGGCAGTGCTTTACCATGTTTACCTGGAGCACTCCACCACAACAACCCCATTCAAGATGGCTATGCTCGTGTCACGGTGGAGGACATAGTCCAAGGGTTTGAGGACCTGGAGATTGACATTGCTACACCTGAAGGGGAGAAAAGACTTGGAGATGTCAAGCGCCATTTCATTCTATGGCAAAAGAAGTTTATCAAGTTTCCAGGCGAGGCGCCAAGGACAACAAGTCCACCCCCCTACGGTGGTGGTGGTGGCGGTGGCGGTGGTGGTGGTGGTGGTGGTGGTGGCGGTTCACCTACACCTCCGTCACGTCAGCCGACGCCGCCCCCCAGTCCACAACGTCCGGCGGGTGATCAGCCGCCGCCCCCCAGTCCTCGTCCGGCGGGTGATCAGACGCCGCCCCCCAATCCACCTCCGGCAAAGAAGCAGAAGCAGTCCTGGATTATTAACCCGGACCCTTATGTACCTAAGACCACAAAGGTACCGGAGCCATCACTGAAGCCTCTCCCCACAAGGCCTTGGGAACGTAGTGCCGAGGAAGTCGACGCGGCCGCGGCTGCTGATTTGGAGAAATGGAAGGCGGACTGCAAGAAGAAAACAGAGCCCGAGCCCAAGCCAGTATTTTCTGATGAGCAAAAGAAGTGGGCTAAGTCATTTTTGAGCACACCGTCCCAAGCCGCGAAGAATCTGCCTAACGACTATGCACGTGAACTTCGCAGGCAGGCACTCATGTTCAAGGAGAACAAAGAGCGGGAGAAGGCCGAAAGTAAAAAAAGCGGGAAACAAGTTGCCCAGCTCGGGGAACAAAGTAAACAATCGATTGCCCCGCTTATAGTGGAAGCCTTCTGTCCTGATGCCCCCGAGATCATACAAGCTGCGGCAGCACAGGGATTGACTGTAACGAGTGCCAGAGAACAAGCGGCCAACTTAGGTATTACTCTTCGTGAACTGTTAGGCCTTGATGAGGCGCCAGTGAAGGAGGTAGTAATTACATATGTCAAGAATGGGCCTCTCGTCGAGCCTGCGGAGGAAAAGGATCTACCTCCACAAATGAAAGGTCTGCTGAAATGGTACAAGGGTTACATAAAAAATAAAAACGCCAAAGAATATATTTATGCGGAAGTTAGACATGAGCATCACTTCAAACATTACTATGTACAAATTGAACTGAGTGAATTGTTCCAGCTTTTCAATCTGCGCGAGCTCGATAAATCTATCATCAGTTGCTACGTTCTGTAAGTGATTTATTAATTTCTACCCCATCTCGTTCATATTGCCTGCACTATATATATGTCCTAACTATATTGTTGTGTCCGCTATTATACATGCAGAATGAAGATTAAGGAATGCAGAGTAAGGAACATCCATGATGTTGGGTTCATTGACCCACACATCGTTAATGGACATGTGTTGGAGCGTTACCCCGCCGACGTGGAGGCAGACCTGTGGCAGTTTCTTACAAAGCAGGAACTCAAAAGTGATATTCTATTTCCTTACCATTTTGAGTGAGTGTTTCTGTCTTGAGCACATTCTCTTTTGTTTACTCCATGCATGGTATGTGGCCGGCTAATCGATGAGTTATGCATGACGTACTGTGCATGTATCGTGTCCGCAGGTTCCACTGGATTCTGCTAGTAATTAAAGTTAACACCTCAGAATGTCTCGTCCACGACTCTGTGAATATGGATCCAAAGCTTTGGGGCGGCATGAGAAGAATGCTGCAGAAGTAATTATTTTCATTCATTTGCGCTCTATATCGATCGGCCTATTTCGTTCATTTCCTAATATCAAGTAACTAATTAATAACTCTCTTGTTCATTTAATTTTCTTTGCCTCGTAGGGTTTGGAGACGGTTCGTAGATACAAAGGTCGGTGAATTCAAAAAAGAGCTAGAATTCAAAATGTTAAAGGCTAAGAATGCTGGGGATATTCAGCCACCGGAGACCAATCTATGTGGATACTATGTCTGTGAGATGATCCGGAGATACACCTCTGAGCGGGTTCCGAGTGATACCAATGCTAAGAGGAATAACCTCCGGTGGATGCTTAGTCCAGAAGCTCGCTTCCGACCACTTCAAGAGGAACTAGCTGGATGGTTCAGCAGGGAAGTCCTCCATCCTAAAGGAGAACACTATTACGAGGACGTAGAACTTTATATGCATTAAATCATGTATGGAAACTTGTTCAAAATTGTATATGGTCATCCGATGATATTGAATATATATTGTATATTCCTCTTGAATTCTTTTTGGTTCTAATTTCAAATTTATTTGAAATTGTACATTCATATGCATGTATGTAGTACCGTAGAATATATGAAACTCCTTCAAAATTAAAATAAAGCACAAAAGAAATAAAACAATACAAATTAAACAGAAAACAGGTTTAAGGGGGGAGGTTTAGCGGGGGGCTAAAACCCTAAACCTGCGGCGGCCTTTAGTCGCGGTTGGCCAGAAGAACCGCGACTAAAGGTCCTCCGCCCCGACGGCCACCTGGCGCCCACGTGGACGGGCCTTTAGTCGCGGTTCTTAAGCAACCGCGACTAAAGGGGGGGGGGCCTTTAGTCGCGCCCGGTCGGTCGCGGTTGCGCAACCGCGACTAATGGCAGTTGCGAACCGCGACCAAAGGCCTTTTTTCCACCAGTGCCAACTAGGGATATTAGGTAGGGTGCCCCAATTTCACCTTACTTTTCTTTTTTTTCTTGTTTATTAAAGGCCAAGAGTGGTAATAAAAATGTCAGAGGTGTGATGGCTGCACCCTCGGCACATTTGTTTAATCACATTCTGTTTGCTGATGATAGTTTAAATTTGGTGATGTTTAAAGAAAATCTTGAAGGAGCTACGATCACGCTGATAAGGAGTATTGAAATGCCTTTGGTTATAGAAGGTAAACATGGCTAAATCTTCCATCTTCTTTGGAAATTGCCGGAGGACAATAGGAACATGATCAAGAAGACTAAATGTACCTAACGAGATATTGGTTGAACCGTACGTTGGTTTACTGTCTGATGTGGGGAGGTGCAACAATGGATCTTTTCAATACCTTAAGGACTGAATATGGGTGAAGGTGCAAGGGTGGTGATAAGTCTATGCCATCGTTGGGAAAATAAATTTTGATCAAGTCGATAGTGCAAGAAATCCTCACGTACTCCGTGTCATATATGCTTAATAATGCCAATAGGTTTATATAATCATATTAACACCATGCTCAAGAAATTTTATTGGGGATTTAAGGATGGCATGTATAAAACTGTGTGGGTCTCATGGGAGGATGTGATAATGCCAAAGTATATAGGCGGTTGGGGTTTTTGTAACACCGAGCTCTTTAGCTCGACCATGTTGGCGAAGCATAGATGGAAAATTCTACAAGAGCCCGAGTCACTTAGTGCGAAGATATTGAAAGTTTTTTCTTACCCCTTTGCATATATTTTTGATTTAGAGCTTGACAACGACCCTCCACGCAGGTGTGGTGCTCTATTCATGTGGGGATTTCAGGACTTAAACATGGATTAATTCAAAGAATTAGTGATGAAGAGTCAGCAAATATGTGGAATCATAACTTGCTACCATGCAATAATATGATGTGGGCTTTATAACCGGTTTTTACTAATCACCCACAGTTGGTTTCAGTGTTGATTGATGGTCGGTCAAGGCAATCGAACGGTGTGTGTCATCAATGAACTTCTCTGTCCTATGAATGCACAAACTAAAGGAAATATGCCATAGATTCAATAATAAAGTTGTTATTTTATATTTCCTTAATCATGATAAATGTTTATTATTCATGCTGAAATTTTATTGATCGGAAACTTAAATACATGTGTGAATATATAAACAAATACCGTGTCCCTAGTGAGACTCTACTAGACTAGCTCGTCGATCAAAGATGGTTAAGGTTTCCTAACCATGGATATGTGTTGTCATTTGATAACGAGATCCCATCATTAGGAGAATGATGTGATGGATAAGACCCACCCGTTAGCTTAGCATATTGATCGTTCAGTTTATTGCTATTGCTTTCTTCATGTCAAATACGTATTCCTTCGACTATGAGATTATGCAACTCCCGGATACCGGAGGAATACCTTGTATGCTATCAAATGTCACAACATAACTGGGTGATCATAAAGATGCTCTACAGGTATCTCCAAAGGTGTTTGTTTAGTTGGCATCGATCGTGATTAGGATTTGTCACTCTGAGTATCGGAGAGGTATCTCTGGGCCCTCTCGATAATACACATCATAAGCTTGCAAGCAAATGACTAAGGAGTTAGTTATGAGGTGATGTATTATGGAACGAGTAAAGAGACATGCCAGTAACAAGATTGAAATAGGTATGAAGATACCGACAATCGAATCTCGGGCAAGTAACATACCGATGGACAAAGCGAATTACGTATGTTGTCATAACGGTTCGGCCGATAAAGATCTTCGTAGAATATGTAGGATCCAATATGGGCATCCAGGTTCCACTATTGGTTATTTACTGGAGAGGTGTCTCGGCCATGTCTACATACTTCTCGAACCCGTAGGGTCCGCACGCTTAACATTCGTTGACGATAGTGTTATATGAGTTATATGATTTGGTGATCGAATGTTGTTCGGAGTCCCGGATGAGATCACGGACATGATGAGGATTATCTAAATGGTCGAGAGGTAAATATTGATATATAGGACGATGGTATTCAGACACCGGAATCGTTTCGGAGTGCACCGGGTAGTCATCGGGTCACCGGAAGGGGTTCCGGACACCCCCGGTGTATGGGCCTTATGGGCCATAGGAGGGGACAGACCAGCCCACTAGGGGGCTGGTACGCCCATCTACATGGCTGGCCGGCCCTAGGGGAAGGACAGGGGAGGGGTGGCCCCTCATGCCTTTCCCTCCTCAGGAGAGAAAGGAAAGGGGGGGCACCTCCTCCTTCCTTTCTCCCGCACTCCAAATAAGGAAGGGGGCGCCACTTTGGGGAGGACCCTAAGTAGGATTCGACCTACTTGGGGAGCCTCTTGGCTGCTTCCTCCACCCCCACACATATATATATATGTGGGAGGGGGACGCCTAGCATAACCACAACATTGTTTTAGCCTTGTGCAGCGCCCCCTCCATCGGTTACACCCCGGTCATATTTTTGTAGTGCTTAGGCGAAGCTTTGCGGAGATAGCATCACCATCATCGTCACCACACCATCGTGCTGCCAAAACTCATCCACTACCTCGCCGTCTTGCTGGATCAAGAAGGTGGAGGACGTCACCGAGCTGAACATGTGCTGAACACGGAGGTGCCTACGTTTGGTACTTGACCGGTTGGAGCGCGAAGAAGTTCGACTACATCAACTGCGTTATTAAACACTTCCGCTTACGGTCTATGAGGGTATGTAGACATAATCTCCCCCTCTCGTTGTTATGCATCTCCATGGATGGATCTTGCGTGTGCGTAGAATTTTTTTTGGTTTCCATGCAACGTTTCCCAACACAAACCATACTCAATACACGTCTGAGGATGATTGCAACAGAACACAGTTGGGCCTGAAACTATGAACGGCCAGGTAACTTCTCGGTGAAGTCGGGAAGCAGCTACCTCTGAGGATGATTGCAACAGAAGACTGTTGGGCTGGAACTATGAACGGTTAGGTAACTTCTTAGTGAAGTCGGCCAACAACTACTTGTGGATACGAAGTGTTGGAGGGAAGATTGGTTAGAGAACCGGTCAAGTCATTCAGATAGTATAGGTTCTCAGAATCAATGGATCAAGTTGTGGAAGGCCAACATTCCTGTTGAGATGAGAAGTTTTGTCTGGCGTTTAGCAAAGAATTATATCCAACCTGGAGGGCTAACAGTTGGAGAGCTCGGGGATCCACGATAGAGGTGATGGCTACGGCTCGCCCAAGTTGCGTGCTTGTCAGCAAGCTTCGGGTGTGGTCGCCCAACTCGATTTTGAGCACTCCTGGTCATGCAATTTGGTCAGGGTGTGTGATTGGTCATGACGAACATGAGGTTCACAACAGCAAGGCCAAAATGATGCTTACCTTGCCGGAATCAATGGTGTGATGACGACGCGAGTCGGGTGTCGTCGTGGACATGTTCTGGGGCATCTCCCGACGTGCACCTGGTATCCAGATGTGCACCTGGTAGCTCACCGGAATTTCACCACTAACTAAGACGACTCGATTTAATCAACTCCTAGTCACCATAATATCAATCAATTCAATCAACTCCTAGTCACCGGAATTATTTTCAGCCACAATATCAATCAACTCATAGTCACCACTAGCTAAGATCAACCAATCACGAAAAAATATATATTTTTAATTCACTCTAATTTAATACTCCCTCCATTCCTAAATGTTTGTCTTTTTAGAGATTTCAAATGGACTACCACATACAGATATATTTTAGAGTGTAGATTCACTCATTTTGCTTCATATGTAGTCACTTGTCGAGATCTCTAGAAAGACAAATATTTAGGAACAGAGGAAGTAGTTCACATTTAAAAAATTGTCGAAAACTTAGGATTTGGATTTATTTTTTCGGAGAGTTTTTTTTTGAGGAACTTTTGAGAGAGATAGGATGGTCTTGGGCCGGGCCTCCTTCCATCAAGGCCGGCCTAGTAGTTTGCTGCGGGGAATCCGAGCCCAGCCCAACCAACGAAGGCTCCTCCTTTGGTTTATAGCCGAGGCGGAGCCAGCGGAGGAGGCGGTGCTGCTTTGCTTTGCTTCGCGGGAGGGGAAGCCGGCCACCTTCCCGCTGCCGTCGTCGCCCGAAGAAAAAGTTGCGCCCGGATGAAAGGTTCACGATCACAGAAGTCGTGCGCGATGGCCAACCGATTAAACCCCTCCGGACCAAGGAAGCACTTTCTGCTCAGTGCAGGGTTCTTGTTAGGGACATGATCCTGATCAGCATCGAGCTACGGAATGAGCCTAAGAAGGAAGAACTTCTTCAAGTTTCTTTTGTCGAAGATAGACAAAAGAAGATCTTTGGAAAGCGCTGAAGGTAAATTTCACCCTACCGGAAGAGGGGGATCCGGAGAATCCAGTTATAGAGCCATTGATCAAGTCCTATGCTCTCAAGAAGATGGCAGATCTATTCAGGAGGTGGAAGAATGAGTTGAAAACAACGTATGTCGACCAAGACAAGACTCTAGAATTCATCGGCAAATTTGAGAAGATAAGAGATCACTGGCCCACAATTGTTGCCAACAAGACATCAGAGAGGAGTAAGAAGATGTCAGCGACTAACAAGATAAATGCTGCAAAGAAGGAGCATTACCATCGCATGGGGTCAGGTGGCTACCTCAAAGCCCGGCCGTTGTGGGACAAGGCTGAGCAGGACCTGATTGCTTAAGGGGTCGAACCAGAGACATTGCACTGGCCAGACTGTTGTAGGACTTGGTTCTTCGAAGCCGGTGGAACATTAGACCCTGAAACAGGGAAGTGCTGCTGGACGGACGAGCAACGTGAACACTCATCATGAAGCTTCGGAAAGCAATCAACAAAGTGCGGGAAGGGAAGTTCGTTCCTGACAGAGAGAACAACGAGCTCACAAGGGCCCTTGGGAATCCTGAGCACCCTGGACAAACACGAGGCATGCCAGGCTCCGTTGCGTGGACGGTTGGGTTTCCCAACGCAGGCAGTTACAAAACCCAAGAGAGGAGGAGGAAAGTGGAGCAGAGCGAACTGCAGCAGCTTAAGGCAAGAGTAAGAAAGCTAGAGGAACGAGATGTTGAGAACCAGTAGCTACGAGATCCTGCCCAAGATGCTACCCCAGAAGCTACCCCGCCATCTCAGCGGAGAAGCAGCATGGCTTCCACCGAGCTTGTTCAGCAGCCTGACTTGACGGGTCCTAGCTACCCCGTGGATTTTATCACGGATTCACACCAGTGCCACCTTATGACGCAATGGGATCAACTCAAAGTAAAGGCAGCTGTCGGCTCCGTGTTCCCTCCTTCACCCGGAGCAACTTTTCACTGCCGTATGATTCCACAAGGCTATGCTGTTGTGATGGTGGACGAAATAATGGAGGGATTTGAGGAGCTCCAGCTGACCACCCTACAGGTGATGGGGAGACTCGGCTAGGTCTTGATATGCATACTCCGTGTCTATGGCGGAAGGAGCACATCAAGCACTTGAACTTCATGGCTCCTGCTAGTCAGCTGGGCACTCCACCTCCTCCGCCTCCTCCTCCTCCTCCTCCGGCGAGTGAGCAGGGCACTCCGCCTCCTGCTCCGGCGCGTGAGGGAGGCAGTACTCCACCTCCTTCTCCGCCTCCTCCGACGCGTCCGAGCAGCCCGCCTCCTCCTTCGCCGCCTCGTAAGCGACGGCGGAACACAGACGCTGCTGCTCCAGCTGCTCTGGCGCGTCGCAGCAGCCGCCTCCGGCTTCCCCGCCTCTTAAGCAACGAAAGAAGACAGCCACAGCCGCTCCAGCTGCTCCGGCGTCTAGCAGTACAGCTAGAGGCGGGAGGCAATACAAATACGGTCCATCATCTCTCAAGCCTCTAGAACGGGAGGCAGTACAGCCAGAAGCAGAACGAAGAAAAGGGAAATAAATTCCCTAGCTTGGCGAACAAGCGAAGCAATCGTGCCCCCCGCTCAATGTGTCTAGCGACATCATCGCTAATCTTCCGGGGGTGCTGCCCGGTACCAATCCTGGAGATTACATGGCCGATGATGATGCAATAATTTTTGGAACAATGGAGGTGGACACATTAAGATTCGAGCATGGGAAGCCTCTCGTCAGAGCTGGTACTTCCCTAACAACGATGATGCGAATATTCCATGATTGGTACATGGACATCTGCAGGAAGTCTGGGAAAAATACTTTGTCGCTATCGGTTAAAGAGGAGCATGACCTCGTTGGAATTGATCTGTTGTTAGTTCCATATGAGGAGTTCTTCCAGTTTTTCAATCAAAAGGCCCTCGATAAAACAATCATCACTTGCTACTGTCTGTAAGTACTACTTCTCTGTAATTAGTTGAGTCTATATATATAGCTTAGCTCTTTCATTGCATGTATATATAATTATCCTCACTATATTATGCAGATTGAAGATCGCCGAATTGAAGAAAAGACAAGTAGGTGATATTGGGTTCATTAACACAAATCTCATGGATGAATGGAGTGTTAAACATGATGCCAGACAAACCAAGGCCAAGTTGCTCGCATCGTAACTTCGAAATCAAAACAAAGCTACCCTTACGAATAAAGTGAGTGTTATTGTCTTGTGCATATTCGATTTCCCTTATTACTCGAGGTTATAGTAATGTAATTGATGAGTTATGCATGCATGCGCAGGTTCCACTTTATTCTGCTAGAGATTAAGCTTGAGCAGGGACTAGTAACTGTCATAGACTCCAAACGAAAAATACGAAAGAGTTTGCGACCATGACTAAAATGCTCGAGAAGTAAATTTAATCGATTATTATCACACCATATAGGCAACTTTGTCCATTTCCTGATATCAAGTAATTGTTTTCTTTGTCTGGCAGGGTTTGGAAAAAGTTCACCGCACAAGCTCCGGGACTGCCGGCGCAACTGCGATTTTACCATCCAAAAGTAAGTACTAGCTACTAGCTAGTTCCGGGCATCTCCCATTGATTCTAGCTAGTTTCATCAATACCATTTTAGCATGATTGCTTATCAGTTTGATTGACCTCTATTTCTTGTAAAGTGGTTATGGCAGAAACCCGGGAATGATTTGTGTGGATACTACATTTGCGAGTTCATCCACCACACCACCTGTGAGCGGGGCTATTCTAAACAACAATATGAAGTGCGTAAGCAATAATATTCACAATTTTATTTTATTACCATCATTTATGTTGAGTTTCATTCATATATATGTATTGACCCCCTTCTTTAAATTAGATGTGCCAGACGCGGGATGAACTCCTACCACAAGATTGCATATGAGCAATTCAAGAGGAATTGGCGGGATTCTTTCTTGACCACGTCATCGACAAACACGAAGAATACCATGTGGAAGTTGAGTTCAGATGTTAGGGGACGTAAGAGATCTTATATAGATATACGAAAACTTGTTGTTCGACCAATCTATCGGAGAAGGAGAGGTCGACCACTTCTCTCTGTGTATATATGTTCATGATGATCTTCTGTACTTAATGGTTTCCTTCATTTGCTTACTAGCTAGCTAGTGTGTCGAGTCCTCTATATACGTAGCATCGACAAAGCACGGAGATAAGAGAGGACACTCCTCTCTATTAGCTAGCTAACACAATATATGAAACCCCTAAATTAACCCTACAAAACCCCCAAAACGCCCCAACCCCCCCCCCCCCTTCAGAAAAAAACCCCCAGCCCTTGAACTGCTGACGCGTGGAACCTTTTTGGTCCCGGTTGGTGGCACCAACCGGGAAAAAAGGCCCCCCTGCCTGGGCAAGCCGCTCCGGCCACGTGGAACCCCATCTGTCCCGGTTCCCGATCGAACCGGGACTAAAGGCAGAGGGCTTTAGTTACAACCCTTTAGTCCCGGTTCGGGAACCGGGACAAATGGCCCTCATGAACCGGTTCGAATGGCCCTTTTTCTACTAGTGACTGTTGGGCCTGGAACTATGAACGGTCAGGTAGCTTCTCGGTGAAGTCGGGAAGCAGCTACCTCTAAGGATGATTGCAATAGAAGACTGTTGGGCCTGGAACTATGAACGGTCAGGTAACTTCTCGGTGAAGTCGGCCAACAGCTACTTGTGGATACGAAGTGTTGGAGGGAAGATTGGTTAGAGAATCGGTCAAGTCACTCAGATACTAGAGGTTCTCAGAATCAATGGATCAAGTTGTGGAGGGCCAACATTCCTGCTGAGATGAGAAGTTTTGTCTGGCGTTTAGCAAACAATTCTATCCAACCTGGAGGGCTAACAGTTGGAGAGCTCGGGGATCCACGGCAAAGGTGATGGCTACGGCTCGCCCAAGTTGCGTGCTTGTCAGCAAGCTTCGGGTGCGGTCACCCAACTCGATTCCGAGCACTCCTGGTCAGGCAATTTGGTCAGGGTGTGTGGTCGGTCATGACGAACATGAGGGTCACAACAACAAGGCCAAAATGATGCTTACCTTGCCGGAATCAATGGTGTGATGACTTTGCAACTCGGGTGTCGTCATTGACATGTTATGGGGGGGGGGTCTCCGGATGTGCGCTTGGTGTCCAGACAATGCACTATTAGCGGGGGACCGAACGGTGGTGAGGTCGGGGCTCGGGGTGGAGTAGCTCACCGGAATTTCACCACTAGCTAAGATGATCAATTTAATCAACTCCTAGTCACCATAATATCAATCAATTCAATCTAACTCCTAGTCGCCAGAATTATTTTGAGCCACAATATCAATCAACTCCTAGTCACCACTGGCTAAGATCAACCAATCATAGAAAAACTATTTTTTTAATTCACTCTAATTTAATACTTCCTCCATTCCTAAATATTTGTCTTTTTAGAGATTTCAAATGGACTACCACATACGGATGTATATAGACATATTTTTAGAACGTAGATTCACTCAATTTGCTTCATATGTACTCCCTCCGTCCCAAAATTCTTGTCTTATCTATACCTACTATTAAAAGGAATAGGTATTCTTGGTTTGGTTTAGTCCTTTCTGTTTGATTTACACACGCTAAGCGATCTGGGCCAGGTACTTGCACGTTGATTGGCCTTTTATGGGCTTTCATAGAGACCGCGAAAAATAATTGGGTCAAAATAAATCAACATTGTGGGAATTGAACATAGGACCTCATGTCTAGCTCTTCGATGTAACAACCAACGACTTATGCGTCTTTCACATTTACTAATCCCAACTCACTCTAAATATATGAGTGGCAGTCATCATGTTTAGGGCAAGCTAACGAAGCGAATGAGCTAATAAAGAAAGGATTGTGGGCTATAGAATATTTAAACGGATGTGACTAACATGACTAATTAAAGAAAGAATTATGGGTAAACCGGTGGAATAACTAAAAGAAAGATCGTGGTCTTAATAAATTCTACATGAATGATTTGAGGTAAAAAGGTAGGATAATTAAAAGAAAGAATCTGTTGGCCTGTTGGGGCTACTAAACTAGAAAAGGAAGGATTTGATTCCCGACTAAAACAGATGAGGACGTCATAGTAATTAATAAAAGGATTATACCTAAATGCCATTAGAAGGATTATACTTAAATGAAACCAGTGGGAGATTATGCCCGGCAAAGAAAATATGAACACGGCTAAATTGCAACGTATTTTTTTATTTTTATTTTGTAGAAGAAGGTTGTGTTTCAGCATGTTCTTCATAGTGAATCTGGTACTGTGGGACATTATGTTTGTATAAAATATCAATTTTTTTCCGTTGCAACGCACGTGCATATGTGCTAGTCTAATCTAAGACAAGAATTTTGGGACGGAGGGAGTAGTTACTTGTCGAGATCTCTAGAAAGACAAATATTTAGGAGCAGAGGGAGTAGTTCACATTTAAAAAATTGTCGAAAACTTATGATTTGGATTTATTTTTTCAGAGTTTATTTTTTGAGGAACTTTTGAGAGAGATAGGATGGTCTTGGGCCGGGCCTCCTTCCATCAAGGCCGGCCTAGTAGTTAGCTGCGGGGAATCCGAGCCCAGCCCAACCAACGAAGGCTCCTCCTTTGGTTTATAGCCGAGGCGGAGCCAGCGGAGGAGGCGGTGCTGCTTTGCTTTGCTTCGCGGGAGGGGAAGCCGGCCACCTTCCTGCTGCCGGCGTCGGCGTCGGCCGCGTATCCGCCCGCAGGTGAGCCGCCGGCCTCCACCCGCCCCTCCCCTCCCCCTCCGACTCCCCCGCCTAGGGTTTTGTGCTTCACCAAGCAGAGCTGACGAGCATTTCCCCCGTTCCGTTGTTCGTCGCAGCGGCAGGCCCCGCCGCCTCCGACCTCCTCTCCGGCGAGCTCGGCGACTCCCTCGCCGCGGAATCCGACGCTCCTCCCGCTTCCGCACGCCCGCAGGTGCAGGTGAGAAGCGCGCGCCCTCACCTCCCTCCCCCTCCCCCCTCCCCGACTCCCGCAGCAGCGCCATCCCCTGCTTGTAGTCAGCAGTTAATCGACGGGACGGAGGGCCCGCGCTTCCGCCCGGGCGCCGTACGTCCCTCGGCTGACGTTCGCATTCGGGGTCGGGATTTTGGCCGGGAATGTTTCCCTGCGAACTGCTCTTGGCCGACAGATCGTTTCTGCAAATTTTGGCCGGGATTTGGGATGGGGATTTTGGCCGGGATTCGCGTCCCAGGCTCCCGGCTGTTCTGTTCTTAGTTTTCACTGCAGGTATCATATTACTTGAGTTCTTCAGTTATGTGCTGTGATTCGTGAATCATGCCAATCTGTGCTAGCGTATTCCGAGCAGATATTTCAACCGATTGCTTAGTGCTATGGTGATCTGTTTACCGAGTGGCATGAGATTTTACTTGACTTGTTCTTAGTGCGTTGCTTAGCCCAATTTGTGTGCACATCGCTGTAAGATGAGCTGTGCTGTATGATGTTCCTTTACGATGACAGGTTCTGTCTGCCTTGCATTCGGATGCATTTTTAATTGAGATTCATTTGCTAACTGCTAGTTTACTCATATTCTTACTTACTGGTATGATTCATGAATGCTTGTTAGCGTGTTCTGAGCGAAAAATCTTTCTGATTTTCTTAGTTTCTGGGCCAAATTGGTTGCTGAACCCATTATATATCTGTCAACCCTTGCTGAGTGTTAAGTACTAGGTGGTTTCTAGGATACAGATGCTTTAAAAAAGTTAATTAGTTTCAGTTCTCCAGGCAAACATTCATCTTCTTTTGATTGACATTCATCTTGCATTGCGTCGAATGCAGTATGCAACCTATGGTGTAAAATGCTGGCTTATTTCATATGCCAAGTGTGTAGGTGGATACATGTATTTTCTGCCTAGACAAGATTGAGCGCGTGTTCTCCCGAATTAGTTCTAGTTCATTGTTGAGTATTTATATTGCTTGCATTCTTACTTATTGTTGTGATTCATGAATGCTTGCCGATGGCGCCATGGCTGTTTTGTTTATGACTTTATTCCAAGCAGATATTGCAAGTGATTGCTTGCGCTCTGGTGATCTTCTTACTGAGAGGCATGTTATTTCACTTGACTTGTTTTTAGTGCGTTGCTTAACCCAATTTGTATGCACATTGCTGTAGGGTGAGCTGTGTTGTGTGATGTTCCTTTATGATGATAGACTCTGTATTTCCTGCATTCGGTTACATTTGTACCTGAGTCACCTGCTGATGTTGAGATTCATTTGCTAGTTTACTCACTTTCTAAGTTACTGGTATGATTCATGAATGCTTGCAAGGGTGCCACCTACTGTATTGTTTGTTAGGTATTCTGAGCAAAAAATCCTTCTGATTTTGTTAGTTTCTGAGCAGAATTGGTTGCTGAACCCATTATCTATCTGTCAACCTTGGCTGAGTGTTAAGTACTGGATGTTTTCTAGGATGCGGATGCTTTCACAAAGTTAATTAGCTCCGATTCTCCAGGCAAGCATTCATCTTCTTTTGATTGACATTTGTCTTTGCATTGCGTCGAATGCAGCATACAACCTACGGTGTAAAATGCTGGCCTATTTCATACGCCAACCATGTAGGTGGATGCATGTATTTTCTGCCTAGACAAGATTGCGCGCGCTGTGTTCTCCCAGATTAGTTCTAGTTCATTGTTGAGTATAGTCTTTAAATTCTATGGGCATGGCGCACTTGGATGCATAATTAATGAACTATTTCATTTTATTAAATTTCTTGGTTCCTGCTCTAAAATGAGTTGCCTAGCCCAACTTGTATGCAGACTGCTGTAAGATGAGCTGTGCTGTGGGACATTCTGGTGGAATTAACTTACTGCATGGTGTATACTTGTACTTACTATTTTATTCGTGCTTTGCTGCTTTGTGATGATGAAAGCTGAACTTGAATGTCGATGGTATGTGTCGTCCAGAATTAGTTCTAGTTAATTTTTTGAGTTAGTTGTTCTCCTTTGCAATGACGAATTGTTGGCAAGTTGGTGCCTCCTTCACAAATTGTGTAGGTGAACAGAAACAGTTCTTTTTCTTCACTTATCATTTGTACTAGTTTTGTTTTCCGGGCAAAAAAAAAAACCCTACAGCTGATCGAATGCCTGAATCGATTTATCTCCCAATCAAGTACTATCTGTTTGATACTACATACTTAAAAATTGCGCATCACATTGCAGAGATACCTCGTCATGTCAGCTTCTGTAGATAGTGCACGGAAGGGGTGCAGCTGTGGCAGCTCCAAATGGCAGAACTTCAGCACCAAATGCCTGAACAGGTATGCACAGACACACTGGTTGAATTATATGAACCAGATCCATCCAATCAACTCGAAGGGAGTAGTAGTTAATTGGTAGTGCTGCTGTCTAACTGTTGCTTGTTGATATGCTGCGTGCAGAAAGTGCGGTTGTTACAAGGATGGTGTGCGTTGCATGCTTGGGCGATGCAAGTGCAAGCGCTGCAAGAACAATCCGGATCAGCTGGTAAGGAATGCTTCTTTCTTAGAGCAGACTTCATTACTGAACATCATGCTGCTCTGGCCTCTGCCAAGAACCTGAAAGAAATGTGTTGCGCTTATTCCAGGCCTATGAGGGTGGCAAGGGGTGCACGTGCAAATCCAACAAATGCAAAATCATGACCTGTGGTTGCCGGGAGGTACGCGCTCTACATGCACGGTCCTTCCTTGTTCTGCATTCTTGTCTATTCAGAAACTAGACATGCTGCTGTTGCTTCTCTGATCTTGACTGAAATTCGTCTTTTCCTGAAGCGCGGGGCCAGGTGCACCTTAGAATGCAGTTGCCAAGGGTGCGAAAATGGAAAAGGGACCGGAGGGGGTGAGCAACCACATTCTCCTCTCTTTTTGTGTGACTCCTTGTTTGCATGATGGATCACGCTCGTGTATTTGTCTCTGCTGTTGTGCGTGTAGAAGCAGCTGATAAGTCCGATGCTGGACCAGGAGGGCAGGGAGGTACCATCAGCAGCGACAAGGCCGTCGAATCATCCAGCAAACGGGCAAAACTCAAGGTAAGTTTGTGCCTCTTCTTACTTGTGCAGAGAAAGTGTAGTGTATGTATGTATGTCTGTTCATCAGGGATAAAGAACTAATCCTGATGATCTGCTCCTTTTGTGCAGTGATGACAGTAGGCTTGAGACATACCAGAGCATGATGCAAGTCACCTTACATACTTACCATCCTCGAGACATACCAGATCATGATGCAAGTCACCTTACATACTTACCATCCTCAAGACAGTAGGCTTCCTTCGTTGTAATGATTACTCGAAGCAAGAGCGGCGAGAACTCCATGATCTGCGATCTCGTTAGCCTCAGGGGGCTTTGGTGGATCCCTAGCTCTTGATCAGACTGATGAATACTTGATGCATATATATACTCCTGTAGGGATCGTTGCCCTCATCGGTTGCCGTCCATACTCGTTCTTATGCATACATACTTGCTGCAAATGATTTCTCTCGTATAAACTTTAGGATTAATTCTGATGGTGTTTGAAATCCAAACTGGTATGCGTAGACAAAGAGGCCCTGGTCGTATAACTCTTTTTTGGAGATTCCAATATGATGGTCTGCATATGGAGCAAAATGTGTGTATATATATATATATAACTGTATGTAGTTCACATTGAATCTTTAAGAAAGACTCATATTTAGAAACGGAGGGAGTAAGAAATACAGAGGGAATCGCATTGACGTTAATCCTTGTACCTACCAGCTACGTTTTTGCAGTTTACTCATAACAGAGGGTGTAGTATTTATTTCTGAAAGAATTCTACCTACGAACTACTCCACAATGCAAGGATTCGAGCATCAAACTCGAGATGCTTACAAGATCTTCTAGGCTACCTTTTCCAGTCCTAGGCAACCTCCACCGATCGAAAGACCATCGTCGACTCAGCTTCATGCCCTTGCTGCGAGATGTGATATTTGATATGAGATCGCTCACCACCCCTTACGACTCTACGAGGATGTTTAATTCCCGCATAGCTCTTCTTCATCCCCTAGCTGCTCAGGTTTAGCTGAATCTCGGCATTGTGGATCCATCCTGCACATACATCATCGTGACGTCCGCTCGCCCCAATGTTCTCAACCCCAACATCTGACCATTGGTGGATCTCATCATTCCACGGAATATATAGGACTCAACAAACACCATGGTTTTCAACTCCGGCATTTTTTTTCTTAATCTCGAGCCACCATTTGGAATATTGTGCATGATTTCTCCCTATGGACCAAACAGTTAAAAGACTTAGCAAAAAAGGGATCGATGTGTGCCAAGTTTTGATTGAAGTAATATATTCAGGTGGGGAACCTCTTCCCCCATGTCCGTTAAATTTTTTATCATTTTTCATTCCCGACTTCTCTAGCTGAAACGACGACAAGGCTGGCATGGGCGGGGAGCACTCTTTCTTTCATGGTGTTGCAGCTTTGAATGGCGAGTCATGACCGAAACGCTTCAAAATGTAAACCACAATTGGGATAATATGACTAGAAAAGAAAGAGATGCTTGGCTGGTGGCAGCTGCAGAGTGATAATTGCAACCCTCTCCTCCATCTCACTCTAAACATCGGTGTCCGCTGGAAGTTGACGCTAAACGGTCTAGTCGTCTAACAACTTGGATGCTCTTAGACAGGAGATGAAGATCTACGAGTTCGGCAGAAAGCGTTTTTTGCCATTGAGTTCTGTTACCTAATAGAATTGTATTACCAGAGAGAGTTTCTTTTTGTGGAGAGGGCTAAGGCTATATATTGGAGTACTGGGCGATGGTGAGGTCGGGGCTCGGGGTGGACTAGCTCACCGGAATTTCACCACTAGCTAAGATGAATCAATTCAATCAACTCCTAGTCACTACAATATCAATCAATTCAATCATCAACTCCTAGTCACCGGAATTATTTTGAGCCACAGTATCAATCAGTTCAATCAACTCCTAGTCACCAGTAGCTAAAACTTTGGATTTAATTCACTCTAATTCAATCAATCACAGCAATTCTAAATAATTTTTAATTCACTTTAATTTAATAATTCAAATTTTAAAAAATTGACAAAATCTTAGGATTTGGATTTATTTTTTGAGAGAGTTTTTTAGGGTAAATTTTTGAGAGATAAGGAAGAGCCAGTCTTGGGCTGGGCCTCGTTCCACCAAGGCTGGCCCAGTAGCTTGCTGTGGGAATCCGAGCCCAGCCCAACCCACAAGGCTCCTCCTTTGGTTTCGTTCGGCTTATAGCCGAGGCGGAGTCGCGGAGGAGGCGGTGTTGCTTCGCTTCGCTTCGCTTCGCGGGAGGGAAAGTCGGCCACCTCCCCGCTGCCGGCGTCGGCGTCGGCGTCGCCGTCGGTCGCGTCTCCGCCCGCAGGTGAGCCGCTGGCATCCTCTCGCCCCTCCCCTCCCCCTCCGCCTCCTCCGCCTAGGGTTTGGTGCTTCCCCAACCGTTCCGTTCCGTTGAGCTGACGAGCATTCCGTTGTTCGTCGCAGCCGCAGGCACCGCCGCCCCCTCGCTCCTCCTCTCCGGCGACGCGGAATCCGCCGCTCCTCCCGCACTGCCGCCCCCTCCCTCCCCCTCTCCGACCCCCGCAGCAGCGCAGTCCCCTGCCTGCTGCTAGTCATCAGTTAATCGGCGGGACGGGGTCACGCGTTTCCGGTCGGGCGCCGCACGCTCCGCGGCGGACGTTCGCATCTGGGGTCGGGATTTTGGCCGGGAAGGTTGTGCGGTGACCTGTTCTTCGTCGGGAATGTTTCTGCGAATTTCTGCTGGGCATTTCGTTTCTGCGAATTTCTGCCGGGATTCGGGATCGGGATTTTAGACGGGATTCGCGTCCCGGGCTGTTCTGTTCTTAGTCATTAGGTAGTATCATATTACTTGAGCTCTTAAGTTATTGCTGTGATTTGTGAATCATGGAAATGATGCTTGCTAGTGTATTCCGAGCAGATATTGGATGGATCGGGAGCTGCCACTGCTGTATTGGTTTATTACTTGTTAGTGTATTCCGTGCAGATATTGCAACTGATTACTTGGTGCTGTGGTGATCTATTTACCGAGTGGCATGCAATTTTACTTGACTTGTTCTTAGTGCGTTGCTAAGCCCAATTTTGTGTGCACATTGCTCTAAGATGAGCTGTGTTGTGTGATGTTCCTTTACAATGATAAACTCTGTCTTTCCTGCATTCGAATGCATTTTTAATTAAGTCACCTGCTGATGTTGAGATTCATCTGCTATAATATATAGCTTACTTGGATTCTTAGTTATTGGTATAATTCATGAATGCTTGCCAATGGTACCACCAACTGTTTCTGAGAAATTGGTTGCTGAACCAATTATATCTGTCAACCCTTGCTGAGTGTTAAGTACTAGGTGTTTTCTAGGATACATATGCTTTCAAAAAGTTAATTAGTTTCAATTCTCCAGGCAAGCATTCATCTTCTTTTCATTGACATTCATCTTGCATTGCGTCGAATGCAGTATGCAACCTACGGTGGTGTAAAATGTTGGCTTATTTCATATGCCAAGTGTGTAGGTGGATACATGTATTTTCTGCCTAGACAAGATTGAGCGCGTGTTCTCCCGAATTAGTTCTAGTTCGTTGTTGAGTATTTATATTGCTTGCATTCTTACTTATTGTTGTGACTCATGAATGCTTGCCGATGGCGCCATGGCTGTTTTGTTTGTGACTTTATTCCAAGCAGATATTGCAAGTGATTGCTTGCGCTCTGGTGATCTTCTTACTGAGAGGCATGTTAGGGTGCCACCTACTGTATTGTTTGTAAGGTATTCTGAGCAAAAAATCCTTCTGATTTTGTTAGTTTCTGAGCAAAATTGGTTGCTGAACCCATTATATATCTATCAACCTTGGCTGAGTGTTAAGTACTGGGTGTTTTCTAGGATACAGATGCTTTCACAAAGTTAATAGCTCTGATTCTCCAGGCAAGCATTCATCTTCTTTTGATTGACATTCGTCTTGCATTGCGTCGAATGCAGAATACAACCTATGGTGTAAAATGCTGGCCTATTTCATGCGCCAACCGTGTAGGTGGATGCATGTATTTGCTGCCTAGACAAGATTGCGCGCGCTGTGTTCTCCCAGATTAGTTCTAGTTCATTGTTGAGTATAGTCTTTAAATTCTATGGGCATGGCGCACTTGGATGCATAATTAATGAACTATTTCATTTTATTAAATTTCTTGGTTCCTGCTCTAAACCATATGTATTTATTGCATCTGCTGATATTGAGATCCATCTGCTATAATATATAGTTTACTTGGGTTCTTAGTTATTTGTGTAATTCATGAATGATTGTTAATGGTGCCACCAACTCTTTTCTTTGTTACCTTATTCTCAGCAAAAAAATCCTACCAACTGTTTGTTTGTTAGCGCATTCTCAGAAAAATATCCTCTGATTTTCTTAGTTTCTGAGCAAAATTGTTTGCTGAACTGAAACAATATGAGCAGATTGCTTCCACAAAGTTAATTAGTCAAGTACTAGTTGGTTCATCTGCTATAATGTATAGTTTACTTGAGTTCTTAGTTGCTGGCGTGGTTCGTGAATGCTTGCTAATGGTGCCACGACTGTTTTGTCCGTTACTGTATTATGAGCAGATATTGCAGCTGATTGTTTGAGCTCTGGTGATCTTCTTACTGAATGGCATGCAATTTCACCTGACTTGTTTTGAGTGAGTTGCCTAGCCCAACTTGTATGCAGACTTCTGTAAGATGAGTTGTGCTGTGGGATGTTATGTTGGAATTAACTTACTGCATGGAGTATATACTAGTACTTACTATTTTATTCGTTTCCAAGAAAGATTCTTGATGTGCTTTCGATGCTTTGCTGCTTTGTGATGATGAAAGCTGAACCTGAATGTTCTAGTTAATTGTTTAAGCAAGTTGTTCTCCTTTGCAATGGCGAATTGTTGGCAAGTTGGTGCCTCCTTCACAAATTGTGTAGCTGAACAGAAACAGTTCTTTTTCTTCACTTTTGATTTTTACTAGTTTTGTTTTACGGGCAAAAAAAAAAAAACTACAGCTGATCGAATGACTGAATCGATTTATCTCCCAATCAAGTACCATCTGTTTGATACTACATACTTATAAAATTATGCATCGCGTTGCAGAGATCTCTCGTCATTGGTGTCCACAATGTCGCGGACAACTTGCAGCTGCCCCCCAAAGAAGTGTTTCCAAGGGTATGTGTACAACCGCACACACTTAGAATGACCTGAACCTGATCTATCCAGTCAGCTGGTTAAGGCTAATTGCTTTGTTATGTGCAGCACTTGTGACTGTTTAATAGGGATTGAGTTATGCTATTCGGGATGCAACTGCAGTGGTGACTGCCAGAACGGCTTATCTCTTGGAACAATCAACCCGGCTGCTGCCCAAGGTACCACCCCAACGCTTGCCTCTGGCTCTTCTGCTGCCCAAGATACTGCTCAAACGCAACCGCTTGCCCCGAGCTCTTCTACTGCCCAAGGTATCGCTCAACCACATCCACTTGCCCCGAGCTCTTCTACTGCGGCCGTGCCAAAGCCA
This sequence comes from Triticum aestivum, assembly GCF_018294505.1. NCBI lineage: Eukaryota > Viridiplantae > Streptophyta > Magnoliopsida > Poales > Poaceae > Triticum > Triticum aestivum. Next base: position 683,766,982 of record NC_057795.1, on the reverse strand, counting down.
GAGGCAGTTGGTGGGCGGGTGAAGTGCAACTGCAACTTTACCAAATGCCTAAACTGGTATGTTCAAACACAGTGGCTGAATTATCTGAACCAGATCTATCCAGTCAACTACTCCCTCTGTCCGGAAATACTCATCGGAAAAATGGATGTATCTAGACGTATTTTAGTTCTACATACATCCATTTTTATCAATTTCTCCGACAAGTATTTCCGGACGGAGGGAGTAGTAGTTAAGTGGTATATTAGTTGTCCAAAGCTGCCATCTAACTGTTGCTTGATATATTGCGTGCAGCCAATGCACATGTTTCAGGGAGGGTTTGAGTTGCATTATGGGACGCTGCAAGTGCTATGACTGCGAGAACAACGATGATTGGCTGGTAAGATATTCGTTAGAGGGCACTGCATTCATGAACACCGTGCTGCTCTGGTGTTTGCCAAGAACCTGAAACAAATATGTTGCACTTATTCCAGGCCGACGAGGATTACGTGGAGTGCGCGTGCAAAACCAAAAACTGCAAAACTGGAGCCTGCGGTTGCAACAAGGTGCACGGTCCTTCCTTCCTGTGTATTCGTGTCAGCATTATCTCCTTTGCAAAAGACTAGACATGCTTATTCTTTCTCTGATCCTGACTGAGGCTAGTTGGTTCTTGTTTTGAAGAAACTGAAAGGGTGTATGCATCGGGTGTGATAATGGCTACGGGATGAAAGAGGGTGTGTGCATGACACTTTCTTCTTTTATGTGTGTTGTTTCATTCGTAGCTTGGATAATCATGCTAGTGTATATCTCTGTTGCTCTGCATGTACAAAGCAGCTGATAAGTCCAATGCTGGACCGGGAGGTACGGGTGGCACAAGTGACGCCGGAGGCTCAGGTTCCAACAAGCAAATAAGAATCGGGGTAAGTTTGTGCTTCCACTTGCGTAGTTTGTTGAGAGAAATCATAGGTTAATTATGTGTGTGTCTGCCCCAATCTGTTCAGGGATAAGCAACTAATCCAGGTGATGTGCTCCTTTTGTGCAGTGATGACAGTAGGCTTGAGACATACCAGAGCATGATGCAAGTCACCTTACTTTCTTACCATCCTCAAGTCACCTCCTGTTGAGATATCTCCCACTGTAAAGCACAGCCAGGTTCCTGTAGATTCCTTGTAATGGTTGGTTACTCGAAGCAAGCACGGCGAAAACTCCATGTTCCTCAGCCCTCAGGGGGCTCCAGTGGACCTAGATTGATCAGGCTGATACACTTTAGAACATATATATACTTCTGAGTCGCATAAGAATAGTTGCCGTCATCGGTTATGCTGCCCGGAAATGGGTGCTTCAGTTCGTTCTTATACATGCACAGTCTTGCAAAGGATTTCTCTTATACTTGAAGAGGATTCTGGTAGTATGAATATGGTTTGCAACTTTGCATATTCTGGTAGTATGAAGTGATATGGTTATTCTTTGTATAGACCAGTTACACAAGAATGACATCTTAGATATTGGGTTCCATTTGGTTCAGTAAGCCTTCATTTTTGCTCCACCGACTAAATTCAGCACGAAGCATGCACTCTTTGTAGTGTTACGGGCAAGGCATGTCCGGAAAGCTATGAGGCCTACCTGCTTGGCGCACGCAGTGTTTTGGGCGAAAGTATCAGGCGCACCCAATGTGGTGCTACCGCTCCAACAGGTTCAAAATGAGCATTGTTTACATATTCATTTTTTGCCCGTGGCATCGCATGGGCAGTCTACTAGTCTTATTAAAAAGTCTATTTGCGAATGGTGAATGTTCTAGGAAAACCCCAAAAAAAGTTAAGTTGTGGTAGTAACAAGATGGTGGGTAATTTGATAAGGCAATGGGTTGAGGCATAGCCTAGCAACCCGATGTATTTGTACAAAGGATCGATGAAATGACTTTGAATATTTATATATAGTCATGTATGTGCTCGATTGCAACAGAGTTGTCTCTTGTCTCTTTCTCGTTCTAAGGCCCCGCGGGTACCCAGAATCCCGGAGATCGATCAAGAAGAAGGTAAGGAGCGAATGCTATTATGAACACAAGTGACCGAAAGATTTAGTATGGTTGCGGAAAGCCAATCCTTGAGGATCGATGTAGTCATTAAACACCCAGCGTTTTTGCCCGAATATTTATTCTTATTAACAGAGATAATAAGGGACAGTTTGCCCGAATATTTATTCTTATTAACCGAGATAATAAGGGACGGTTGGACAAATGAATTTGTTAACAAAGACTTGTTAGAGTCTTTGTCGAAGTGCACATCCTCTTGTGGATTCGATAACTCAGGGTCACACCTTTGGAAAAAGGCCAGATGATACCTTACAATCCGAGTCTTCACAACACAAAGTACCGTCGATGCACAATCTCATGCGAGGTCGCGCAACTCATGAACCCCGCGGGATTGCCCAACCCGCGACAGTTCCAACATAGTGTATTTATTGCTCCTGGTGTTCCTCAATGGAGACCACTGGCCAATTCAACTTTTGATGTAACCGATTTGCTCGGGAACCCCTTTCTTTACTCTCTTACGTTCCTTCCGTGACACATACACCGGCGGGGGCGAGTGGAATACCATTCCCTCCCCATAGTGGCAATGAGCTGGCAACCATGCTCTTTGATATTATATCGCCCCATTGAAGTTGCTCTTAGATATTGGGTTCCATTTGGTTCAGTAAGCTTTCAGTTTTTCTTCACCGACTAAATTCAGCACGAGGCATGCACTCTTTGTAGTGTTACGGGCGAGGCATGTCCGGAAAGCTATGAGGCCTTACTGCGATTCCATGCCTCACACAGGTCCAGCCTGAATGCTGGCGCACGCAGTGTGTTCTGGGCGAAAGAATCAAGCGCACCCAATGTAGTGCTACCGGTCCAACAGGTTTAAATTATTTTATTAAAAAGTCTACTCCCTCTCAGTTTACAGGGTGTGCGCGTATTCCTAGGTTGTCGATTTGACCAACCTAATACAAGTCATATATTACAAAAAATATATCAACATAAACTTTAGATGTTCTATTTTCAAAAGGTATAATTTTTATGTTATATAGTTTATATTAGGGTGATAAAATTGGCAACCTGGGTATACGCGTAGGACTTGTAAACTAAGACGGAAGGAGTATTTGCGAATGGTGAATGTTTTAGGAAAAACCAAAAAAATTAAGTTGTAGTATCAAGATGGTGGGGTAATCTTGGCAATCAGTTCATCTTACGATTCGATCACCACTTGTGAGTAATTCGGTAAGGCAATGTGTTGAGGGCTTGAGGCATATCCCTGCAACACGATGTATTTGTACAAAGGATCGATAGAATGACTTTGAATATTTAAAGTCATGTATGTGCCCGATTGCAACAGAATTGTCTCTTGTCTCTTTATCGTTCTAAGGCCCCGTGGGTACCCAGAATCCCGGAGATTAAGGTAGGGAGCGAATGCTATTATGAGATGTAGTCATTAAACATCCAATGTTTTTGCCTGAATATTTATTCTTAATAATCAAGGTAATAAGGGGCGGTTGGACAACTGACTCTTGACGCAGGTCGCACACTGATCTAAGACGTAATTTAGACACATCCCCCACATCATTGCTTCACAATCACATCTTAACGGGTGTCTTCCAGAGCACAAATTAAGATTCATCACAAATATATGGTTGTAAGAACACAATCTCATACCCATGCATATTTTTAATACTAGTGTTTACACCCCTAAGGTTGCTAAAGGTCCGGTTGATAGCCTAGCAACCCGATGTATTTGTACAAAAGATCGATGAAATGACTTTGAATATTTATATATAGTCATGTATGTGCTCGATTGCAACAGAGTTGTCTCTTGTCTCTTTCTCGTTCTAAGGCCCCGCGGGTACCCAGAATCCCGGAGATCGATCAAGAAGAAGGTAAGGAGCGAATGCTATTATGAACACAAGTGACCGAAAGATTTAGAATGGCCGTGGAAAGCCAATTCTTGGGGCTCTATGAGATGTAGTCATTAAACATCCAATGTTTTTTGCCTGAATATTTATTCTTAATAATCAAGGTAATAAGGGGCGGTTGGACAACTGACTCTTGACGCAGGTCGCACACTGATCTAAGACGTAATTTAGACACATCCCCCACATCATTGCTTCACAATCACATCTTAATGGGTGTCTTCCAGAGCACAAATTAAGATCCATCACAAATATATGGTTGTAAGAACACAATCTCATACCCATGCATATTTTTAATACTAGTGTTTACATCCCTAAGGTTGCTAAAGGTCCGGTTGAAAAATTGGAATTTAATTCGTTAACAAAGACTTGTTAGAGCCTTTGTCATAGTGCACAACCTCTTGTGGATTCGATAACTCAGGGTCACACCTTTGGGAAAAGGCCAAATGATACTTCACAATCGAGTCTCCACAACACAAAGTACCGTCGATGCACAATCTCATGCGAGGTCGTGCAACTCATGAACCACCGCGGGATCGCCCAGCCCGTGACAGTTCCAGCATAGGGTATTCATTGCTCCTGGTGTTCCTCCTCAACGGAGGCCACCGGCCAATTCAACTTCTGATGTAATTGACTTGCTCGGGAATCCCTTTCTTTACTCTCTTACGTTCCTTCGGTGACACATACACTCGGGCGGGCGAGTGGAATACCATTCCCTCCCCATAGTTGCAATGAACTGGCAACCATGCTATTTGATGCATTTGGTTCCGTCACCCTCCACTAAAATACCTGTAACATCCCAAATTTTCAATTTGGCATGTTATACATTAGATCATCATTGCATATCATATTTTATTGCATTTTGCCTTGATCCTAGAAATTCGACGCAACTCAAGGACCTGCGGAGAGAGTTCGGGATTTCGTTATTTTCATATTTGAGTTTTCTCAAATTTTGAAAAGAGGATCGTTTGATTTTAATTATTTTCTCATCGAATATTTCTTCTATAAAAATAAAAGAGAGGGGATAAAATGACTTTCCTAAAATAAAGAAATACTGGAGATTTAATATTAAAATAAAATAAGAATTTTATTCAAAATTTTATTGCAATTTTATTTGAATTAGGAAAAAAGTGCATTTTTCAAAATTGCATTAGAGGCCAAAATAAATGTTCACCCGGTCCGTCTTATTTTTAGAGTACCGGAAAAAATTTATTTTAGGATTTTTGGAGTCCGTTTAGTATTTCTTTTATTTATTTTTCTGTTGTAAAATTATTTTAAAAAACAAACCGACTTAGCGAGCCGTGGGCGACCCAGACTCCCCAGGCCGCCTCCTCTTATAAGCCGCCCGAGCCCACCGCCGCCCACCGCCGCCCCGCGCCCTAACCCTAACCCTAGCGCGCCACCGCCGCCCACCGCCGCTGCTTATGCGTCGCCTCGCCTCCCACGCCGCCGCGCCGAGCCGCCGCCACCGACATGCAACCCGAGGTAGCCGGTTTTGAGGAAAAACCATTTCGGTTTTTTAGAAAACCCTAGGTTTTATTTTTTAGATCGGTTTTAGTTTTTTTCCGGTTTAGTGTTTAGCGAACGCCCGTTCGTTCGTTCGTTTTAACGAACGGTTTTCACCGTTTAGCCGCTGACAGCGAACGTTCGTTCGTTAGCCTGTTCGTCGGTTTTCTTTTTCCAGGGTTTTTCTGCGATTATTTTCGATCGAGATTTCAGCCCGAATCTTAGTTTTTGTTTATCTTTTCGCTCGTTTGTCGGAATCAGGCGATTCAAGCGCCTAGAGTTTCGTCTCGAAGGCCTCTTTCTGTTTAGCCAACTTGAACAAGATTTTGGTACTGTAACATTTGACTTAAGTTCAGATTAGTAATCAGATCTTGTTTCTTTCATAGTTTGAGTTTCGTTGCTTCGTTTGATTTGATTCTTTTTGCAAACCGAAGTTCTTAAGTTGAAATTTCTTGTTAGATCTCTTATTTGAGTTTTACCCATGCTTTAGATTGATTGCTTATTGTATGCTTGTTTGTTTGCGATAGAGTACCCGGAGTGCAAAGCGTGCTACTACGAGTCTCTAGGTTTCATGGATCATCAAAAAGGCAAGTAACACTTTGATCATCCCTCTTTACTACCCAGTTTTATTGCATTAGATCAATCCATGAAACATTGCATGATTAGGATCCGATTAATATGTGGGTTTTGGGAAGTAGATGAGGTTACCTATTCACCTGTTTATTATCAAACCTCTGGGAGTTACTTCTACGTACTGCTTATATTGCTATGCTATGCTAGTAGACGTGGATTGGGTGAGTGTATCCATGACAGATGTGAGTATTGTTAATTAATGGTTAACTTAAAGTGGCAACTTTAATACACATCTGGGTGGATTGAGGCACCTGGAGAACCCAGTGTTGTCTGTTTTTTGGAAATCCCGGGGTACCGTGTGATTTTCCTATGGACCGCCACCCAAGCTCAAAGGGATCATAAGATTATTCATGTTAGAAACTTCCGTGTGCAGCCACAAGCTATTATGGGCTCTAGCATAGTTGATTAAGTTGCAAGACCTCTTTCAGTGGTGGGCTAGCAGATGTAGGGGAAAATAGGTGTAACTGTCCATCCAGAGTAAAGAGTTATTGTTTCTGAAAGACTGTGTCTTGGTCATCCATTTCTCAAACACCATGTAGTGCGAGAAATCCAACGGAGGAGATCGAGTCTTGTGTAATTGGTTCTTGGATTAATTTGATTGGGTAATTGATGATGCCTAATTGGGATTGAGATGGAGGAACCTTCTCAATGTTTAATAACCACCATGATAGTTAAATAAATATATTTCTTTGTTGTAGGAAAAAATTGGCTTTATGCAAAACTGTAACCATAGAGCTTTCCACCAGCCATGTTGCGTGTAGTGATAACAATTATCTGTTCATTACTCTCTATGTGTTACATTGCCAGCATATTCCATGTGTTGACCCGTTTCCGGGCTGCAACGTGTTGGGGAACATAGTAATTTCAAAAAAATTCCTACGCACACGCAAGATCATGGTGATGCATAGCAACGAGAGGGGAGAATGTCGTCTACGTACCCTCGTAGACCGAAAGCGGAAGCATTAGAACAACGCGATTGATGTAGTCGTACGTCTTCATGATCCGACGATCAAGTACCGAACGTATGACACCTCTGAGTTCAGCACACGTTCAACTCGATGACGTCCCACGAACTCTGATCTAGCAGAGCTTTGCGGGAGAGTTCCATCAGCACGACGGCATGATGACGGTGTTGATGATGCTACCGACGCAGGGCTTCGCCTAAGCACCGCTACGATATTACCGAGGTGGAATATGGTGGAGGGGGCACCACACACGGCTAAGAGATCAAGAGATCAATTGTTGTGTCTATGGGGTGCCCCCTTGCCCCCGTATATAAAGGAGCAAGGGGGGAGGCGGCCACCTAGGAGGAGGGCGCGCCAAGGGGGGAGTCCTACTCCCACCGGGAGTAGGACTCCTCCTTCCCTTGTTGGAGTAAGAGAGAAGGAAAGAGGGGGAGAGGAATAAGGAAAAGGGGGCTGCACCCCTTGTCCAATTCGGACCAGAGGTGGGGAGGGCACGCCTCCTTCCTTTTGGCCTCTCTCCTCTATTCCCGTATGGCCCAATAAGGCCCATATACTCCCTGGCGAATTCCCGTAACTCTCCGGTACTCCGAAAAATACCCGAATCACTCGGAACCTTTCCGAAGTCCAAATATAGTCGTCCAATATATTGATCTTTATGTCTCGACCATTTCGAGACTCCTCGTCATGTCCGTGATCGCATCCGGGACTCCGAACAACCTTCGGTACATCAAAACTCATAAAATCATAATAAAACTGTCAATGAAACCTTAAGCGTGCGGACCCTACGGGTTCGAGAACTATGTAGATATGACCGAGACACGTTTCCAGTCAATAACCAATAGCGGAACCTGGATGCTCATATTGGCTCCTACATATTCTACGAAGATATTTATCGATCAAACCACATAACAACATACGTTGTTTCCTTTGTCATCGGTATGTTACTTGCCCGAGATTCGATCATCGGTATCCCAATACGTAGTTCAATCTCATTACCAGCAAGTCTCTTTACTCGTTACGTAATGCATCATTCCCTAACTAACTCATTAGCTACATTGCTTGCAAGGCTTATAGTGATGTGCATTACCGAGAGGGCCCAGAGATACCTCTCCGACAATCAGAGTGACAAAACCTAATCTCGAAATACGCCAACTCAACATGTACCTTTAGAGACACCTGTAGAGCTCCTTTATAATCACCCAGTTACGTTGTGACGTTTGGTAGCACACAAAGTGTTCCTCCGGTAAACGGGAGTTGCATAATCTCATAGTCATAGGAACATGTATAAGTCATGAATAAAGCTTTCCCTTTGGGCTGGCGTAGTTTCTGCCGATGCGATGCTTATGTCAAGAAACTTCAACCTGAAAAGCTCGAACCCAAATCAGAAAAATGCGTCTTCATAGGGTACCCAAAAGAAACTATTGGGTACACCTTCTACCTCAGATCCGAAGGCAAGATCTTTGTTGCCAAGAATGGGTCCTTTCTGGAGAAAGAGTTTCTCTCGAAAGAAGTAAGTGGGAGGAAAGTAGAGCTTGATGAAGTATTGCCTCTTGAACCGGAAAATGGCGCAACTCAAGAAAATGTTCCTGAGGTGCCAACACCGACTAGAGAGGAAGTTAATGATAATGATCAAGATACTTCTGATCAAGCTCCTACTGAAATTCGAAGGTCCACAAGGACACGTTCCGCACCAGAGTGGTACGGCAACCCTGTCTTGGAAATCATGTTGTTAGACAACGGTGAACCTTCGAACTATGAAGAAGCGATGGCGGGACCGGATTCCGACAAATGGCTAGAAGCCATGAAATCCGAGATAGGATCCATGTATGAAAACGAAGTATGGACTTTGACTGACTTGCCCGTTGAGCGGCGAGCCATAGAAAATAAATGGATCTTTAAGAAGAAGACAGACGCGGATGGTAATGTGACCATCTATAAAGCTCGGCTTGTCGCTAAGGGTTATCGACAAGTTCAAGGGGTTGACTACGATGAGACTTTCTCACCGGTAGCGAAGCTGAAGTCCGTCCGAATCATGTTAGCAATTGCCGCATTCTATGATTATGAAATATGGCAAATGGACGTCAAAACGGCATTCCTTAATGGTTTCCTTAAGGAAGAATTGTATATGATGCAGCTGGAAGGTTTTGTCGATCCTAAGAATGCTGACAAAGTGTGCAAGCTCCAACGCTCGATTTATGGGCTGGTGCAAGCATCTCGGAGTTGGAACATTCGCTTTGATGAGATGATCAAAGCGTTTGGGTTTACACAGACTTATGGAGAAGCCTGCGTTTACAAGAAAGTGAGTGGGAGCTCTGTAGCATTTCTCATATTATATGTAGATGACATACTTCTGATGGGAAATGATATAGAACTCTTGGACAGCATCAAGGCCTACTTGAATAAAAGTTTTTCAATGAAGGACCTTGGAGAAGCTGCTTATATATTAGGCATCAAAATCTATAGAGATAGATCGAGACGCCTCATAGGTCTTTCACAAAGCACATACCTTGATAAGATATTGAAGAAGTTCAATATGGATCAATCCAAGAAGGGGTTCTTGCCTGTGTTACAAGGTATGAAATTGAGCTCAGCTCAATGTCCGACCACGGCAGAAGATATAGAAGAGATGAGCATCATCCCCTATGCCTCAGCCGTAGGTTCTATTATGTATGCCATGCTGTGTACCAGACCTGATGTAAACCTTGCCGTCAGTTTGGTAGGAAGGTACCAAAGTAATCCCGGCAAGGAACACTGGACAGCGGTCAAGAATATCCTGAAGTACCTGAAAAGGACTAAGGAAATGTTTCTCGTTTATGGAGGTGACGAAGAGCTCGTCGTAAAGGGTTACGTCGACGCCAGCTTCGACGCAGATCTGGATGACTCTAAGTCACAAACCAGATACGTGTATATTTTGAATGGTGGGGCAGTAAGCTGGTGCAGTTGCAAGCAAAGCGTCATGGCGGGATCTACATGTGAAGCGGAGTACATGGCAGCCTCGGAGGCAGCACATGAAGCAATATGGGTGAAGGAGTTCATCACCGACCTAGGAGTCATACCCAATGCGTCGGGGCCGATCAAGCTCTTCTGTGACAACACTGGAGCTATTGCACTTGCCAAGGAGCCCAGGTTTCACAAGAAGACAAGGCACATCAAGCGTCGCTTCAACTCCATTCGTGAAAATGTTCTAGATGGATACATAGAGATTTGTAAAGTACATACGGACCTGAATATAGCAGATCCGTTGACTAAACCTCTCCCTAGAGCAAAACATGATCAACACCAGAATTCCATGGGTGTTCGATTCGTCACAATGTAACTAGATTATTGACTCTAGTGCAAGTGGGAGACTGTTGGAAATATGCCCTAGAGGCAATAATAAAAGCATTATTATTATATTTCCTTGTTCATGATAATTGTCTTTATTCATGCTATAATTGTGTTATCCGGAAATCGTAATACATGTGTGAATAATAGACATCAACATGTCCCTAGTGAGCCTCTAGTTGACTAGCTCGTTGATCAACAGATAGTCATGGTTTCCTAACTATGGACACTGGATGTCATTGATAACGAGATCACATCATTAGGAGAATGATGTGATGGACAAGACCCAATCCTAAACATAGCACAAGATCGTATAGTTCGTTTGCTATAGTTTTCGAATGTCAAAGTATCTTTTCCTTAGACCATGAGATCGTGTAACTCCCGGATACCGTAGGAGCGCTTTGGGTATGCCAAACGTCACAACGTAACTGGGTGACTATAAAGGTAGACTACGGGTATCTCCGAAAGTGTCTGTTGGGTGACATGGATCAAGACTGGGATTTGTCACTCCGTATGACGGAGAGGTATCACTGGGCCCACTCGGTAATGCATCATCATAATGAGCTCAGAGTGACCAAGTGTCTGGTCACGGGATCATGCATTATGGTACGAGTAAAGTGACTTGCCGGTAACGAGATTGAACGAGGTATTGGGATACCGACGATCGAATCTCGGGCAAGTAACATATCGATAGACAAAGGGAATTGCGTACGGGGTTGATTCAATCCTCGACATCGTGGTTCATCCGATGAGATCATCGTGGAGCATGTGGGAGCCAACATGGGTATCCAGATCCCGCTGTTGGTTATTGACCGGAGAGCCGTCTCGGTCATGTCTGCTTGTCTCCCGAACCCGTAGGGTCTACACACTTAAGGTTCGGTGACACTAGGGTTATGAAGATATGTATATGCAGAAACCCGAATGTTGTTCGGAGTCCCGGATGAGATCCCGGACGTCACGAGGAGTTCCGGAATGGTCCGGAGGTAAAGAATTATATATAGGAAGTGCTGTTTCGGGCATCGGGACAAGTTTCGGGGTTATCGGTATTGTACCGGGACCACCGGAGGGGTCCCGTGGGCCCACCGGGTGGGGCCACCTGTCCCGGGGGGCCACATGGGCTGTAGGGGGTGCGCCTTGGCCTAGATGGGCCAAGGGCACCAGCCCCTATAGGCCCATGCGCCTAGGGTTTCCACCATGGAAGAGTCCATGTGGTGGAAGGCACCCCTAGGTGCCTTGGGGGGGAGGAAACCTCCCCTTGGCCGCCGCCCCCCTAGTAGATCTCATCTACTAGGGCCGGCGCCCCCCCATGGCACCCCTATATATAGTGGGGGGGAGAGGAGGGATTTCACACCAGCCCCTGGCGCCTCCCTCTCCCCCCGTTACATCTCTCCCTCGTAGTCTTGGCGAAGCCCTGCTTCTGTGACGCCCTGCATCCACCACCACGCCGTCGTGCTGCTGGATCTTCATCAAACTCTCCTCCCCCTTGCTGGATCAAGAAGGAGGAGACGTCTCCCGTCCCGTACGTGTGTTGAACGCGGAGGTGCCGTCCGTTCGGCGCTGGTCATCGGTGATTTGGATCACGTCGAGTACGACTACATCATCACCGTTCCTTTTGAACGCTTCCGTGCGCAATCTACAAAGGTATGTAGATGCATCTAATCACTCGTTGCTAGATGAACTCCTAGATGATCTTGGTGAAACGAGTAGGAAAATTTTTGTTTTCTGCAACGTTCCCCAATAGAATCAACTTTGCCTAGAAGGCGTCCCAAGAATTTGGAGTCTTTAGATCTTCATGCTAAATTTGGTAAAAGAGAGATTGGAGAATCCTCAACTTCTAATAATGTTGAACCTACTATCTCAGATTTCAAGGAATTTGATTATGATAATTGCTCTTTAAAAAGTTGTATTTCCTTGTTGCAATCCGTTGTTAATTCTCCTCATGCTTATAGTCAAAACAAAACTTTTACCAAACATATTGTTGATGCCTTGATGCAATCTTATGATGAAAAACTTAATTTCGAAGTTTCTATACCTAGAAAACTTAATGATGAGTGGGAACCTACTATAAAGATTAGAATTAAAGATTTTGAGTGTTTTGCTTTGTGTGATTTGGGTGCTAGTGTTTCCACAATTCCGAAAACTTTATGTGATATTCTAGATTTCCATGATCTTGATGATTGCTCTTTAAATTTGCACCTTGCGGATTCCACCATTAAAAAGCCTATGGGAAGGATCAATGATGTTCTTATTGTTGCAAATATAAATTTGGTGCCTGTAGATTTTATCGTTCTTGATATAGATTGCAATTTTCCTATTATTCTTGGTAGACCTTTCCTTAGAACGATTGGTGCGATTATCGATATGAAAGAAGGGAACATTAGATTCCAATTTACCTTAAAGAAAGGCATGGAGCACTTACCAAGAAAGAAAGTTAAATTACCTTATGAATCTATCATGCGTGCTACTTATGAGTCAAGTGCCAAAGATGGCACTCGTTAGATCTATCCTTGCTTTTATGCCTAGCTAGGGGCGTTAAACGATAGCGCTAGTTGGGAGGCAACCCAATTTTCTTTATGTTCTTTGTTTTTGTTCCTGTTTAGTGTTAAATTTTGTTTCTACTTTCTGTTTAGATGTGTTTTTATCTTTTGTTTAGTGTTTGTGCCAAGTAGAACCTATAGAATAATCTATGATGATGGTTGATTTGATTCTGCTGAAAAACAGAAACTTTGCGCTCACGAGAAAAAAATCAATAAATCACAGAAACGTGCTTTTGCATTGATTCTTTTTGCTGCGGATCAATAAAATAATTGTCCAGTACGTGCTATTTTGGTAGGATTTTTAGAGTTCCAGAAGTTTGCGTTAGTTACAGATTGCTACAGACTGTTCTGTTTTTGACAGATTCTGTTTTTCGTGTGTTGTTTGCTTATTTCAATGCATCTATGGCTAATAAATTAGTTTATAAACCATAAGGAAGTTGAAATACAGTAGGTTTAACACCAAAATAAATAAATAAATAATGAGTTCATTACAGTACCTTATGTGGTGGTTTTGTTTTCTTTCACTAACGGAGCTTATAAGATTTCCTGTTGAGTTTTGTGTTGTGAAGTTTTCAAGTTTTGGGTAAAGCTTTTATGGACTATGGAATAAAGAGTGGCAAGAGACTAAGCTTGGAGATGCCCAAGGCACCCCAAGATATTCAATAATAGCCAAAAGCCTAAGCTTGGGGATGCCCCGGGAAGGCATCCCCTCTTTCGTCTTAGTTCATTGGTAACTTTACTTGGAGCTATATTTTTATTCGCCACATGATATGTGTTTTGCTTGGAGCGTCGTGTATTATATTGGTCTTTGCTTGTTAGTTTACCACAACCATCCTTGCTGTAACACACCTTTTGGGAGAAGCCTATTTTATTAGAATTTGCTAGAATACTCTATGTGCTTCACTTATATCTTTTGAGCTTGATAGTTTTTGCTCTAGTGCTTCACTTATATCTTTTAGAGCATGGTGGTGGATTAATTTTGAAGAAATTTATAGTCTCTCATGCTTCACTTATATTATTTTGAGAGTCTTTTAGAACAGCATGGTATTTGCTATGGTTACAAATTTGGTCCTAGAATGATGAGCATCCAAGTTGGGTATAATGAAAACTATCATAGAAAGTGAATTGGATGCTATGATCAACTTGATACTTGATAATTGTTTTGAGATATGGAGGTAGTAATATTAAAGTCATGCTAGTTGGGTTATTATGGTTTTAAAGAATGCTTGTGTTGAAGTTTGTGATTCCCGTAGCATGCACGTATGGTGAACCGCTTTGTGATGAAGTTGGAGCACAATTTTATTTATTGATTGTCTTCCTTATGAGTGGCAGTCGGGGACGAGCGATGGTCTTTTCCTACCAATCTATCCCCCTAGGAGCATGCGCGTAGTGCTTTGGTTTTTGATGACTTATAAATTTTTACAACAAGTATATGAGTTCTTTTGATTAATGTTGAGTCCATGGATTATAAGCACCCTTTCACCCTTCCATTATTGCTAGCCTCTCTTGTACCGTGCAACTTTCGCCGGTACCATACACCTACCATATACCTTCCTCAAAACAGCCACCATACCTACCTATTATGGAATTTCCATAGCCATTCCGAGATATATTGCCATGCAACTTTCCACCGTTCCGTTTATTATGACACGTTTCATCATTGTCATATTGCTCTTTGCATGATCATGCAGTTGACATCGTATTTGTGGAAAAGCCACCATCATAATCTTCATACATGTCACTCTTGATTCATTGCATATCCCGTTATACCGCCGGAGGCATTCACATAGAGTCATATCTAGTTCTAGCTTCGAGTTGTAAATCCATAAAAGTGTGATGATCTTCATTTTTAGAGCATTGTCCCAGTGAGGAAAGGATGATGAATACTATGATTCCCCCACAAGTCGGGATGAGACTTCGGACTTTACAACAAGAAAAAAAAGAAAGAAAGGCCAAAAAGAAAAAGGAAAAAAAGAAGGCCAAAGAAAAAAAAAGGAGAAAGAAAAAAAAGAAAGAAAAAAAGGAATGAGAGAAAAAGAGAGAAGGGACAATGCTACTGTCTCTTTTTCCACACTTGTGCTTCAAAATAGCACCATGATTTTCGTGATAGAGAGTCTCATATGTTGTCACTTTCATATACTAGTGGGAATTCTTCGTTATAGAACTTGGCTTGTATATCACAATGATGGGCTTCCTCAAAATGCCCTAGGTCTTCGTGAGCAAGCAAGTTGGATGCACACCCACTAGTTTTCTTTTGTTGAGCTTTCATATATTTATAGCTCTAGTGCATCCGTTGCATGGTAATCCCTACTCACTCACATTGATATCTATTAATGGGCATCTCCATAGCCCATTGATATGCCTAATTGATGTGAGACTATCTTCTCCCTTTTTGTTTTCCCCACAACCACCATTCTATTCCACATATAGTGCTATGTCCATGGCTCATGCTCATGTATTGCGTGAAAGTTGAAAGAGTTTGAGATTATTAAAATATGAAACAATTGCTTGGCTCGTCATCGGGGTTGTGCATGATTAAATACTTTGTGTGATGAAGATGAAGCATAGCCAGACTATATGATTTTGTAGGGATAACTTTCTTTGGCCATGTTATTTTGAGAAGACGTGATTACTTTGCTTAGTATGCTTGAAGTATTACTATTTCTTATGTCAATATGAACTTTTATTTTGTATTATTTGGATCTTAACATTCATGCCTCATTAAAGAAAATTACATTGAGAACTATGCTAGTTAGCATTCCACATCAAAAATTCTCTTTTTATCATTTACCTACTCGAGGACGAGCAGGAATTAAGCTAGGGGATGCTTGATACGTCTCCAACGTATCTATAATTTTTGATTGTTCCATGCTATTATATTACCTGTTTTGGATGTTTATGGGTTTTATTTTATACATTATTATCATTTTTGGGACTAACCTACTAACCGGAGGCCCAGCCCATATTGCTGTTTTTTTGCCTATTTCAGTATTTCGAAGAAAAGGAATATCAAACGGAGTCCAAACGGAATGAAACCTTCGGGAACGTGATTTTTGGAACGAACAAGATCCAGAGAGCTTGGAGTGCAAGTCAAGAAACAGCCGGAGCCTCCACGAGATAGGAGGGCGCGCCCCCCTGTCTCGTGGGACCCTCGGACGTCCACCGACGTACCTCTTCCTCCTATATATACCTACGGACCCCAAAAACATCCTGGGGCACCACGAAACACAATTTCCACCACCGTAACCTTCTGTATCTGCGAGATCCCATCTTGGAGCCTTCGTCGGCACTCTGCCGGAGGGGGAATCGACCATGAAGGGCCTCTACATCAACATCCTTGCCCCTCCTATGAGTTGTGACTAGTTTACCTCAGACCTACGGGTCCATAGTTATTAGCTAGATGGCTTCTTCTCTCTTTTTGGATCTCAACAATGTTCTCCCCTCTCTTGTGGAGATCTATTCGATGTAATCTCTTTTTGCGGTGTGTTTGTCGAGATCCGATGAATTGTGAGTTTATGATCAGATTTATCTATGGATATTAATTGAATCTTCTCTGAATTATTTTATATATGATTGAGTTATCTTTGCAAGTCTCTTCGAATTATCGGTTTGGTTTGGCCTACTAGATTGATCTTTCTTGCCATGGGAGAAGTTCTTAGCTTTGGGTTCAATCTTGCAGTGTTCTTACCCAGTGACAGAAAGGGTTGCAAGACACGCATTGTATCGTTGCCATTGAGGATAACAAGATGGGGTTTATATCATATTGCATGAGTTTATCCCTCTACATCATGTCATCTTGCTTAATGTGTTACTCTGTTCTTATGAACTTAATACTCTAGATGCAGGCAGGAGTCGGTCGATGTGTGGAGTAATAGTAGTAGATGCAGGCAGGAGTCGGTCTACTTGTTATGGACGTGATGCCTATATACATGATCATGCCTAGATAACGTCATAATTATTCGCTTTTCTATCAATTGCTCGACAGTAATTTTTTCACCCACCGTAATACTTATGCTCTCAAGAGAAGCCTCTAGTGAAACCTATGGCCCCCGGGTCTATCTCTTATCATATTTGCTTTCAATCTACTTTTATTTGCATCTTTACTTTCTTGCATCTATATTATAAAATACCAAAAATATATTTATCTTATCATACTATCTCTATTAGATCTCACTTTCGCAAGTGGTCGTGAAGGGATTGACAACCCCTTTATTACGTTGGTTGCGAGTTCTCAGTTTGTTTGTGTAGGCGCGTGGGACTTTTGAGGAGCCTCCTACTGGGTTGATACCTTGGTTCTCAAAAACTGAGGGAAATACTTACGCTACACTTGCTGCATCACCCTCTCCTCTTCGGGGAAAACCAACGCTAGCTCAAGACATAGCAATCACCAAGATCAATCTATGGAGTCATCTAGCAATGAGAGAGAGAGAGATGCATCTACCTACCCTTGTAGATCACGAGCGGAAGCATTCATGAGAACGGGGTTGATGGAGTTGTACTCGTCGTGATCCAAATCACCGATGATCCTAGCGTGTCGAACTCGCCCCTAGTACCAAATCCCAGGCCGATTAGCACCTAAATGGAACCGGTGGGCCTCAACGGCGTTGCCCAAGCCCCTAATCCCACTGCCCAACCACAGCGCCGCCGTAATCACTCGCCGGACTTATCCCGTTCGCAGCAACCGCCTCGGGCCGGCTATATATAGCACCCCTAAGCTCCCTCTCGCCCCCGCACACCTCCACCACCTCACTAGACCCCGACTAGCAACTAGAAGAGCCTCGAGGGGCCCTTCTTCCTCGACTCCGGCCGCCTCGCTCCGCCTCGGCCACCAGCTCGATTCGCTCCGGTGAGGCCGTCTCCGGCGCCCAAACCCCGTCCGTTACCCCCTCTAGCTACCAGAAGCCTAACCCCCTCTTCAATTTGATCTTCACAGCTCTCTCCGACGAAGCCCGCAATCACCCGAGCCGCCGTTCGCCGGAGCCAGGCTCGCCGTCGACGTGGTACTCGCCGGCGACCACCACCACCACCAACCGACGCGGAATGGCGCTCTGAACTCGGAGGTACCCTCCGATCCCCCTGCCTCGCCGTGGATCGCCGCCGGCGACCACCGCGGTTCTCGGGCGCCGACGAGCTTCGTTTCCCCCTTTTTGAAAGTTCAAACCTGACAGGCGGGACCCGCTGTCAGCCTCTGTGTCCTTTCTAAACGAAGTGTTTTCTGAAAACGCCTTCTGCCAAATGCGCTTTCCCTTTGGGCTGGCGTAGTTTCTGCCGAAGCGTTTTCTGTTTTCATAAGCTAGCCCCTGGAAATCTTCTGTTTCATTACAGATGAGTCCCTGGACAAAAACCCTTATAACTTTTAAACAGAAAAGTATTTTTGATTGATTCTTTTTTTGATCTCTTTAAAATTTTGTCTAGTTTTTTATCAGGTTTATTTGAAAAATATTTGGAATACTTTTTGTGCACTCCTTGGTATGTACGATAGCGCATATATTTTCTTTATACCATAGATACCGAAGGAGGTGACGGAGCCGCGAACTTCACTGAGCTAGTCTCCGACTACTCTGAACCAGGCAAGCATGTTTGAACTTTTGATATGATGAGTGTCTTGGCATGTTTTGCATTTAGTTAGTTTCATGACATGTTGAGGAGCATATCGATGAACGTTATTTTATGCAATAATGAGGTAAGTGAGTTCGATGATCCATAAGTGGATGGATGTGAGTATGAATGGCCATGTGTTGGCATGAGGATGGGTAAGATGGCAGTGTCATAGCATGCCAGTCTTATGCCAGACTATGTGACTTCAGTGTCAAACCGTATCGGTCCAGTTCCTCTCATTTCCTTCCCTGTACTACCACATGTTTTCCGCAAGGAATATGGTTTAGTAAGTTGCAAACCACTTTTCTGGTACACACCAAAGGAGAGGCCTTGATGATGGTTCCATGGCCCTGGATTAAAGCCAATCATCCGGTCAGGGGGCATGGGTGTTTCCGGTTGGGACCGAGAGGGGGGCACCCCTTAGAGCGCGCGTATATAAATTTGATCCCATGCTATTCGAGATTGTGATCTCCCCGTCTCAAAAGTTTTTCTTGGACGATGTCTAGGGTGATTCCTAGCATCGAGAGGTAGGATGGGTGTGTACTGGTTAGCTGTGTTTTCTTCCGAAATACCGTAAACGGAACTAGTCCTTCGTGACTACGGAAATCCGTTGGCTGTGGGAATAATTTTGTACAAACTCCGCAGAGTCATATATTCCTCCAAATCATCTATTCCATGTCCTAGATCGATATTATCTTATCCTGATCAAATGTCAGTTTTGGTGACAGAGACTCCGGTGAATCGCATGAGTGCTAAGTCCGGTTAAATGATTATTCCTGTGGATGGACTAACCCATTTATTCTCATGAATTGAACATTTATTATGAGTATTATTTCCTTGCGAATAAAAGCCCTTTCTGTGATGTCGCCCCGACGTCCGACTGTGGCATTTCTTTTAAAGCCCTTTCTGTGATGTCGCCCCAACGTCCGACTGTGGCATTTCTTTTAAAGCCCTTTCTGTGATGTCGCCCCGACGTCCGACTGTGGCATTTCTTTTAAAGCCCTTTCTGTGATGTCGCCCCGACGTCCGACTGTGGCATTTCTTTTAAAGCCCTTTCTGTGATGTCGCCCGACGTCCGACTGTGGCATTTCTTTTAAAGCCCTTTCTGTGATGTCGCCCCGACGTTCGACTGTGGCATTTCTTTTAAAGCCCTTTCTGTGATGTCGCCCCGACGTCCGACTGTGGTATTTCTTTTAAAGCCCTTTATGTGGTGTCGCTAAGACGCCCGACTGTGGCATCATTTCCTTATATTTATTTATTCACCTTTCGAGGCCTAGCTTCAGACACCCGATCGGTATTTATTTATGTTTTGTTGGGATTTCAGGAGGACTACCGCCGTTTCCCTTTTACTTACCTTGTTATGCTAATTTTTTGAATGTACATTGGTGAATTAATCATGACGCATCCATGCATGCATTTGTTATATCTTACGTTCGAACTGTCTTGCGAGTACTTTCAAAGTACTCACTGGCTTGTTGATTTGGCCAGATGCTGACGAAGGCGATCTCATGGATGAAGAGTTTGATAGAGAGTCCGACACCTAGAGGAGTCCCAGTCAGTCTCGTGCGACCCTGGATTTGGTCACTGTTTTATATCCGCTTCCGCTACCAAATAAATTCATCGAGCCTCACCTCGACGCTCGATGAGATGACAGACTTAGAGTCTTGTATTTCTCTCCCCGCTGTGTTTCTCCACCACCGCCCTATCCTCGAGTCAGTAGTATGCCTCCACACCACTGTGTCATGTCCGCCATTATGTATAATTATTGGCGTGCTTGTAATAATTTGGTTGAGCAACCGTAGTTCGACCCTGTAATATATTTTATGCTACTGGCTTATTGTATCAAGAATTTGTCTACCAGTGAGGAGGATTTCTCTCATACTGGACTCAAAAGATTGGTTTCTCAATAAATATTTTTATTGGAAAACCGGTCATGACAAGCTTGGTACCAGAGCCAGGCTGACTGTAGGAAGCCACTAGGTGCGATCGCTAATTGGTTATTAGCATGATAGAGCTAATTTATATTTTTGCAATTGTAGTCATTTTCTGTCAGTCAGCATAAATTTATGATCTGACCATGCAGAATTTTTGCCTACTTTTGTAGATGGCCGACAACAGCTGCGAGTCTCAGACCTTCGCCAACGTGCCCGATGGGTTCGTCAAGCTTATTTCCTTCATCGTTCAGGTCGCGATGGGGCCATCCGTGCGCCCAGTCTTCACACTCTGCCAGCACCGAGTCAACGACAGTCTGACTATGCACCAGGCCGCGGTGCAGTTCAAGGGAGGGCGTGGTGAGTTACGCCGCTTCCGGTTCGTGGGAAGCGCCATGCCTACGGAGAGGCATGGTATGCAGATGGCAGCCCGTGAGGCGATAGCTCGCCTCAGGGATGTCCTTCCCGCGATGAAGACTCGTCGCTACCGCTATCTTCCATGCCATGTGCTTTACACCTGTCACTACGCATACTCCTGCCCTAGAGGAGAATGAGACGACGCTTTTGAGATGCTCATTGAGTATCTCCGGGCCCTGGAGGCAGCCTTCGACAACCTGGTGGACGACTTCGTAGCTACTCGCATGGACTCAGTTCATGGCTGTGCTGCCAAAAGGAGGGAGCTCCTACCCATCGCACCGCCACTAACTTTGTTCTCGTCCTCAGCATCTTATATGCCTACTCGTCGCCTGCCTTCTACCGAAGAATTCAACCAAGTCATTGCGCCCACCCCAGCGCGCACTGCACCACCCTTCGCACCCACTCCTGTACGTATAGCTCCGCCCCTGGCAACCGCTCCGTCCACTCTGCGCAACACTACACGTATGGAGCCCATTAGCGAGGAGGAAGTCGAGTCCCCAACCTCGCTACGCCTCGCCCTCGGCAGGGCAAAGGAGGTCGTCAACATCTCTGCCTGAGTACGCTTAGCTGCCATGTAATGTACCGCTTTGTAAGATATGTACATAGGTTGTGAGAAGTAGCCTGTTTGCGCATCATGTAGGATCTGGAGAAGTGCACTAGCCTAAATAACATGTCAGGATTATGTATGCATATCCTGAGTGATGTATTGTATAATTACCGCCCGCGTGTAAGATATGTAATGAGCAGTCCTTCTCCGTGTGCAAGTCGATTTGTTTTTCTTAAGTAAGCTGGGTTATTTAGTTTTATTTGCCAGCTTTATGCATTTTTTGGAATTGTTTTTGTGACTCTTTCCGCTTTTCTTATGAGTTTTACAATAAATATTTCCCCAGAGTGAAAAATGTCTCGTCCTTGGACTCGCTCCATGCCAACTCCACCAGAGGAAAATTATGATGCACAACCCAGCAACGAGTTCACTCAGGGACAGTCAAGCCAACAGGGCAGTGAATCGGCACTTTCACAAATGTGCCGCCTTTATGAACAGAGTCAGCAACAACATCGTGAAATGATGAACCAAGTCATCAACATGGGAAATCACCACGGACAGTATCAGCAGCATTCCAAGTTATCTGAGCTACAGAAGACACGTCCTCAAACATTTTCTCACACTGACAAACCTCTTGAAGCCGAGGACTGGCTTCGAGATATGGAGAGGAAATTAATTATTGCAAAATGTTCAGACCCCGAGAAGGTATTGTATGCTCCGCACTATCTCACAGGAGCAGCCGCATCGTGGTGGGAGAATTTTCTGCACATGCATCCCAACGAAAATGACATATCCTGGGATGTTTTCAAGGAAGGTTTCTGTGGTGCACACATTCCTAAGAGTATTATGAAAATCAAGAAGAGAGAGTTCGATGACCTCAAACAAAGGAACATGACAGTGTCAGATTACAACAGTCAATTTACTCTATTGTCCCGCTACGCCAACGAAGAGCGTATGACTGAAATCAAGAAGATGGAGAAATTCCTTGACGGTCTGGCGCCCGCGCTTAAATGCCAACTGGTCGTGCACACTTTTCCTGATTTTAAAACACTGGTGGACAAAGCCATTACTCTGGAAAATGAGAGACGCAGTCTGGAAGATATCCGCAAGCGAAAAAGGGACCAGACTAACCATGCTCGCAATCACCGAAGCAGGACAGATTTTCAAAAGGGTGGGACACACAAATCCTCATCCAATGTCTCACGCCCAATCAAGAATTTTCATGCAAGGGACAAGGAATTCACCTATCGCCCCGGCGTTACTTGTTACGCTTGTGGAGAAGAAGGGAACTATGCCAAATAGTGCCCCAAGCCAAGTAACTCAACCCCAAAGCCGAACAACGGCGGCAACAATTCCGCACCCAAGCGAAACAATTTCAATCCCAACAATAACCACAGGAAGGGTCATCTGAATCACGTAACCAAAGAGGAGGCACAAAATGCTCCGGATATCGTACTCGGTACGTTTCCTGTCAACACAATACCTGCAATGGTTTTGTTTGATTCTGGAGCTTCTCACTCTTTCATTTCGAAATTTTTTGCTTTGCAAAATAATTTTTCGATGCTTCCTTTGGAGAAATCCATGATCATCAAGTCCCCTGGGATTCAGCAAGTTACTCAGAATTACTGTTAGAATGTGGTCATTGAGTTCAAAGGATTGGAGTTTCACGCAAATCTTATTGTGTTGGAAAATAAAGGACTGGATGTCATCCTAGGGATGGATTGGCTAACCACCAACAAGGGGTTTATCGACTGTTTCAACAGGACCGTAATTCTCACACACCACCAGGGGAAGACCATAAGAGTATCAGCCAAGGAAGGAAAAATACCCCGGCAACCGAGATTAAATAAGGTGGACGTTTCTGAGCTAAACAAGGTTCCAGTAGTGTGTGAATTTCCAGATGTATTCCCTGAAGAGCTACCAGGCATGCCACCAGACCGAGAGATAGAATTCAGCATTGAGCTCGCACCAGGAACCACCCCCATATACAAGAAACCATACAGAATGGCACCATCCGAGTTGATCGAGTTGAAGAAACAAATAAAGGAATTACTGGACAAGGGATACATTCGAGCCAGCTCCTCACCTTGGGGATCACCAATTTTATTTGCCAAAAAGAAGGATGGAACGCTGAGATTGTGTATTGACTATCGAGCACTTAACATGGTCACCGTCAAAAACAAATACCCGATGCCAAGGATAAACGATTTGTTTGATCAACTCGCTCAGGCCAAGGTATTCTCAAAAATTGACTTAAGGTCAGGATACCATCAATTGAAGGTACGAACAGAAGATATCCCCAAAACAGCCTTCACCTCCAGATATGGACTGTACGAGTTCACAGTGATGCCATTTGGATTAACTAATGCCCTAGCATATTTTGTTCACCTCATGAACAAAGTATTTATGAAGTTTATGGACAAGTTCGTCGTGGTATTCATCGATGATATTCTGGTATACTCCAAGACACCAGAAGAGCACGCAGAACATCTCAGGATTGTGCTAGGAGAGCTCAGAAAACACCAATTGTATGCCAAGTTCAGCAAGTGCAAATTTTGGCTAAGACAAGTAGGCTTCCTAGGCCACGTGCTGACCCAAGACGGTATCGCAGTGGACCCAGAGAAAGTCAAGGCCGTACTTGGCTGGAAGTCACCAGCCAGCGTAATGAACATACGGAGTTTCTTGGGAATGGCAGGATATTACCGCAAATTCATTGAAGGATTCTCCACCATAGCCAAGCCTATGACACAGTTGCTCAAGAAAGATAAGAAGTTTGAATGGACAGAAGCCTACGAGAAAAGTTTCCAAGAGCTAAAGCGGAAGTTAACGACAGCACCGGTATTAATTGTACCCGACATACACAAGAATTTTGAAGTATATTGTGACGCGTCCAGAAAGGGTCTCGGATGCGTGTTGATGCAGGAAGGCAAGGTCGTCGCCTACGCTTCAAGGCAACTTCGCAAGCATGAGGAAAACTATCCCACTCATGACTTAGAAATGGCAGCGGTTATTCATGCACTCAAGGAATGGAGGCATTTCTTACTTGGGAATCGATGTGAAATATATACGGATCACAAAAGTCTCAAATATATTTTCACGCAGCCAGAACTAAATTTACGGCAACGACGCTGGTTGGAATTGGTAAAGGATTATGATGTTGGTATCCATTACCATCCAGGAAAAGCAAATGTAGTGGCCGATGCTCTTAGTCGGAACCCCAGCTCCGACAAAAACAATCTGCACAGCTTGAGGCCCGAATTCCAACAAGAATTTGTCAAGCTCAACTTGATAATGGTAGCAGAAGGCACCATATCAAACTTGGAAATACAACCCGACCTTGTGGAGAAAATCAAAGAAGCTCAGCCCGGTCACACCAGCATGGAAGGCATCAAAAGAAAGTTGAGTATGGGCAAGGCCTCGGAATTCGTCATAGACAATGAAGGAATATTATGGTACGGAGAAAGGCTCTGCGTGCCAAACATAGAAGACCTTAAACAGCAAATTTTAGCTGAAGCACACACCACTCCATATTCAATCCACCCTCGAGGAACCAAAATGTATAAGGATATTCAGGAAAGATTTTGGTGGCACGGTATGTAGAGGGACATAGCCACCTTCATTGCATGTTGCGACTCATGTCAACGCATAAAAGCTGAGCATCAGAGACCAGCCGGACTACTGCAACCTAACAAAATACCTGAGTGGAAATGGGATGAAATAGGGATGGATTTTATTGTCGGACTACCTCGATCACGACACGGGAATGATGCCATATGGGTCATCACCGATAGATTAACCAAGGTGGCACATTTCATTCCAGTGAAGACAACCTACAACACTCAGAAGCTTGCCAGGATTTATCTCTCCCGTATAGTATGTCTGCATGGAGTCCCGAAGACTATAATATCCGACAGAGGCACTCAATTCGTCTCGAGATTTTGGGAAAATTTACAACAGGCTCTGGGAACCCAACTAGCCTTCAGTACCGCATACCACCCACAAACTGATGGACAAACAGAACGCGTAAACCAGGTTTTAGAAGACATGCTGAGAGCATGTGTCCTCACATATGGAACCAGTTGGGAAGAAAGCCTGCCATACGCCGAGTTCGCGTACAACAATAGCTACCAGGCCAGCCTACAAATGGCACCATTTGAGGCTTTATAGGGACGAAGATGTCGTACCCCGTTAAATTGGTCAGAGACCGGAGACAGCCACATCTTCGGACCAGACATGCTCAGAGAAGCCGAGGAAAAGGTCAAGCTAATCAGAGACCGACTTAAGACTGCTCAAAGTCGACAGAAGAGTTATTATGATCAGAAACATCGTAGGGTCAGCTTCGAACCCAGTGAGTTCGTATACTTGAGAGTATCCCCTATGAGAGGACTGCAACGGTTTAAGATTAAAGGAAAGTTAGCACCAAGATTCATTGGACCATTCTGCATAGTGGCACGAAGAGGCATTGTAGCCTACCAGCTAGACTTACCCGAGGAATTATCCGATGTCCACGACGTGTTCCATGTCTCGCAATTGAGGAAGTGCGTAAGCAACCTAGAGAAACAAGTATCCCATGAAAACATTGACGTGCAGCCAGACCTCACTTATCGGGAACGTCCCGTAAGAATATTAGAGGAGTCTAAAAGGAGGACCCGACAGAAGACCATCAAGTTTTTCAAAGTCCAATGGAGCAATCACACCGACAGTGAAGCAACTTGGGAAAGAGAGGATTTTCTTCGGACAGAGCATCCACACTTATTTAAGGATCAGCTGAAATCTCGGGGACGAGATTTTTCCTAAGGGGGTAGGTGTTGTGACACTCCAAAATTTTAATTTGGTTTTTATCAAAAACTTTGTGGTTTTTGAAAAGAGGCCATTTAAAAATTTTTGTTCCAGAAAATCCTTCCTCTTAAAAAACTTTCTTTTCTTTGGCAAGGATTTTAATTTTTTCTTCAAACTGTGGTGTTTGATCTTTTGAAACTTCTTCTCTGTTGGTTCCCTCTCAAATTATTTTGGGAGTTTAATTTGTTTTTCTTTTAAAAAGAAACTCTATGAAAATTTGGGGATTTTCATATCTTGGAAACCATCCATGACTTGGCATTTTTCCCATGTGGTAAAACCCCTCCAAAACCTCCCCTACTCCTTGTAATCAGCCTAAGTTCTCTGTCCCAACTAATCCAAGCAAGTTTTGGATTTTATTCTAATTATTTTTCCTCTCAAATCAATTCTGTAAATTATTTTGAGCCTTAGTGATTTTCAAAGCAAGTACCACTTTGCCTTTGAGTTTTTATCCCAAACCAACTCTCCTGGATAGTCCTTTGTACCCACAACCCAAAACCATCTTGATCCACTCCTCCTCTTTTCAAATTTTTCAAAATTCAGTCTCTGCAAGTTTGGACCAGATTTGCCAAATTTGATGAAATTCATATCTACACTCCTCCAAAAATTCCACCAAAAATCATGCAGCCTACTGGAGCAATGAGAAGCCACTCCACCAAAAATCAGCTCAAGGAAAAATCCCCAGAGGCCTAAAACATTCTGTCGAACACCTGAGCTGCACTGTTCCTTTGCAAATTCAGAAAATTCAGACTTCAGTGTCATTTTTCGTTCATCAGCTTCACTCACGCGTTCACAGTGCACTTGGCACGTTCCTCGCCGCCTCTTCCTACTGTCTGGAGCACCACACGCGCACTTGGCCTCTTCCTGGCGTCGGTGGCACGTTGGCCCGCCCTCGCCAGCGTCTTCTGCGGCGTCGGGACCTCCCGTGGCGGCCGACAGGGGACGGAACGGCGGCTCAACGCCGTTCGGCGCCGCCCAACGCCCCTCTGCTCTCCGCGTGGCCTCATGCATGCCAGCGCACGCCCGTGGCACCGACAAGCTTGGTATCAGAACGGGACGACGCGGGCCCGTCGGCGGCAGTGAGCACGTTCCGTGCTTGCCGGGCCACGGCGACGGTGCCACGGGCGTGCGCTGGCATGCATGAGGCCACGCGGAGAGCAGAGGGGCGTTGGGCGGCGCCGAACGGTGTTGAGCCGCCGTTCCGTCCCCTGTCGGCCACCACGGGAGGTCCCGACGCCGCAGAAGACGCCGGCGAGGGGGGGCCAGCGTACCACCGACGCCAGGAAGAGGCCAAGTGCGCGTGTGGTGCTCCAGACAGTAGGAAGAGGCGGCGAGGAATGTGCCAAGTGCACTGTGAACGCGTGAGTGAAGCTGACGAACAAAAAATGACACTGAAGTCTGAATTTTCTGAATTTGCAAAGGAACAGTGCAGCTCAGGTGTTTGACAGAATGTTTTAGGCCTCTGGGGATTTTTCCTTGAGCTGATTTTTGGTGGAGTGGCTTCTCATTGCTCCAGTAGGCTGCATGATTTTTGGTGGAATTTTTGGAGGAGTGTAGATATGAATTTCATCAAATTTGGCAAATCTGGTCCAAACTTGCAGAGACTGAATTTTGAAAAATTTGAAAAGAGGAGGAGTGGATCAAGATGGTTCTGGGTTGTGGGTACAAAGGACTATCCAGGAGAGTTGGTTTGGGATAAAAACTCAAAGGCAAAGTGGTACTTGCTTTGAAAATCACTAAGGCTCAAAATAATTTACAGAATTGATTTGAGAGGAAAAATAATTAGAATAAAATCCAAAACTTGCTTGGATTAGTTGGGACAGAGAACATAGGCTGATTACAAGGAGTAGGGGAGGTTTTGGAGGGGTTTTACCACATGGGCAAAAATGCCAAGTCATGGATGGTTTCCAAGATATGAAAATCCCCAAATTTTCATTGAGTTTCTTTTTAAAAGAAAAACAAATTAAACTCCCAAAATAATTTGAGAGGGAACCAACAGAGAAGAAGTTTCAAAAGATCAAACACCACAGTTTGAAGAAAAAATTAAAATCCTTGCCAAAGAAAAGAAAGTTTTTTAAGAGGAAGGATTTTCTGGAACAAAATTTTTTAAATGGCCTCTTTTCAAAAACCACAAAGTTTTTGATAAAAACCAAATTAAAATTTTGGAGTGTCACATAGCGCCGAATGGACGGCACCTCAGCGTTCAACACACGTACGGAGCGGAGACGTCTCCCGCGCCTTGATCCAGCAAGGAGGAGGGAGAGGTTCAGGAAGAGAGCTCCAACACCAGCACAACAACGTGGTGGTGATAGAGAGGCAGTACTCCGGCAGGGCTTCACCAAGTTTCTGCGGAGGAGGAGAGGTGTTGGGGAGGGGAGGGGCTGCGCCTTGGAGGTGTGTGTGCAGCCCTCCCCTCGCCCCTCTATTTATAGGGGGAGGAGGAAGGGGGCCGGCCCCCTCTAGATGAGATCTAGAGGGGGGCGGCCGCCAAGGGGGGACTTTCCCCCCAAGCAAAGGGGGGCGCCCCCTTTAGGGTTTCCCCCCCCCCCAACCCTAGGCACATGGGCCCAAGGGGGGATGCGCCCAGCCCTCCAAGGGCTGGTTCCCTTCCCACTATGGCCCATGAGGCCCTCCGGGAGAGGTGGCCCCTCCCGGTGGACCCCCGGAACCCTTCCGGTGGCCCCAGTACAATACCGGTATGCCCCCGAACTTTTCCGGTGACCGTATGACAACTTCCCATATTTAAATCTTCACCTCCGGACCATTCTGGAACTCCTCGTGACATCCGGGATCTCATCCGGGACTCCAAACAACATTCGGTAATCACATACAAGTCTTCCTAATAACCCTAGCGTCATCGAACCTTAAGTGTGTAGACCCTACGGGTTCAGGAATCACACATACATGACCGAGATAGCTCTCCGGCCAATAACCAACAGTGGGATCTGGATACCCATGTTGGCTCCCACGTGTTCCACGATGATCTCGTCGGATGAACCACGATGTCAAGGATTCAGGTAATCCCGTATACAATTCCCTTTATCAATCGGTACGTTACTTGCCCGGGATTCGATCGTCGGTATCCCAATACCTCATTCAATCTCGTTACCGGCAAGTCACTTTACTCGTTACATAATGCATGATCCCGTGACTAACCACTTTGTCACATTGAGCTCATTATGATGATGCATTACCGAGTGGGCCCAGAGATACCTCTCCGTCATACGGAGTGACAAATCCGAGTCTCGATTCGTGCCAACCCAACAGATACTTTCGGAGATACCTGTAGTGCACATTTATAGTCACCCAGTTAAGTTGTGACGTTTGGTGCACCCAAAGCACTCCTACGGTATCCGGGAGTTACACAATCTCATGGTCTAAGGAACTGATACTTGACATTAGAAAAGCTTTAGCAAACGAACTACACGATCTTGTGCTATGCTTAGGATTGGGTCTTGTCCATCACATCATTCTCCTAATGATGGGATCCCATTATCAATGACATCCAATGTCCATAGTCAGGAAACCATGACTATTTGTTGATAAACGAGCTAGTCAACTAGAGGCTCACTAGGGACATGTTGTGGATGCATCACTATTTCCGGTTAATACAATTATAGCATGAATAATAGACAATTATCATGAACAAGGAAATATAATAATAATAATTTTATTATTGCCTCTAGGGCATATTTCCAATAGTATCCCACTTGCACTAGAGTCAATAATCTAGTTACACTATGATGAATCGAACACCCATAGAGTTCTGGTGTTGATCATGTTTTGCTTGCGGAAGAGGTTTAGTCAATGGATCTGCGACATTCAGATCCGTATGCACTTTGCAAATATCTATGTCTCCATCTTGAACATTTTCATGAATGGAGTTGAAGCGACGCTTGATATGCCTGGTCTTCTTGTGAAACCTAGAGAACGGAGTTTTAGTCATCTTGCCCAAAAGGCACGGTTCGCAAGCATCAAATGATTGATAACCAAGAGATTCCAAAAATCCATCTTAATGGAGTTTCTTCATGCGCTTTACACCGATATGACCCAAACGACAGTGCCACAAATAAGTTGCACTATCATTATCAACTTTGCATCTTTTGGCATCAATATTATGAATATGTGTATGACTACAATCGAGATCCAACAAACTATTTTCATCGAGTGTATGACCATCGAAGGTTTTATTCATGTAAATAGAACAACAATTATTCTCTAACTTTAAATGAATAACCGTATTGCAATAAACATGATCAAATCATATTCATGCTCAACGCAAACGCCAAATAACATTTATTTAGGTTCAACACTAATCTCGAAAATATAGGGAGTGTGCAATGATGATCATATCAATCTTGGAACCACTTCCAACACACATCGTCACTTCACCCTCAACTAGTCTCTTTTTATTCTGTAACTCCTGTTTTGAGTTACTAATATTTAGCAACCGAACAAGTATCAAATACCCAGGGGCTACTATAAACACTAGTAAGGTACACATTAATAACATGTATATCAAATATACCCTTGTTCACTTTGCCATCCTACTTATCCACCAAATATTCAGGGTATTGCCGCTTCCAGTGACCATTTCCTTTGCAGTAGAAGCACTCAGTTTCAGGCTTTGGTCCAGCTTTGGGCTTCTTCACGGGAGTGACAACTTGCTTGCCATTCTACTTGAAGTTTCCCTTTCTTTCCCTTTGCCCTTTTCTTGAAACTAGTGATCTTGTCAATCATCAACACTTGATGTTCTTTCTTGATTTCTACCTTCGTCGATTTCAACATCACGAAGAGCTCGGGAATCATTTTCGTCATCCCTTGCATACTATAGTTCATCATGAAGTTCTTCTAACTTGGTGATGGTGACTAGAGAACTCTGCCAATCACTATCTTATCTGGAAGATTAACTCCCACTTGATTCAAGCGATTGTAGTACTTAGACAATCTAAGCACTTGCTCACTAATTGAGCAATTCTCCTCCATCTTTTAGCTATAGAACTTGTTGGAGACTTCATATCTCTCAACTCGGGAATTTGCTTGAAATATTAACTTCAACTCCTGGAACATCTCATATGGTCCATGACATTCAAAACGTCTTTGAAGTCCCGATTCTAAGCCGTTAAGCATGGTGCACTAAACTATCAAGTAGTCATCATATTGATCTAGCCAAACGTTCATAACGTCTACATCTGCTCCTGCAATAGGTCTGTCACCTAGTGGTGCATCAAGGACATAATTCTTCTGTGTAGCAATGAGGATAAACCTCGATCACGGACCCAGTTCGCATCATTGCTACTATCATCTTTCAACTTAGTTTTCTCTAGGAACATATATAAAACATAGGGAAGCAACAATGCGAGCTATTGATCTACAACATAATTTGCAAAATACTATCAAGACTAAGTTCATGATAAATTAAAGTTCAATTAATCATATTACTTAAGAACTCCCACTTAGATAGACATCCCTCTAATCATCTAAGTGATCACGTGATCCAAATCAACTAAACCATGTCCGATCATCACGTGAGATGGAGTAGTTTTCAATGGTGAACATCACTATGTTGATCATATCTACTATATGATTCACGCTCGACCTTTCGGTCTCCAGTGTTCCGAGGCCATATCTGTATATGCTAGGCTCGTCAAGTTTAACCTGAGTATTCCACCTGTGCAACTGTTTTGCACCCGTTGTATTTGAACGTAGATCCTATCACACCCGATCATCACGTGGTGTCTCAGCATGAAGAATTTTCGCAACGGTGCATACTAAGGGAGAACACTTATACCTTGAAATTTAGTGAGAGATCATCTTATAATGCTACCGCCAATCAAAGAAAAATAAGATGCATAAAGGATAAAAATCACATGCAATCAATATAAGTGATATGATATGGCCATCATGATCTTGTGCTTGTGATCTCCATCTCTGAAGCACCGTCATGATCACCATCGTGACCGGCATGACACCATCCATGATCTTGATGTATATCAATGTGTCGTCACATGGTCGTCTCACCAACTATTGCTCTTGCAACTATTGCTATCGCATAGCGATAAAGTAAAGCAATTATTTGGCGCTTGCAGCTTATGCAATAAAGAGACAACCATAAGGCTTCTGCCAGTTGCCGATAACTTCAACAAAACATGATCATCTCATACGACAACTTATATCTCATCACGTCTTGACCATATCACATCACAACATGCCATGCAAAAACAAGTTAGACGTCCTCTACTTTGTTGTTGCAAGTTTTACGTGGCTGCTATCGGCTGAGCAAGAACCGTTCTTACCTACGCATCAAAACCACAACGATAGTTCGTCAAGTTAGTTCTGTTTTAACCTTCTCAAGGACCGGGCGTAGCCACACTCGGTTCAACTAAAGTTGGAGAAACTGACACCCGCTAGTCACCTGTGTGCAAAGCACGGCGGTAAAACCAGTCTCGCGTAAGCGTACGCGTAATGTCGGTCCCGGCTGCTTCATCCAACAATACCACCGAACCAAAGTATGACATGCTGGTAAGCAGTATGACTTGTATCGCCCACAACTCACTTATGTTCTACTCGTGCATATAACATCTACGCATAAAACCAGGCTCGGATGCCACTATTGGGGAACGTAGTAATTTCAAAAAAATTCCTACGCACACGCAAGATCATGGTGATGCATAGCAATGAGAGGGGAGAGTGTCGTCTACGTACCCTCGTAGACCGAAAGCAGAAGCGTTCGAACAACGCGGTTGATGTAGTCGTACGTCTTCACGATCCGACCGACCAAGTACCGAACGTACGGCACCTCCGAGTTCAGCACACGTTCAGCTCGATGACGTCCCACGAACTCCGATCCAGTAGAGCTTTGCGGGAGAGTTCTGTCAGCATAACGGCGTGATGACGGTGTTGATGATGCTACCGACGCAAGGCTTCACCTAAGCACCGCTACGATATTACCGACGTGGAATATGGTGGAGGGGGCCACCGCACACGACTAAGAGATCAAGAGATCAATTGTTGTGTCTATGGGGTGCCCCCTTGCCCCCGTATATAAAGGAGCAAGGGGGGAGGCGGCCGGCCTAGGAGGAGGGCGCGCCAAGGGGGGAGTCCTACTCCTACCGGGAGTAGGAGTCCTCCTTCCCTTGTTGGAGTAGGAGAGAAGGAAAGAGGGGAGAGGAAGAAGGAAAAGGGGGCTGCACCCCTTGTCCAATTCAGACCAGAGGGGGGGGGCGCATGCGTCCTTCCTTTT